>NC_090129.1:24923513-25247888 GCF_040581485.1 Linepithema humile | reverse complement strand
GCGCGAGGCTCACACACGCCACCCCCTCGTATCCTCATCCTTCACCCTCGTTTCACCCATGTCCGCGGCTCTTGCACCGCCGTCGTTTTGCTCTTCTCTCGCCGTTTCGCTCTCTCCGGCCACTCCGCTCCGTCTCTCTTTCTCTCCATCCCTCTCTCCCTCTTGTCGCACCCCCGCAGTCCCATTTGCGAGTGGCGGCGATATATACACACGTATAAATCCAGCGGCGCGCACACGTGTACCTACGTACACCGCGGCCGGTCCCGGGCATTTAGTAATTTCTGTCACGAGCCGAACGTTCCGTTCGGAACGTCAACTCACGTGTAACTGTGGAGCGAATGGCTGCTCACGTATGCGTCGAGCTTAGCCGGCAACCGCGAGAAGAGGATGGCCTCTGCGAGAAAATTCGAACGCGCCGCCGACGCTGATGGCCTCGAGCCGCCGTCGGGCGGCCACGTCCGTGCAAATAGTCCGCGCGTGGAATATCGAAGCTGTCATCTTACTCGCAGTACAAGCGTATAGGCGATATTCGATGGTTTTTTATATAAAAGATGCTGTATGCCCGCACATCATTGAAAGACTTCTTAATATTTGTTTCATAAAGAAGAACGTTTGATTAAATACTATAATCGTCGGCGATAAAATCTAGATAAACTTTCAAATATATTTATACTCGCATAAAAACACAAGTATTTTGTTACATAATCAAATATTACATCTGTGAGTAACTTGAGCCTTATTTTTGAAATTAATTCTCGGTGGAAAAATCCGCCTTGAATCCCGCGTACGCAGTAGGACGTTTCTGATAAAGGTTTATTTCTTGAAGTTAACATTCATCTTTAACCTACGTTTGAATTAATGATTAGATATTCCATGCATAGCCGGCCAACATTGATGTTTGAACGCGTCATGGCAGTTTGAATTAGGTTTACTAGTCAATATATGTATATATGGAAGTTGTATCTCCGAATAACGCGATTGCATGCAAATTAATTTAGCTTTAACATAATTTAGATATGGTTAGTTATAAAGTGAGAGTCTTCAAAACATAGAAAGTTGAAAATAATATTCCGCGATGCACCGTCATATACACTTTCGAGATGTAAATTCTTTAGAACCATATCGTGTTTGTTATTTACACTCTAAGTTGCACCACTGCAATTTTTGCGCCACTTAAACTTTTTCGAATTATTGCATTAATTTGTTCTCATAAATTTAATAACTGAATGACGCCGAAAACAATTGTGGAGCTGCAGTTTTTGTTCCAGAGAATCCGGGGGGAGTAGATTGCGGGGCGTTCTTTCTCGGGCATTCCGAAGGCATTCCGCGCGCATTCCGCGGAAGGATTGAGAGGGCGAGCGGCGATAGCAGTAGAACCGGTCGGTCGGTCGGTCGGTCATTCGGCGGGGTGCAAAGAGCGGCAGAAATCACGCGTGCGGTTTTGCGGGCTGCGTTCCTGACCGCCGAACGCCGAAGTTCGGATTGAACTGTCACCATCAGCCCATACGCCGCGACCGCGTGACGTATATTCGTTCGTAATAACTGCGGTCGACCAGTCGAGACACTCGGTAAACGCTGTTTTACGAGTCTCGTCTTTTCTTTCTGGCGTCTCTTCGTGTAACGTTTACCGATTCGCCAAGAGTACGCTCGGAGACGTTCCGAAGCGAGTACGTCGGATACGCAAGACTTCATTTAAGTGGCTTTCTTAACCACTACGGTTTTAAAGCATAAAATAATGTTGTAGTTTGTTGTTACAAAAGACAACTGTATTTCTTTTTTTTCTGTTATAGAAATATAAGTTATTTTTTTATTTTTAAATCGTAGCCATGTTTTTTTAAAAAGGTATATAATCAACATTTTTGGATTTTGTAATTTCGAGGGATAACAAGTATTACAAATACTGTTTTTTTAACAAAATAAGGGGATGACGGCTTCCCGAATGTCACAGCTATGACCAATAGGTAGGATTATCTATCCTGATGCATACATACATATGTATAGAGTAAAAGCTTACCATCGTCGAAATTATAAATCCGATCAGATCAATACCGGGTCCCGTTAGATAAGCGAAGGTATAATGGTGAAACTATTTATCTGGTCGTTAAACCGATATTTAGCGCTGTTAGCTTTAACTAATCAACACTCTACGATCATCAGCGCTCTATAATTTCGACGATTTTCAAAATAACACGGGATAAGCATCTATCTTTATTCTACCGCAAAGGGAAAAAGTTTTGCGAAGAGGGGAAAGAGATTTTGTGATAGGCGACTTAATGAATCAAATTATAAAAATGGCTAGTCATCGGCGCGTGATAAAATGATCCGATCGCGGTAACACGTGGATGGTTTGATTTATGCTCGATCATCCCCCTCGTTCAGAAACGCGCACGTACGCGCTCACGCACATACGCGTAGATACGGGAGAGAGAGAGAGAGAGAAAGAGAGAGAACAAAATGTTTCTGCGTCGCATTATATCGTCGAAGGCGTGGGCGTCGCTGGCCTATCGGCGGTTTTCGGGGGCTGAAGGCTATTTGTCCACCGCTACGTTGTTACCTTTTTATTTGTCCGCCCGTTATATATTGCGGCACATACGTATGGATACGCGTCCATATATCCGGACCGGGCCATAAAAATACCAGCGAGAGCCGATACGTCGGGTATTATTAGAAGCTCAAAACAAGATTGCCCGGACGACTCCGACTTTAGTGGCCCTCCACCTTCGTTTCTGCACCCTCCGTCGGCCAGCCCTTTGCTCGCCCCTTTTCTCGTAGGGCGATCTCGGACAGTCGCGAGAGCCCTTCTAACCCGAAACGTATCGCCGTGGTAATCGTCTCAAATCCCTTTTGCGTAAAAACATTGACGAGTTTTCGTCTCCGCGACGGTTCTCAATCTAAATCTTACGGTCCTTCCGCTCCCTCACCCTTTATATTGTACTTGGACGTAACAAACTTATTTTAAAGCCATAGAGCATTGCTTCAAGTACCCACTACATTTATTAAGTGACTATTAAATTTTGATACGAATCCTTAAATATATATTATGTTATCAATGATCTGCAATAAGGATTCAAGTAACGAATTTGGCAAAGTTTTAACATATTTAAACACTAAAATTGAAGAAAAAAAAAAACAAGATTTTTATTCCAGATTGAAGTGGTACTTAGTTTAATTTTTATATATTTTATTATATTTCACGAACCGTATTATCTTTCATGAACATATCGTCGCGTCAGGAAGATGTTATGCTAACGAAAAGTATCTGAGAGAGACTCATCTCGGTGTTGAAAGGGTGCAGGGAGGAAGAAGTACGTCCTGTCCGCCGTACGAGATCGTTCATACAAAAGAATACGAGAAAAGGAAGAAGCGGCTTATGCGCGCGAGGTTTAGGGGCTTAAGCCTACCAGAGTAAGACGTTCCACCTTTAGCCCTTTGCTCATGGCGCCTTCGTGGATATTTACAACGTTGTCGTCCGGGTCCTTGTCGAGCGGAAGCCGAGTGAGAAATGGCCGCGCCGACAATTAACTGAAATCACAGCGGACCGAGGCGGTTTGTCACTGTCTTCGCCCTCGAACTACCGTGCCGTTGTCGTTAGTGCCGCACTAATGCCACACGTTGACTATCGTAGGGCAATATCGAGAAACACATGACTGTAATCTAATCCTTTTACTTTTTATCTTCAATTTTTTTTACAAGAACGTATAAGATAACAGTCACATTTAAAATTATGTTGTTTTTTTTTTTTTTACTGCATCGCGTTGTGCAAATGTACAACTTATCGTGTTATAATTTACGCGAAAAGGTTAATACACAAAGTCGCAGAGTTTCACCGAGAAATAGTTACCGATAATGCAGTAAGGACGTGGAAACGATAAAAAAGGAGAACGCGTTACCTCTTGCACCTTTCGGACGGATTCTCTTTGACGGACGTAGCCGGGTAACACGATTAAGTAATTAAGGGATTTTTAATCTTGTCCCGGTCTCGCCCTCGTTTTGGCGCCGGTCACGAGCCAGCGAAAAAATAAATAAACTCGAAGCTGTCGCCGTTCAGGGATTAAATCGCTGATGAGGAGCCCGCGCGACGGGCTCTTTTTCCGCCCCTCCATCTCGACTCGTCTAAATCGATAAATTTATCCTCGGTGAACCTGTGAGTCTCGAATCTTGCGATAACACATCTGCCGTGTCCTCGTTTAAATCTCCCTTTCGATAATTATCAAAGATTCATATACATCTTTCTCCGCGCGTTTATTTGTATAGTAGTTCGTGTCTCGATCGAAAATGTAAATAATGTCTTGGAGAATTCTATTAAAATGCGAAAACAGAATTACATCTTCTAATCACGCGAGGAAGAGAAGAATTATTTTTATTACTTTTTTTCTACTAAATATTATATCAAAATATACGTTTGTAATACAGATGTTGTGTCTGTACTTGCAGCAAAGATATTTCTTTGAGAAATAATTATTAGTAAATAGACATTGACATTTCTCTCTAATCTGTTGTGGATCAGTCGTGCGATTCCAAAGTGCCCGTAAAGGCAAGTCGGTTCAAGGCGAGGGAGGTTTCGGGAAAGGACAAGCGAGCGGGACAGAGTGGTGCTGCGTGGTAAAGGGAAAGTGGAGAGAATCGAGAGGAAGCGTTGCGTACAGGCGTGTTCGGTTACAAGCAACGAGACATTTATCCTCGCCCTTTTAGCATTGCTGTGCTTGTCGAACTGTCCACGTGTACGCAATGTACGCATCGAGTCGTACACGTTGTCATATTTCAGCCAGAAAACGGGCCAGCAGTCAGCCTTCCGTTCTTTTTATTTACTTTTTCCTTGCTATCTTGACAAATGTATAATAATTTTAACAATTGGTATATTTTTTATTGCAACATTACGCTATTTAAGAAAATTCAACTTTCTTTTAAAAAAATAATAAAAGTACAGGATTCTACAAATTCTGTTATGATCTTCTCTGATTTAAATTAGTAATTAGAGAGTATTAGCACTGACAACATTATACTCAAAACGTTTATTTAAAAGCTTTACATTTATTATTTTTTGTATTATACGTATAAAAATATTTTATCGTTATAAACAAAACGTATTGAATGCGATAATACTTTCTTTCGATCTTCTTTGCTTACTTAATTGTGACAAAATATTTTTTAAAAATATTTGAGATCAGTATATTCAAAGTACTTTTCTTTTGAGTTAAGGCAGTACTTGTTTCACTCTTTGGGAATCGGATAATCTGTTCCCGTTAAATTGTGGCTGCGCGTACAAGTTGAGAAGGTAGAATGGAGCAGAGACTCGATGTGTCTTACGTGTGTGGTTCCTGTTCCGAACCCGTTCTCGACTTCGTCGTTTTCTAGCATTTGACAATTATTCGGTAATTTATCAAAGCGTCCGCGCACAATGGTCCCGTTGCGAGAGCGATCGCGAACGGCTCTGCCTTTCCGAGCCTCGCACGCAACACGGTGTCCGTGAAATACTCATACGCGGGAGACGCGCTCAAACAATAGAACAGGTGTCTTTAATTTTTATTTTATAATATTTACGTGTCAGTTTCAATTTTCATTATACATATTGAAGAAATCTAAAATAATTATGAATACATTACTGAATATATTGTCATACACAGTTTAGCATTCAACGAAGAATATCTTTTGAAAATAATGCTACAAAAATTGAAAAAATTTAGACGTCACTTTTTTATTGCAACTAAATATAATCTACCGTATTTAAATTAAGCCTATAAACTGAAAAGTTAATCGAGTGAAATATGCATTCTTTTCCACAACAAGAATGCAAACTAGTCAGACGTCAGTCTCGCGCAGCTTCTTCTGCAATGTGCAGATGGTCGTTACTTTGTTTGGCGTTTCGAAAGTTGCGATTCGTGCTAATCGCTTACCGGCTTTTAATTATGATCAAATACGCTGGCGCTGAAGGCCTTGAATGATCAGCCTGATGGTGAGACCGCCTCCAATTAGCGGCGTATGTCGGTGATATAAGCACTAACGTCGTGTATCGACACTGTAGTTCATCGTTGATTATCCACCTGGTGGCAGGCCTCGACCGCCGATCTCCGTGCGCTTAATTCTCCCGGCGGCCACTTAACAGCGGCAAACTGATTATTTTGTAGCAGTCGGATCGGTTAACGATCCCGCTGTTCGGTTTAGCGAATAAACTATCGTGGAGATGATCGGTGGGAATCGGCGGCGGCGGCTGTTAAAAACCGACGGAGTCGATAATTCGATTTAAATGCAAGCACGCGGATAGCGGGCTCGGTAGTTTTTCATTTTTTTTTTCCCTGCCTATCTCTGTGGACTGCGCGAGATGATTTCTTTTACGAGCGTCGCCGTCGCTACAGCGGAACCGCGATTTCGTTTAATTCACTCGTTTGGGATCCGGACTCTATAGCGCGTCATTAGTGCGCGAGTTAACGGCTATGTTTACAGTTTGTCGCAACGCAGCAGCACGCTCTGCTTCGCTCCGCATTTTTACGCGTCCCGCTTAACTTCACGTAACGCGTATGATTCGCGTGGATGCGTTTGATGCAGCCCGATATTTCCAGTTCTTCTTTAAGAGAATTTTATCACATATTTTTTATACGATGCACTTCTGTGATAATGTCATATCTGATATTAATTCTAATAGTAGTATTAATTAATAATAGTGCTTTAAATTATAGGGTTTCTTACGTGAAACCGTTCTCTCCGAAGAACATTAGAGAATTGTAATTATCGATTTAACATCATGTTAAAATGTTAAAATAAATTTGTGTCCTAGAAACTTATTACTTACTCTGAAGTCATAACTGATCGATTTAGATTCTATGGAAAAATTCGGCCAGAAATAGATACTTGCATAATAGCGAAGAGAAATCTCGTTAACGCGAGATATTAGAACATTTTCTCGCGCGACTGACTTTATAGCGATTCGACCTACTTGCGATCGATTTATCGGATATTTTCCGCAAACGCGAAGGAGGTGAGATCCGGTCGTAGCGATCACACGCTCATGCGCCAGTACATAGTATGCCTCGCTCGTAAACGTAATCGCATTCACGGCGTATAATTCGTCGGCGCGTAACGAGCGCGTTTGCTCCCGCTGGAACGCTTCTTTTTTTTTGTGGCACGCGTAGAATTATCGGGACACCCGATGCACCAGGTATCCGTGGTATGGAACGTGGCTGTCGACATCGAAACGAACAAGCGCGTTTGGAGCGGTGGAACAAAACTATCTCATTGTGTGTTAATACACCGCGCCGCTCGCTCGCTCGCTCGACTCATGCAGTCTGCAACTGCGATACGCCGCGGTGGTGTAGTCTTAAGTTGTGTTTACACCGTGATTTGCTCGATCGCGAAGACTGTTTTCCACATGCGAGAATAGTGATGACATTCTTATGCAGAAAAATATTTTTCTTTTACCGAAAGAGAATCTTAATTTCTTACAGATAGTCTTAACAATAAGTCTCACTATAATAGAATATTATTCAAGCTGTACTCTGAAAGTTTTTCAGAATAAAAATTTAAGTTAGCGGTTTTTAATACACTGATGAGCTTTAATAAAGAAATTAAGAAATTTTGAAGTAGAATTGCATTATTGTTGTTACAAGATTTATTTTTTAATCATTTTTAGAACATGAGTGAGAAAGATAACGTTAACAAACGATTCAAATATTACTATATTTAAGGATAACTTTTAGCAAAATTTTACATATATAAAATTCATAATTTTGGAATGTTTTATCTTGTTTGATATTACAATATTTATTTATTTAGCATTGTAAAAACGTGTGTAATCTCGTGCTTTTACGATGCTGAGAATTTGCTTCGCCGTTGTAAACGTGACTTTACAGTTGCAACGTTGCACCGTTAAGATCGGCGTGCGTGCCGAAAGAGTTCGAGATACTCGGGCATCTCGTCCGTATGCGCAAAGGGTGCGTAGAGGTGTGTAAAGATACGAATGCCAAACCACCTGGAGATCTGCTCCTCGCATTTTACGCCGTTTTACTTTCGCCAAGAATCTCTTCTTCTTGTTCTCTCGATTATTCTCATCACTGTGAGTTCTCGTAAGTTTTTCATGCAAACTCTAGAGCGTATTTTCTCTGAAAATTTCTTTCTAGCGAATAAAAACGTGACACACGCGAAGCTGCAACTTAAAAATAGAAATTTAAACATTATTTTAATCAAGAGCTTTATTTGAATTAAGATTCTCGTTTGATAATATTTAAAAAAACAGATATAATGTTTCTTTCTCTTAATTAAACACTGTAATCGGCTTTTCAATGAACCGGTAATTTTAAAACAAATTGTTCATAATTTAAGAACTTTTACAAATTTCTTTTTTATTATTATTATTACTATTTATCATATAATTTGTTTTATATGTATAAATTAGATTGTGAAATTGCACATTTCTACGTTACATAATATAAAGCATGTTTAAACATTGTACTTTTTTACATACAATAGTTTGATGATTATTGACTACAGTGCTAATGCGCGTTTTTATAAATAACAATAAGACTATAATCGTCTCTAATTTAGCTGATACTTTATTCACTTTGCTCTAAGTTATTGTGCGTTGCGCAACAATCTTGGCAACGATATTTGCATTTTCTTACGAACCGCGAAACGTATCTCTTTAAATATTCAGAACTCGCGAAGCCCATATGGACGACGGTAGACACAGGCGAGGGGGGGGGGGGGAAGGAGGGGAGAAATATGTCGGCGGATTCGATAATATGTCGGCGCGATTACACGTTGCTCCGACCGACTCGCAGCCGCGGGTTTGCGAGGGAAACTAGCGGAGGCAGCATCCCCTTGTATTCTAAATTACGCGAAAATTCGAGGACCAATTTTCAGCAGCTTAGAGAGTTCGCTCTCTCTCTTGTTCTCTCTCGTAGGTTTCGTCGGCGGTTAGTAGGTATGGGCGGGCCACATATTGGATCATATCGTATCTTCTCACACCCTATGAATAATGCATCTCAAAGGTCGCCTTCTCCCCTGAATTCTCCTCTTCTCCGTCTCGATCTCACCCCCATCCTTTTCTCCGTTTCTCTTTCTCTCCCTCTTTCTCTCTCACACTCTCTCGCTTGTTTTCTCTCGCGCGAGCCCGAGTCGAGTCGCGTTCCGAAATCTCTTCGTAATTAAAGCTGCCATATATTTTACTTTAATCGAGAAGATCGGCCGGCTACCATTGGCCGCGACGATTTATCACTACCGGACTCGGCTCGTCCGCCTCTCTTCTCGCTTCCTCCGCAGAAGATTATAATGCCGAGGACGTATGTACCGGCGTGGTGTAATTGCGGAACGTTCTCACGACTCCGTGACTTCCCGCCTTCTGAATCGTGAATGTAAATGATAGCCTGAATTTCGCAGAAATTGGCACGATTGTTGTAAAAATATCTTCGAAAATCTTGAAAATTTAATGGTTGATAGAAAAGAATATTTTTGTATCATTAATAATCTTCAATTGTCGATTTGGTTTTATTTATTTCACGCTTGTCCAATTTTATTCAAACATATGTAAAATCAATATTATTTCATCATTCAAGTTAAACTGCTGTGAATATATATATATATAGAACGGAGGATATATGCAGATAGAAAACGTTTATCTTTGATAAGTATATTGCATTATTGAAACTTTTCGGCATTTACGGTCTGCGCTAGCAGGCTTTAAGTCTGCTCTCGCAGTCGTCGGTCGTGGTTCGTCGTTCTTTCTGTTCCGCGCGCGAATCGCTTTCAGGCCGCGGGTTCCGACGAAGGGATCCGGTAGCCCTTGAAGCAACAGAAGCAGCAGCAGCAGTCCCGATGTCACAGACTGCGAGATAAATCTTGGATTACCACGCGGTCCCCCCCATCTGCCGACCTTGCTCCTTGAGTAGTAGCACCTCGGCATCCCGATCCTTCTCCGTCTGCGACGTCCACCTCTTCTTTCCCCTCTTTCTTCTTGCTCTCGTCTCCGCGCCCCGTCCAGAGACACGGGCTTAGCACCGTTTTACTCGGCGAGAAGGACTCCGCTACTACTCTTGGATTTACAATCTTGAAGACGCTGTTTGCTGGATCGCACGCGAGAGCTCCGTATTAATGAGCGATTAGAAACATAAATCTGACTTTAGCCCTCGCTCCATCTTGCCACGCGCGAATCTTATCATTCTTATTGTTCGCGGATTGTTAACACAGTAGACTGCAGGTAGATAAATAGCTTGAAACTATTTTCGTCGGTTCGGGAGGCGCGTATCCGACAGAAGCGCGAGAAGCAGATAGCTCGAATTAAATTTTCTACTCGCAAGGTTCGGAAAAATTTCGAGAATTTTATATTTTGTTATTAATATTTTTATTGCGTATACCGGCATCGGAAAAATTGCTTTTTCTTCTGCGAATAATCAGAATTGATTATGAAGCGCGTACGCGTGTGTAGAGGCGAAAAAGTGGCGCGCAGCCGTCGCGTTAAGAGGACGACGAGAAACGAGGGACCCTCCTCGTCTTCTCGGTGATCCGCGAGACGCCACGGGACTCTCCACCCGCCGGAGTAGCTCGAGCGAGCCCTCTTAAATTAATTACAGGGAAAAGATCCGCACGCATCCCCCGGCAGCCAGCCAGCCCTCATTCGAGAAGGCAAAGGAGGATACGCGCGCGCGCGCTCAGCCGAGTGTCTAACGGACGGAAATCCTCGCTAAAGGAGCGGAATGCTCGCCGAAAAAAATTCCTCCTCGTACGCTTCAGACGCCGAGATTTTAAGTAGTCTTCTTCGCATTTCTCTCCTCCTCCCTCCACCTTCAGTCTGTCCTAGTACGTCCTATCTTTGCTCTTCTATCCCTTAAATCTTCGCGGATTCTTTAGATCACTTTTCCTTTAAAGTGCTTGGATAAATTTGCTCGATACGAAGGCCTCTTTTATCCATGCGTGTTTTTAAAGCGAATAGAGGCACCTCAATAGGCATCTTGGTTCGCCAATTTCAGCGATTTTTGTTACATTTTAAAGAAACTGTATTAAAAAAATAATTCATGTTTTAATATTAGCTTTTTATAGTTTGAAAAATTGTTGAGAATTGTCAAAAGTTAAGATGTGCTAGAAATCAAGAAGATCACAATTTAGAACGTAATATTGGAAACGTTACATGTGTAAACATGTTTACGCCGAGTCTATACTGAAAAGAACGTGAAGAGGGGGTATTATTACCGAACAAATCTCTAAATAGTTACGAAGTTTCCGAAGTTGACTCGCTAGAAATGCTGCTTGTAACCCAGCTTTATCGCGGATCTCGTACAGAATGGTGGAGAACAAGCTCCGCCGGCTAATGCCGGTATAATCCCATAAGCGGCATAAGTCCCGATGACTGGTCGGAATAATTCCGATAGGCCGTTCCACCCTCTTCGTCGCGCTCGAGTTTGCCGTTCCTTTCTGCCCCGCAGAGTTTTACCCTCTACAAGCAAAAGATTACAATCGAGAAATAAAATCTGGAACATGAAATTTCGCCCAAACGCTCGCGTGATTAGCCGATTATTTCTTAAAAAGACTTTTGGTAATCTTTTAATCTACTGTGTTGACTTAATGTTACAAACGTGTTGCGGTATTAAATTTGGAATATTAGAATGAATGAATTTTTTAGTATTACGTCGATGTAACATCGACAACATTCTTAGCAATGAAAAAATTAAATCCCATGTTTTTTGATAATATTGATAGCAAAATTTTAACATGACGGAGAGATAATGTGTTCTCTTTCTATGATATTTTCTTTTTCAATTAATTTTCTGATCTCATCCATCTTATTGGAGATTACGATTTGGACGCAGCAATGTTATTTGCTCTTTCCTGTCACTCATATCGCGCTTATATATTGGTCTTCTTTTTAAAACCGAAATATTTTCAAAGCAATTGTCTTTATTGTGCGATATTGCGTTCGACTATTTATCGTACAATTTTGCGATACGCGGACGTGCATCGAGTGCTAAATTCTCTCTCGGTTTTTATCGAATCGTCCGCTACTCTGTCCGATATTGAGCACAGAATTAAACAGCCTGCTTTTATACGTTACCACACATTTTCTATGATACGACTGTATTCATAAAATTCTGTACACGTAGCAGCGAAAAGTATTATAATCCCTCCTGAAGCGCAAAATGTTTTAATACCGTCGAAATATAAAATATAATGATTTAATAATGATTGTAATAACAAATTTATAACTACTTTATAAATACAACTTCGAGAATTGTAGTTGAAAACAAGATTTTAAAGTTTCTATTACATTTTGCATTACAAATCGATAATGGAACGTAATCAAAATTTGAAGCAACGCGAGCTTGCCAACAACCACATAGATCCTAATGAGATCAAGAGATCGCGCGAAACATGGATGCCATTAGCGTGAGGCAGAGAAGCCGCTAGTTCCTCGGGATGGTTGAGGAACTCGCGGGAAGCCGAGGACAGATCGTAAAACAGCCGACGCGGTGTTGGTGCGACAAGAGCAGGAGATACAAGCGAAGTGGAACACAGACGAACTGTGTCCTCCTTTGCATTAAACGCGCATTCCGCACCGAACGATTAAGAGAAACCGCTGTCCTCCGACACGGAGGCACGAATGAATGTCCTTATTGTCCTACCGTGAGAATCTCGGACACGCGCAAATTCGCGATGTAATTAAATAAACGACATACGCACCGCGCGAAACCGCGTTCTCTTGCGATTCTTATCCCCGCAAGTCATTCGCTTTTACGCCCACCTTCACGGATGATGTCAATAAAAAAATTGTTTCTGATTCCGCAAGAATATCAACAGTGAAATCTTGCGCTCTTGTTATCTAAAAATTTTCGAATGCTAAGATTGCATGATTATGAAATTTTGAAAAATTTGGAAACTTGAATATCGTGTAGCTTGTAAAAACTGACCCATTTTTTATGCATCAAGTCGCTGAGTTTGCACATCGAGTGTCTCATTCTGGTCGAAGAGAATATTGAGGTAGCGAGAGGGAAGCCCCGCGCGTCGTGCAAGCCGGATGCTAAACCGCACTTTACTCAATGGGGTGTGCATAGGTCGGGGAGCATGCAGCAATAACAGACGCGAGAGCAGTAGATATATATAATATATATATGTATATATAGGTGACGCTATATATATATGTGGCAGAGGACGCGAATTGACGACAGGGTACCCCGTTACCCACTCTGTGTATGAAATATCAACCACCGTGAAACTCGAACGCCCTGAGAAACTTCGGCGAGCGTCCTCTCCGACTTTCACTCGATCGACGATCCAGCCGAAACGCGCGGGAGGGCTAAAAATCCGGGGAATCTCCATCGAAAAGAGCGCGTAAACTCGCTGACCGGACGTGGTGAGCGTAGGAGAAGATCAACGTTCACGGTGAACTATGCGCGAGTACATCAGACCTGGCCGCGACCGTTGCTTTATGGAAAGTTGTAAAATTAATAAAGAATCCCGAAATAAGTTTCTCACAGGATCGACCGTCGTTGATCCCAAGTATGTAGGGAGATGATGCATCCTTGCCGCCATCTCTTCTGTATTCGGCTTGGTGAACTGAAATTAAACTCAGTTTAGTTTAATAAAATTGAAGATATATCTAAATTGTTATTATAGTAGCATTGATAGTGCAGATTGAACGATAAAACTGAAATGATTAATTGAAGAAATCAAACTGAAGAAAGATTTATAAAGGAAATCAATTTCGAACAAATTACTATATTACAAAATATTTTATTTCGCTTCCGGGAAAATTTATATTAAATTATTCGAACAACAAAGTGATATAATTCATTAGTAAAGCGGAAATAATACTTTCGCACTGGAGTAAATTTATAGTTGGCAAAATAAAATTTGATATTGAGGAAATTATATTAAAAATATCTTATTGCTGCGTTCACGTGGCTATTTTCGACGTGATAGTTAAAGATACACTCCGAAGCTGCTGAATGATGAAATCGCTAATCGGCAGACGTCTAATACGATCTATTTTTTATTATGCGCCGTAAGATCGCGTATGACGAATTTATATTACCTATGACACATCCAGAGAGAGTCATTTAGAAAATCGCCATCCTGCCGAATTATTAAACTAATATCGAATCGGACGATTCGAGATCTGCCGCTATTTATGTCCCCGTTTCAACCGGTGGACTTCCGCTGTGGGATAATACGGTTAACCGCGCTGCCCATTAGTCTTTCCACAATCGATACACGCCGGCTGCTACGCTGGAAATCGATGTCGATTATCGCACAGTGGCTCCCTGCCGTCTCCGTTCCTCCTTCGTCCTTCCGTTTTCTCTCTTGTTTCTCTTCTTTGTCTTTCGATCACAGACTTTACCTTCCACAATGATATGTGATTGCGCACATATGATGCGGTATTACACCGCGCACAATTAATTAACGTTATTTGTAATAAGCGAATTGTGGACTTAATTCCTATTTATATAATTCGAGTTATTCTGTCATCTAATACCAAGAAAATTGAATCCTGAAATTTGAGGTGTTATTTCACGTAAAACTAGATAAAACTAGATGGAGTTTTTCTTTTGTTGCCACATATTTGCAGAAAATTAGAAGATTGATCTCTTGTGTGCATTTCTCGTTCTTCGCAATGTATACATTGCGTTTTACACAACGTTTTACACAATGTATACATAATTTCCCGTATAATGCGGTTTAATTAATAAAATTTTATTTAAAAAATTTATACAAAATGACGATATTCTCTGTGTTATATTGTTCTACATGTTCCAAAGGATATCATTCTTAATAATCATGAGAGCTTTTGAAAGGGTTTGCGTTCTTCTTTTTTCATTCTCCCTCGGCTCTTCCAACTCGTCTCGTTTCGTCTCGCCTCTCGTACGTCGTATCGTCAGTTTGACATCGTTGTATAACAGGATCTCACGCCGAGTACTGAGCCGGTTAACTCGCTGCAACCCAATCCACTCTCTCTTGTTTCATTCTCGAGCCTTCTCGCTCTTCTTACCCTTCTCATTTTCCTCTTTCTTCACAACATTGCTTGCGTCTGCTTGGAGAATCAGCCGCGTGTTTTTATGCGTATGCATCTCGACATTGCGATTTCATTATTTATGTATGGAACTTGATCTTGATTGATCGATGAAAAAAATCGATAATGTCCATTTTACTAAAAGCGATCATAACAAATGCGTAAATAGTAGATTGTCTTGCTTCTTCCGTTGTTTCTTTCGAACGATTATTGTTCATCACACAGATTATGCGTCTTTTCCGGAATGATTACCGAAAGCGAATCGTGCAAATTCGTCGTCAGCGTCAAGCATCGAGTCGTGTCGAGGGAAAAGGGTAGGCGCAGCACTCGACGCACAGCGCAAACACGCAGGGAGGCTGCCTGTCGTCGGACCCCGCGCTCGATCCCGGCGATGAATTATTCAGGGTGTCTTGATCCGGTCGGCCGACCGACAGACGGATTCCGGTCCGCTCGATCGCCGTGATGCTCCGCGATTTTTTCCCTGCCGGATCTCCCTTCTTGCGAGTGGCCAGATTAAGATCGCAACGATCGGCTGTCAGCTGCGACGATGTCGGCTCGCCGGCGATCGCACGGCTCCCGGGATCGTCTCGTGCGCCATGTACGGCAGTCGTCGCCTCGTCGCTTCTTCATTCATGCGCGGCTCCGTCGATCGACGTCGATCCACCGTGTAGACAGGTAGAGACACTTGGAGTCAAAGTCCGGTTAAACTTGACCGCGATGCATAACCATATGCAGGTCGCGTTCAAGCCGCAAATGTTGCTGACGTGCGCACGATATACTCAAGATCATATTCTGAAATTGTAAAGTTGATTGTTAATCATAGAATGACAGTTATAACACTTGTATCGTGAAGAGCGTATGTATTATGCAATTGTTATAAAATAATGAAAAGCAGTTGTTACTATTTTTTATTATGAAATCGAGCATTTATTGTTACTTAATTGTCGAAATAATTCTTGCAAGAATTGTTTTGGAAATAGACATATTTATTTTACGAACCTGTACGAGACATCAAAGAATTATACCGAGTCAGTGAGTTCATAAGTAATATCGCTTTATCAGTCACAACGTAGATGTGACTTGCAAAAATCGGTATCGCGCGATCTCGTAACGAGCGATTAAAAGGTTTACCGAGTCGTGAGCGAGGACGCTAATGGTGCGTTGTACGCGACGGGTGATGCTAATTCCCGATTATCTCTGAGATGATGATTTTCACGCTTGTAATTGGCGAGACGAGCCTTTTGACCGTGAAGCCGAGCACACACAGTAGTTCCATGCGAGGATTAACGTTAACAAAGTCCGAGGCGTACATCGTCGACTTAACTCGCGCGGCTTAAACGAGCCGATTCGTCGCGCTATACACCTGACTTCGTCTACAGGGTGTCTGTTCTGTAAAAACTTCTTTATATTTTTTGGCATCGTCTTTGACAGAAACGCGATACGTTATCTTCAGTATAATTTTTTTTATTGAAAATTTGTGAAATATAAGTTTGATATTAGTCACATGTTGTCGCACTAAAATGCATAGTGTAATTTTGTTATTTAATTTTGAAATATGTTCTTATAAAAATGAAAGATGTCAATAATTGATATTAACATATTTCCGTATATTTGTTTTATTTTCTCATATTTTTTTAATTTTATGATATAGTAAGCTTTTTTGGTTCTCTCGTCAATTGTAACTGCAGTGGCACTTCATAAATTTTCACCATTTTCGAGTTACTCGTTCGCAAGACTTCCGTTATGAACTTGTCGGAATTGCATGATTTTCGAAAGCGACGTGAACACGACGGGTAATACTCGATCATGCTGCATCGTGCTCGACGTGGGTGGGAGTTTTTCGGCCGTCACTGCGGATCATCGAGCGCGATCATTTCGCGTACGCGAAACCGAATGACGATCGATCGGCGTGGAATGACGCGCGTCACCTTTTTCGAAGTGCTCGTTGGTCCGTCATCGTTCGTGACGTAGAAACCCGCAGCTGCTCGTCGTCGCTCGTTTATTTGACGGGTTCGAAATACACGGAATTAACGCTTCGGCATTACCGCGCTTAATCTTTCAATCTTTCGAACAATGCGATGATTTGTAAACATTGCTCATTTATTTAGAAAGCAGTCGATATTTAAGAAAAAGCTGTGAATTCTTTTAAATCTAAAGTCTTTGCACAATAATTGTTGAACAATTTAAGTGTTCTAAAAGCGTACAATTTAATAATTTTCTACTTTTGATATTTGAAAAAGTGAATGCGGAGAGAAAGTTGTATGATTTTTATACGATAAAATATGCTTACATACAAGCTGCTTTGAAATATTTAAAACTAATTTTTTTCATCTTGAGAAATTATATTTCGTTTCTTTATTATTGCCGAACACCCGTTAGATGTCTACGTCCGTGGGCATGCAAAGGTTGGCGGCTTCCCCTCACGCGCATCTTTTGAGGTTCTTTTCGCCGCCTAATTGTATTGGGTGTCTTAATCAGCGTGTAAGCTACTAAAGCCAGAAGGCCAAAAGTGAACGAGAAAGCGAAGAGAAGGGGCACACCTCCGCACCGGTGGGCCACCGTTCTGCATCTCAAAGGCGCAATTTAAAAAGTATGTTAAGTCGCTGCCATTATGCTCGATGTACTTATCCACCCCAGGATCCCGTCAGACATGAATTTAGATTATGACCCAGAACATTGTACGCGTTTCCCCTTTTCTCTCTTGTAAGATTCGAATGGAATCTGGAAGCCTCTTTTGGCATATCTCGACCTCGCTTTCTCAAAAGACAAAGAAAAGCTTCGCACTCTAAGTGCCATAAACCAGAATAATACTGAACGGTAAAGTTCTTATATATTTCTCTTGAAATATTGTATCATTTATATATTATTAATTTTGAGTAAAAATTCTGTAAATAGAATTTCCACTGACTATATATTTAATTTAAAAATTAATAATGATAAAATAAACTTTTTTACATATAATTAATAATAGTATAAAATTAGAGAATTTTTTTTGAATATTTGATAATTTATGTCCACAATATTTAACAAAAAACCTTATTCTATTTTATATAAATTTTTAAAACTTTTTCTTGTGTTACTTATCTGTGCATTTTAATTATGGATCGTCGGTAATCCAAAATATTGTAATTTTTAACAATGAATATGCACGAAATTAAAATCCAATGAAACTTTTATCATCTGATATTTATATGTCGGTTCGTCCGAATATGAATTTCGATGGGCGGAGAAGGACATGATTTTAGACGATAGTACAAGGGGTTAAAGGGGGGGTCGACAGTCCGGCACGTGCTGAATGTATACTAAAAAGCAATAAACTCATTCGGGAACTTATCTCGTAACGACAGCGCAGTAATATCTATATGGGATCATAATAAAGCCACCTACGTTCGCGGGAGGCAAAACGACGAGGGCCTTTGAGGGCATATTGGTGCTCCATCTTTTGATCCTGCTCACTAATTCGCTTCGTGTATTTAGGGATCTACGAGTCGCACGAGTGCGACGCGTAATTGAATCGAGCGAGCGGGCCGCTTTATGAACTTAACGACGGATAATTGAAAACTATAAATTTCAATAATGTTAAACGTTAAGTAAATAATTAGATAGACACAATTATACGATTATAAATATAAATTTATTAAGTCAATATTGTGTTATCAATCCAATTTTATCGAAATCGATGTTCTACGATTTAAAAAGCAACTAACTCGTGTTTGCGGATTAATGCATGATATGTCAACATCTTTTGTATTGAAGTTAATGCAAATGCGAAATAACTTTGATCTCGTTCTCAATTTTATAACACTAATACCTTGATGTACATCCGTCACTCCTTTTTTCAATCTCACTGCACGACTTTTTCTATACGTATTCTTACTGTTTATTGATGATTATCATTAATATTAATCACCGAGTCATGCGAGAATGTAATAAATAATAATAACTCAATTATACATTGTGATACCTTACTTCGTCAAATCACGAATATATCGCGAAGCCTTATTAAAGACTGTATTAATTGAAAATAACATCAGAGCGAAGGACTTCTCGGGATTTTCAGGCTTCTATAAGAGATCTCGATTTGCTCCGCAACTCACCGCCAATTCGCGGCGTCTGCGTCAGCCTGAAAGTGTCGTCGGGTGCCTTCCGCCGTGCATGATGAACTCTTGATAATTCATGATAATTCTGTGTCTCCTTCTTTTGATGATGACGATGACTGATGACCACTGTTATATGGGTGATTCTAGTGGGGCCTGTGTTCGGGGGCCGATGCGGCGCGGAGGCGCTCGGTCTGGGGCTGGGGCTGCCGCCGGGCCCGGCCTACAGGTTCGCTCTGCCCCCGGGACTCGCTGCCAAGACCACCCGCTGCCTTGTATTCGACCAAGGTAGGCCTACCAGCCATCTTCATTGCCGCGACTCTTTGACTCTTTCGGTGCTACGCGCGCTCGCGTTTGTTTCACGAGCTCTCTTCTCAATCACGAAATTAGACTCGCCAAGGAAATTGGCACAAGCTTTTCTAGAACCGAAAGAGTTAACGATGACTATTTTTTTTATATGCAAATACAGTTATTTATGTAATTAAATTTTACATCTCTATGCGCAAATGCATAAGATGTCAATTGCGTGGGCGTAAATTGTGTGAAACTCTTTCATGTTGCTTCAATGTTGTTTCAATTCGAATGAGAAAAAAATCAGCACAGCCGAATTAATTCGAAGTGAAAACTTATTTTCGACTTATGACCGCGGCCAAATATTCCCGAGCGAGGACGGACCAATGAAAGCATAATTAACGTGAAGGACGACCTGCTCTCGCCAATAATCAGATCCGAAATGCATAATTAATTTTCGTTAAATAGCATCTAGTTGCATCGGTAATTTTCGGCGAATCGCGTAATGAAAAAATAATAATAACAGGTAATTTGATCGAAACAATTTCGATAAGAGTAATTTTAATTTAATTATATTGATTACAATTTAGTTCAATTCATCACAATCATTAAAATTTATGAGGTTATTTCAACTGAATTATTTTGATTAAATTAACGTTACTTTATTTGTAGTCATTATGCGCATAGGCGGTTGTATGTCTGAAAAAATCAACGAAATTGATCCATATTTGTTAAGAAAAAGTCTGAAATTTTTGAACGTTTTGTTTACAACATAAAGGTTTTTTACTTTTTATTTCTTGTTTTGATATGTAACAAGAGATATTTAAAATAACGCAAATTAAATTTTCTAAATTTAGTTTTTGCAAAACATCGGACATTAATTTATATTTACTTCGAAACTTATGATACTTCTGAGCCAGACTTTTCACACAGGCTGTTTATATCGCGATTTTGTCACATCCCGTCACCGTGTCCGGTATCGTATCACTGCATCGGTGCAACCGTGTGCACTGGCGCATCAGGTGCGCCGGCAGGCAGCTGGCGAAAGGCCCGACGGCGACGGGCACATTACGGCGGGTCTTAGGAGATTTGTGGACAGGAAGATGAGCATAGCTCGTAGGCTTAGCTCGTGCAAACGTACAAGTCGATCTGGTAGCTGGATTTGCGGGATCGATGGACCGTCGCGTCGGCCAGCCGGCTGGCCATGCCGAATTCGTGAGAACGAACAGACTACAGATCGATAACTTGACCCGTCGCGGCAACGCGGCCCTCGACTTAAGCCCGAAATCGATCGGAATCAGTATCTACCTTAGTCGGTCCCTGATTTCACCCTGTTAATTGGCCGGCTTTACGTCCCCTCAAGATTAATGACTTTCATAAGACGAATGCATCGATATCTGACGCTTTAAGCTAGTGAGTTTCACTTGCATCAAATTTTTCAAACGAACAGGCGAAATGTTACACATAGTGTCGTGCGCGTAAAAACAAATTTTATCTTATATTCTATTTTGTTTAGGTGATAATGATGAATATTATTTAGAACAATAAAAAGTAATAATATATCGATAACAAAAAGAATAAAGTAAATTTGAATAGAAATTTTTTAGCCACAAAAGAAATTAATTATTGCGTGAAGGAACGTATGCATCCGCTCTTATATGTATACATGCAACGTCAAAATTGCGTGGCCATTTATAGCCATTGCAATAGTGCAATCGAGATACCATCGGAAGTGGAAAACAATAGCTAACGGTAACGATTAACGTAATAGTGACATATTCGGAATATCGAAGGGCACATGCATCCCAGATTTTTTATTCCCGCACATGTGACACACATTCGACGGTAATTCTCAGTTTTATTGCCGTGAAAAATATCTGCTTGCTGTTAGCGTATTCGTTAAAACTTGACAGATGTGCATTAATTTCGGCGCGATTCCAATCATTTCTAAAATACCTTGTTTAGAATTTTACATAATAATACTAAATTACTGATTAACATTTCAATATCGCGTTACTTTTATTATTATTATTATAGTATTTTCATTATTCCTATTTTTAAATAATTTTGATTCAATTTTTTGATAATATTTTTAGATGACTTTCTTAAAACCAGACAAATTTAGATAAACTAATTTTTTGAAGCTAGTAAAGTTATAAAAAAAATATTGTATAAAATATATTGTCACTATTTTTATAAGAATTTTTCCCTAAAATTTTTTAGAACAAGTTATCTTTGTTATTGGAAAAATACGTCTTGTTGTTATCCAAATTTTTTCTCAGCATTTTGGTTTCACCATAATACATTGTGTTTTACGTCGCTCTTATTTTTTTGACTCGATTGCCAATTAAATCACTTTGTAGCGCATGTTCTGTCACGAAGGGACAAGAGTGTAGCAATATTTTAAGGCCTCTCTTACGAGTGGCAGTTTAGTCAAGCAATATATAAATTTTAACGGCGACCATTATTGTTTCTTAATACCTCCAGTATTACTGGACCAGTTTTGGTGGGAAGTTAGTGTCTTTCCTAGTACAGCGATGGTCTTCTTCCCGCGGTACTTTTCTCGCTCGTAATTGTTGTGGGCGACCGGTATTCGCGGCTTGTAATCAAATCTCCGCGAACCTGACTTTTAACCCTTAATGGCGGCGTTAATATGTGCCCATATCTTTTCGTATAGCTGTAGGACTTTTTACAAGGCAGCTTTCTTTTCAGAAATGTCTGTAAAAATATCTATTAAATAGAATATGCCGAGAAAAGTATTCAATGTTGGACGTATTCAATGGAGAATTTATAGATATCATAAAAAAATTTTTATTTATATTTTAAATACTAAATTTTTTAATGTACAGAATTGAGAAGAAACCCGTTAATAACATTCCTCAAATTTTTTAGAAGGTAATTCTAAATTTTCGAAAATTGTGGAAAGACGAGCGGTGGGGAGAGGTTTTGGAATATTCAGTACGTAATTACCAATTAAAATATGATACGGCTCACGCGAAAGGATTGTGCTTGAATATGTATTGTTTTCATATATTTACATAGTTGGTAATAATATAATAAAAATTACGAAGTAAAATTTATTGATTGCGTTTTAAAACGTGATTTATATTTGAATTATTTAATACTGTTAATTGCAACGGCAAAACATAAATAATAACATAAAAAAAATATTGATAAAACGTGATACGCGTATACAAATTTTGTGGGACACATCTCGGGATATTTCTTCGGGCCAAATCGCTCTGCGGAAATCCCGCACAGCCGGAGAAACCGTGTGTTACGCCAAGAAAACAGAAACATGAACGTTAGCTAGAATTGCGCGGTTACCTCAACACGTGCATAAATTCATATTTTATCGCGGAATGCATAATGCATCATTTTAGCATATTTTAGACGGTGCTTTTTACACGCTCTTGTGCATATTGTTCGCGCGCTTGAAACTCATTGTCAACTGCGAGTATTCCGTAAACGAATATGATCGCCGTCCACATATTTTCTAATTTTAATTTTAAAATGCGCTAAAGTAAAATATTCAACGTTACTTTTGCACATTTACTGTCGAATTAAAAACTGTTACGCAAATTTGAGCTTGTTCATATTTTCACATGTGGTCTTTATTGTAAAAAGTTTGGTGCATTAATCTTTATTGGTTTAATTTCTCGGAACAAATCTTTAGCGCTGAGAGCTAATGTTTATTTAAAAACATTAATCGCCACGGCAATGTTACACGATGTCGATGATAAATCAAGACACAGAAATTGAAATTGAAATTAGTTAATTGATAATGCCGCGATAAAATATCGACCGAAACATCTCAACTAATTAAATCGGTAATTGAAGACTGTGAGAAAGATTGCGGATGAAGGAAACGGGGACGGCAAGGATCTTCTCGTGGATATTCCCTGGAAGGAAATAAGCTGCTGTTAATTTATCGTAATCGCTCGGTGTGACTAAGTAAGTGAGCGACGCCTCGCAATATTCTTTATTAAAATATCGAGCTACTTCTTCTCGCGTCTGCTCGATTTCATCCCCGAGACGCAACTCATCCCTGAACGTGCATCACCGAGCGAGAAACGATCTTGACGTTATAAGATTACAATACTTGCATTTTACGAGTTTTTTTTTTGTTCATCACTGAAACGCGTTGCGTTATTTTTTATTTGTCATTATTTTCAATAGCATGCGTTGCGTTATTTTCAAACTTTCAAACAAATTTAGAATAAAGTGGCAATTTTTGCCGCATTTAATTTTTTTATTTTATACGCATGGTAATAGCCAATAAATTCTGACTTAAACGGCATCTATTCTACACTATCGTTAAAATCTTTTCGGTGCGCGTTTACTCAGAAAATCAGAGAAAAACGAAAAGTTTTTTCGGTCTCCCTCGACGTCCGAGGGCGGAGGTGACGTTAATTCTCGATGACAGGGGCAAAACGCTTCGCCATCCGGAAGGACACGCGTGACACTGTTTCGATCGATACACGCGTGTACTAGGGATGTGATGGTGGATCCGTAATCGCATCACGAGGCGATATCTCGATTCGTTTAATCGGACGAAGGCGACGACGACAAGCAAGAGCCAAATCGACATCGCGAAAGTTATCCTCCCATCCCCTTGTACTCTCTGTCCTTTGCTACGGATTAATTAGCTCTTTCGTGAGTCAGCGTGATGGATCGTGACGAGAACGTGAAATGACATGACTTTTCTAACTCGACACGAGAGAGATCTGCCGAAAGTGAAATCAGAGCGTACAAATCAGATTTCGATATTTTTTATTTTATCCGACTTTTTGTGTTTGAAATCTCGAACTTTTTAGTTTAGTACAGTACATATTTTATACATGTATATATATATATTTTTTTTTATTTTAGCAGATTGTATTTCTCATTGTATTTGTATAGATTAATTTAATCAAATTGACAATACCTATGAGAAATATCGGGAGAAATAGAAAGCCTAGTGATAAAAGCATTGCCAGACGAATAATCGCGTTTCATAAATAACCATCGCGATAAATCAGTTGAATGCCGGGACTCTTTGGATTTCCAAATAAGCAATAACTGCCGAAGTGCGGGAACGGGAAAATGGAAAAGCGCGGAACAATGGATTTTTTCTTTTTTTTTCAAAAGGGGAGGGTAGCAAGTAGGGATAGGGGTGAGACGCTAAGTGGGTCAGTGCCGGCACAATGCGGCAGACATGCAACAAAAAAGCACGTTGTTATACGGACCACAACGGGGATGCAGTCGGTGCATATGCGTTTCATCCGGACCGATATACCTGATAACGAGTTGCAAAAGGCGGCACTGAAAAAAAAATAACTCTACAGGAAATGGATATTGAAATGTGTATTTCGGCGAGGAGACCGAAGTAGGCCGGATATTGAAATATGCTTTTGCGCGCGGGGGATCGCAGTGGGGTTCGATAGAGGTTTGTACATTTTGAACAAAGGCGATTTTTTCACAAGGAAGGATTTGTAAATCAGGAAGGGATCAATATATTCATTTTTCGTCAGCACTAAACTTAGAGGAAACCAAAAAGAATATATTTCTTTCGGAATCCTTTTTTGCTATTTTATGTTGATTGTAAATGATTGCGTTACAATGTTTCTTATTTTTTTTTATATTAAAACGAAGAATAAATAAGAAAAAAAACTTGTTAACATGCGCATTTACGAGCAATATATTTGTGTAGTAATCTCGAAAAAGAGAAACGTGAATCTAGAGCAACAACAACATCTGTCTCGTCTGTCTTCTCGATCGTTCCGCTAGAAACGACCAGCGGAAATTCGCGCGCGCGACGATATTATTTTTCATAAACGCGGCGTAAATGGTCGTTCCGCGTGATTGCATAGACCCTTGGAGGAGTACGCGCACGAAGATCCACTCTGGACAAGATCTACAGCGCGATTTCTACTTACGTTTTCATGAAAATTACCACGGCTCGCTATCGAGCTTCTTTCCGCAGCGATATTCTTCGAGATAAACTTACAACTTCTTTTCAAGTGACTAAAACTAAAAATATTTCTACATACACTTTTAGTATATGAACAACAGTTTTAACGTTGGCATGTTGAATTTGTATTTAACATTGGAGACAATTCGCGTTTCTAGTGTTAAATATTTAAAAATTTTTTAATTTAAATTAGTGATAAATTTTGAACATTATAATTGTGACAGAATATTTTCTTGACGCGATACGCGATAGCACCTGCTAACACGCTAATACTGCGCCACTTGCCCAAGACAATTAAGGATTAATTAAGACCGAGCAGATCATTCGAAAACTGGAATTACCAAGTCGTGTAAATATTCCCGCCACGGTATCCTAAGCATGCATTTAATCGCGAGGAGCGGCAGGGAAGTGCCGCCGCGCGAATTCGTTTACTTTCTATTACTCCGTTTTTATCGGGGGATGAGATCATTATGCGAGGCCCCTCTCTTACCACTCCGCGTGACGTCTTGCATCGGCCATTTTTTCGGCCGGTTTCCAGCCGGATAGAAGCTTCTCGCCTCTCCGCGCGACAGTAATTTTACTTAATTAAATTCCGTTCTTTCCGCCTTTGGTGGCGCGACCCCTCGTCGTTTCGGGCCGGCCATCACCGACCAACTCCCTCCCCTCCCCAACCCCTGGCGCGAATGCCGCCTTTTCCTAACGCGTCACCCGCTGTATCGCCACTGATTTTTCTCTTCTTGCCCTGCCGCTCCGTTCTTGCTCCACCGTCGCAGCTTCAAACAGTTTTTCTCGGTGGGCGATCTCAGCCATCAAGAGCGACAGACACCCCTCGAAATGCCGGGGTCGAAGCTAAAAAACTTTCAAGAGAGCCACTCTGAAACGATCACGAATTTATATTTTCAAAGATATGGACTTGTATTATTTTAAGCTTAAATTTATTAATATTTTACATTATATTTGACGTTTGATAATTTTATAGTTATTATCATGTTACGTTATTTCGATTTGTGTGAATTAAAATATGGTTGAAACGTCAAAGATAAATTTGGAATTATTTTTTGATTCTCTACATATTGCACAAGATAAAATAAATATAACTTTAATTAAAATTTTCACTGGAGCGAAAAAAAAAAAAATATTAAATATGTAAATTACAAAGAATAGCATGCTGTATGGTGACTCGACTGTAACATAACATTTTCGTAAGAAGAAAGACGACCGCGTTATTGTTACACGCGTAGTGAAAGCGGCTTCCCGTCGTTACTCCTCTTCGTCAAAATGCTCGCTAAATAATATCATCGGCGATGATTTATATTTAACAGCGGGGTAAAAGCGCGGTAAGATGTCAGCGGAGTCGTAACGAAGGAAGAATGTGTCTATCGCGGCTTTCGCAGTCGGGATAACGTTCACGGCCGCTCGTTAAGCGCCGTAAGAATTAAGGGCGCAGCGTAAGAAAGGGCTTGGGCCCGAAGCGAGAGGGCAGGGGAGGGCAGTTTCTTATTGCCACTTCATCTGCAATTAACATTTATGGGCGCGGGCGAGTGCCGCTGGAAAAACTAATTAAATATTCTGTGACACGCCTAGGGGCCGATACTTGTACATAGCGTTATGTCGCTCTCAACCCTTGAATGTCTCGAGAAAAGGAGAAGAGGGATAAAGAGATAAGAAGTCGCCGACCCCAGAAAATGTTTTCTCTGGCTTGAACGGAAAGTCTTGCTAGAGCTGGATTTAATTCGCCTTAATTACTGCGAAATTAATTTTTAATAACTCACACGCTGGGCTTAGCGTGATTAAATAACTTTCTAATTTTTATCTATCTAGCTGCGCGCAAAATTATAGACACGACACCCAATGTTTTGGATTTATTATTAAATTCATTCTTATAGTTACGCCTGCTTTTGCATAAATCTTTACGTGTTTAAATAAATTTTTGCTTTATGAAATAATTTCTATTTGAAAACGTGCAGCTGTCAACGCACAACTATATATTCTATTTAGCTGAATCGACCGTCATGTTGCTTCAAACGGTACCCAACTGCACGCGGTTTCGCCGCACACTCGTTTGCGTAAAACGTATGTCATCTTTCGGCGCTGATGAACGCCGGTGTAAACGCGGTATAATCGCGACGTGTTACTACCTATTTGTCGGTCGGCTCGTAACGCGGGTCGGCCAACCAGCCCCCGGAGGAACGGGGCGAGAGAGGGAGAGAGAGAGAGAGAGAAAGAGAGAGAGAGAGCGTCGAGGGTTAGTTCGCGGCGTGGTCGGGCGAGAGAGTATATCTGGCGGATTCGTGTGTGCAAACCACGAATCGGGTGGTGGTTGTCGGGCGCGCGATCCGCGTGTAAGCCCCTCACACACGATAAGCACCAGCCGATAACGGAAGAGCGTCCCTCCGGCGCGCACCCTCCGCGCGCGACACTCTCTTCTCGCCCCCGCCTTTCCCCTAGGTTTAACCCCTCGGCACCGAACCGCCCTAGCGCGGCGGACGCTTTAAATTTTCGCCGATTTTCTTTAAAATCGTTGGGAGGGACGCAACGCGCGCGCGGACAGCCGGGAGCGAGGGGATAAAGGCGAAACAACCCCGTACAGCACCCTCGAGCCCCGCGCAAGGCGACAAGATAGCGCTGACGGATAGGGGCGGTCGCCGCGCCGGCTGGGGCGATGAGAGGCTGTTTAGAGATTTTCGAAGTGATAACGCAGAAACACGGCCGCGAGCGCGCGTTTAAATCCGCGCGTATGTACGCCAGCGCCGGGGATTTTCACTGATTTAGTTTCCTCGCCGCGTTTTTCCGCTCCGTTCCGGCTGGCTCGCTCGCTCGCCAGTGACGAAAAGTTAGTAGCAGAGAGATGAAATTCAGCGCTCGACCGATCAGTCAATCCTTAATCGATCTCTATCGGTTCGGTTGTACCTTCGTTCAAGGCTCTTTCAAAAAAGCAATCCTCGCCCGATTTTTAAATCTTGTATTTATTTTTATGTCGTACAAGTCTTTATGTATATAACTTTTTCTGTTTTTTATACTTGTTAATACATGTTGAAGAGTGCATAGAATCTACATTTAAAATTCAAATTTAAATTGTGTTGAACAATTCTTAAATGACGCTGATAAGATATCATAAGGAAAAACATCAGATTTATCTTTTTGTTTAATAATTTGTTTCATCGATACTATTTTCTTCTATTTCTTTTAAAAGTGTACTTTATCGAACAGTTACTCGACACTCCACGAAAACTGGAACGAATTTAAAATGCTACGTTCACTGCTTTCTGTTTAGCAATCAGTTTTCCGGGATTGTCGCCTTCCTCTAGATTTTCGGTAACGATAACGCGGCACAACGGCGGTAAGCGGCTACGAGGATCCGCCCGGATTTAGTTTCCTGGCTGCACTTTTCGGCCGCCACCCTTTTTGACAATCGGTTTACAGCGGCGCTCCTACGACGAGCGGCTCGCGCGGATGGATCCGTTTAACGCTATCGCGCCGTCGACATTTTCGACGCGCATTGATCTCGACCGCCGCTTCGTTATCGATAATCTCCCGGCTGACGGAAAAAATTACGCGTCGTTTGTTTCACCGTATTTACGAGCCAATCTCAGCCAACTTGATTCCTACTCTTCTGTTCGCAATCGACCCGATGTTTCTTCATGCTTGTTGTCATGCTTCCAACTGTTATTGTGCGATGAATCTAACAATAAGTCTATTGAATATATTGAATGTAAACGTGAATAAGAAACGAACACAGTAGTTTCTAAAAGAAAACAGTAAGATACGGTATGTAAATTTTTTCAAATTACAATATTTTTTTACTAGCAGACTGTCATCTCATTTTAAAATAAAAATTCTAATAATTTGCATTTTTGAAAATAAAGTATTACTTATTTCAAGCAAGTCGTTGCAAATTGCGCAAACATCTCCGTGATGTCATGTACGTTTGTTTGTTTTAATCTAAAAGAGGTTAAATAATACCTTGCGTTGACATTAGCTAGAAGTAAAACTCTCCGAGATTTATCCGCACCCCCGGCGGAGTGCGACGTGTCACCGTTTTTCCCACCGCTTCATAACTTCTCTCCTCCACACCTCTCTCTCTCTCTCTCTCTCTCTCTCTCTGCCCCCTTCATTCTTTTTTTATTAAACCACCGCGCGCTATTTGTAGTCGACTACGACGACACGAGGAGCAACAACCCGCTGTAACCCTGAGATATTATGTAGCCGTGCAAACCGTGCGGTGACAAACGTTCGCCCGCCCCCATCACAACCATCCCCCGTGTGTTACCTGCCGCGCGATTGCGGGAGGGGGAAGGGAGTGCGTTTTTGCGCTCGCACACAAACCAGCACGATTCGCTCATACGCGCGTCGCCTATGTGTACCGCGGCAATATGGAAGATCATATGTCATGCCAAGGGTGGCGGGGGTGCGCGGGACCGCGGACTCGCCGGGGGTGGCACGCACACCCCTCTGGAGAGGGCCGGTCGTTCGTTCATCCGTTTGCACGCCGTCCGTTTTCAGTCCGTGCGTACACACTACACGACGTTCAGGGGTGGATGGTGTTTAAGGAAGAAGTCATTTTCGTGTGAATGAGATCATTTTGAATCTGTTTTTACGATTTTCCAGATATCTTGAAAAGTGCGAAGTTGAAATAATTTTTCTTTGATAGAATTTCCTTTTCAATTCTCCCTACGATGGAATATTAAACGCGTATATGTCTTTTATAGTAATTATTTTATTTAATAGTAACCATTGTTGTAAAACTAGTTAGCAAACATATGTAAATTGTTTATCGAAAGAATCCACGCATTCCAATAAAATTAATCTGCAACATGTAACATTTTCTTAAGTATATTGTTATATTGATGACAACAAAATTTGACTGAATGAGAAGACTTGTTTTGAGAGGCTGATTCTTTTAATACATAATTAGTTTTCTAATGAAAATACAATTGATATTGCTTTTTTTCAATTTGTTAATTTGTAAGTATAAAGTAACAATATTGTTTAATTTCTGCACAATCGAACTGATAATAACAGTTATGTCACTCCGATTTTACGGCAGTTAAGCTTTGATATCTTGACAGAACATCGATATATAACAACATACAACTTGCGGGATGATATCGAACACAAACCGGCCCTGCACTCACACGCGCGCGCGTAGATTGAATTCCCGCAAACGGCGATGTAACGCCGCTGGCGGAAACGAATAAGCCAAATAAAATAAATAGTAAGGGCTTTCCGCCGCGCCGTTCTCCGAGGTGTGCGTACGTGCGTGCACGCGCGAACTCGCGTGATGTACGCGCCGTGCGTGCGCGTGAACGTGTGCGTCGCCGTCGCTGCCGCCGTCCGGCCGTGCGTGCGGCTTATTAATCTGACGCTAAAGCGATATAAAGCGGTCGCCCACGCGACAGCCCTAGCTGCGATAGTACTTCATGCTTGCGGCAATCCCCGTACGAGCGGACGTCGCGATCTTCTCCGATGGTCGGATTAACTCTAGCCATTGAAAAATCCGAAGGATTAGACGGATGACAGTATACGACGCGTATAATGATGCATATTTAAAAAAATTATCTTGACGGAATTATGTTGAAGGCATTGATTTATTCACAATTTAAAAAATAAAAATATTTTGAAAAAAATGTATTTACCAACATAAATATACGCGTTGTTGAAAGTTTCACAAAAATTGTATTCTGAAATATATTCCAAATTAATTTTTTTAAATAAATTAAACATCAATTTATAAATAGAAAAATAGAACATGATAAAAACATTTTTATATTTTACTATATAATATTTTTTCATATTATTTTTACGTAATACGTGAAAAATATGTGAAAAAAACACAAACCGCAATATTAAAACTGTAATGTTAGAATTGTCAAACATTGAGGAAAATTTATTGATTCATTATCAGTGTTGCATTACGTAATACATTCTTGAAGATATTCGATATTATTTCCAAATGCATGCGTAGGAGAAGCAGAAAATTTATTGTAAAAATATGTTGGAAATCCCTTTCTCTGTCTCTTTCTCCGCTTTGTGTGAGAGGTCGCGATATATACACCCGTGACTCCGGCGTGCGTGTAGTCGCGCGAGGGGGTGGCGCCGGGGGTTGGTTGGTTGATATAAAGCGCATAGCGCAAGTCGGCCGTGGCGAGACTCTTTGTTCGGGCAACAATATAAGGGTGAATCGCGGTCGAGGATTGTTTGCGCCATATTGTTAGGGTGGGAGGATGATTCGACCATTTATTACGCCGGCATTCCAGCCTGATAATACTAGTAACACGACTGCTAACCGGAATGCCGGGTTTATTCCTTACCGTTGTAACCAGAAAGATTCCCCCGCATTGGAGCGCGCGATTGCCAGTATTTTGTCGCGGTTTACGAGGCGCCTGTATTTATTCATTTATACACTCGGCATATTTCATAGTATCAAACAAGACTTTACGTCTCTTAAAATGAAAAAGAAAAAAAAGATATTGCTTAATATAAACTGTACTCTGATTCGTGAGAAAGCGAAGAATATTGAATTTGATCGGCCGGCTCTTCGCTTCGAAAATCACGTAGCACTCTCAACGACAGTGCTATAAATTCAACAACACCCCCGATGCAATCGCAGAGACGCCACCCTCCACCGCCATCGCGGACACAAAAGGCATCCGCGATATCCTCCCGGTAGTAGCTAATCGATGCACATTTCGCCAGGGTGACTTCCATAATTGCGGCGACGCATTAAACGTCGTATGCATCGGCGGCGGACGCTCGCTCGCACGCTCGCTCGTCAGGGTTTGGTACTCACGAATTAGAAGAATTTCGCCATAAAAACCAGTTTTGGGGTTACTACGCGGGGCGCGGGGCCGCTGGTCGAACTCTCGACAGAGCTTCGCGGAATACCGTGGCGGCGGCGGTATTGTGCGCCACCCGATATTAAAATGCCGGTGATTGATGTGTGTACCGTGCCGGCGGAAAGAGTGAGAGAGAGAGATGGAAAGAGAGGCAAAGAGAGAGAGAGAGAGAGAGAGAGAGAGAGAGAGAGGAGCCGCGTTACGCGATACGCCGGGGTGGCCGATGGGACGCGCGGCACCCTTCACCCTCGAAGCGGCACCTTACTAAAATACGAGGCTGTCATAACGGGGTGATATTGCGTCTTCCCGCGGGGACCATCCTGTTTCTTTGTGACCACCGACGCGGAGTATCCGCGGCTCGGCCGGTTCTGGAAAAAAAAAAAAAAAAAAAAGGAAAAATAGAAAGGCATCGCGCGGCAATCGGTGTATTTATATCCGCGTAAATCATCCGACCATTGTGTCCCGTCTGCTTCCGAAGGAACGCAACCTGCGTAAATCTTGCGATTTTTGCGATCTTCCTTGTAGCCGAAGGATAGGCGGAGGGTCATGGCGAGGGTCACGTTACAGAGGCATATTTTTGTCGCGCGTTATTCCGATAATAGTTTATTTAGATTTGGCTACCAAAGAGTGAAACGAATTCTTGCAAGACATTTTTCGTAACGCTTTAAATGTATTCTATAATTTAATTTTAATAGTTTGATACCGTTTCTTCACTTTTTATTTCAATTGTATTTATTTTTCGTTTATAACGACTTTATACTCTGGAACACAGGTTTTCCCTCTTTCCCCCTTTCGTTTTAATTTGCTCGGCTAAATCGTCTCGATGATTTTCATTCTCTCCTCTTCATAGCCTCGTTGGCATTTACATCGATTTATTACGTCGTGGCTCTCCCCGAAAGCTCGCGGAAATCGAACGAACGACGAACGGTTAAGTGTGAGTGGCGAGACACCGCGGAAACCGAGTTTTGCGGTGCTAAAATCAATTCCGTGTTTGCCTGTCAATTTGTCGCTAATGGCCGGCCAGGTAACACCTGATGATAACGCGCCGTTCCCTGGCAGTTTACCTCGAATGTCGATTATAGTATTGAAGCATTCAGACACGACGTGCTTGACTCCCCTTTGATTAACGTTCCCCTAAGCAGGATATTAGGAGAACACCGGGAGATACATTTTTAAGACAATATTTGCAGTTAGTCTTAGGATCTTTGCGAAATATCATATTTATAATTTTCATCTGGAATACAAAATAATGCGCAAATTGTGAAAATGATGTAATTTTTAACAATAATATGATCTAAAATTTATTATGATATAATTAAAGCATAATTAAAGTTGCGAATTGGTTTATACCGTTGTTAATAATTAATATGTTATTAGTACGTTTAAACGAAATAATTTCAGAACATTATCTTTTACGTTTTCGAATCTGAATGCTATACTTTTTCGACGCGTCCGGAAATCGTCGACGGAAACGATTTCATTCAGTAACGCGATAAACATTCGACGTTGCGAGAAGCAAAAACAATAACGATTGTTCACGGGCGGCCCATTTAACATGATAATTAATAATATAATGTCGTAATTACGTTCGATGTAATAACCAATAGTGATGTTGAATATCATATGAGTTTAATGTTTGAGCCATCCATTTTTCCATTCCGCGCCTATTAAAATAAAATATTAACGGTGGGAATGTAAAACGGGAATCATTAGCGAGATTCCTCTATAGTGATGAAAATAAATTTCGTTGCATAATGAACATTTGTTGCGCACAAAATTTCTCGAATACGAATATTCGATTACTTTTTCAATTTTATCATTTTCAGCAGTTATCAGTTTTTCCATATAAATTATTAACATTCATAGCATAATATATGAGATGTATGCCAGAATAGCGGAAATTTTAGAATTAGGTATATGCTGCTAAAATTTTACATAACAGCGCATACGCGTGTCGATAATGATACAAATCTTTAGAGTAATAACGAATAAAAAATGTTCCGCTCATGGACTTTTGTATATTGCTGCCTGAAAAAAGTTATATACTATTTATTACTTTGCGCAGCGCTGTATTTTTTGCCACAAAAAGATTATATATCAACGTTATCGCAAAATGACAAGCTTGATGTTTCATTCACATCAAATCACTCCAAAACATTTATTACGTCACATAAAATATACATCCGTATTTTTAAAATATCAATTATTCATTATTCGTTTTTTGCATTCGTGGGATATAATAATATAATTTTAACGTAGCCTTTAATTTTGCATTTGCATAGCACATACGAACATAATACTTTACTTATATTTTATTGATATTTTTATATTTTATAAAAATGAAATATTTTATATTGCTTATCCTAAAAATATCTTAATGCTATTATTTTGCGTATAATATGGTTTATTTATTATTAAATAATTACATAATTTTTTTTAATATTGCAAATAATTTTATATTATATCATTATTATTATAAATTATTTGTTAATATTATGGTCTTAATTAAGATACAAAAGCCTGACATGTTAATTCGAAATTTAAAAGCAAAATACGCGCGCGCGCGGATATTGATTTTGAATCTGTTTTTATAAAATTTAAGGAATGTAGAACAAACAAATGCAACAAATTATATTTTTTGCGATAAAAATCGCGATACTTCTGGAGAAAAAATGTAGTAGTAGTAATCAATAATTATAATATAATGTTACATGAGTGAAAATATCTATAGCCTCTTAAATTTAGGCATCTCTGGTTGTAATGCATATGTAGCAAAATTCGGACACCGCAACGCCCGGATACAATTTCAATCTGGTTTGATGCGTTTTCCCATACGGCTGATTCTTCGCCGGCCGTGGTTGTTTTTAATGAAAAACGAGTATTTTATACGGGCGCGATCGAAGAGCACGTTAACGCGCCGACGTTGGCGTAATTTCGGCAGTAGCGAATGCATTTCGTCCTGGCGCGCGTATCTTTTTAGCACTCGCGAGAGTGGGTCGTTATGTAATGGCCGCGTGTACACGCGTATAGGGTGTACGATTAGTACGGCGCCTATCAGTTTTTCATGGAGAAATAATCCTCTCAGTGAGGCTACGTCATATCGCGCGCGTCACGAGGCGGAAAAAGGCAGCACGTGTTCCGCGACCGAATTTTACATTTTGCCCGGCGAGCGAGCTCGCGATGCGAGAGAGGCGCACGCGCGCGTGGCTCCTCATCCCGTGGCCGAATAAAAATGAAAATATGACGCGCATGTAATATCTGGATTACAATGCGATCGGTCGGTGTTATTTTGGAAAATATTTGCGTTGCTTTTTGTCGAGAAACACGCCGGCAAACTTCATATTTATATGGAGATTTTTTCGGGTTTCTTTATTCACACACGCACGATTCGTTTGCTTTTTTTCTCTCAGCGAGTTGGAGAAGGAAATTGTTTGTTTATATTAAATGATAAATAATCTCTATAATGATCATCGCGACTTAAAACTCGATTTATAACGATTCTGATTTCTAATATTATTTTTATAAAAAAATTAGAATCCGTTTGCATCTTACGTAATTCTGAGTAGTCAACCATTTTTGCAAATAATCATAAGAAGAGAACTTTTGTTCTATGTTAATCCTTTTATTGCGCATTTTTATGCGCAATGATTGACGGCACAGAATCTCAAAAGCGATTTTGCGGAAATATCTTCCCACGAGCGATCGGAAAACCGCTCTCTCCATCGCACTGTCTCGTGAAACGCGAGGATATGCAAAGAGGTTTAAAATGCGCCGCGTAAAAGCGGCTTAACACCCCCGTAACCCGACTACCGGAAAAAGACGAGAAATTTGTATTTGTCGGCTCGTTTCTCGCTTTTACGAGGAGCATCCATCCACCGAGAAACCTCCGCCGCCCGCCTCTTTCTTCCGTTCTCCATTCCCCGGTTCTCATCCGTGTTGTACATCGCTATGCAAACTTCTCCGCGATCTCATCCTCGATAGGATGCAACCAACCCTCGCGACGCCCTCGTGACACTCATGCCACCCTACGAGAGCTCTCGATGCCTCTTTCCATTTTTTCCCGCGCTCGCAAGGTTTTACGAGATTCGCTCGTAACGTCGGAGAGGCGACCGAAAGGTCTGTCGGAGAAATGTGCAGCCAACGACGATGCGTATAATAACAGTCGGGCGCGAAGAGATAACACTTGCTGATTTCGAATTTTATGTCGCGATAGGAATGCGCACTATCTTCCTGATTGTAAATAGGTATACAGCAATGAATACTGAAACGAGTTATAAAACGTCAACTTTTTATTTGAAGAAATTTGTTTCATAGTAGATCTGATGAATTTTTTAAATCTAAAATTAATTGAAATACAATGATTTATAGATGAAAAATCTATTCTAAATGCTGGCGTTTAGCAAAAATTTTATTTTATAAAATTATTCATGAACTTATAATTGTTTTTTCACAGCTACATTACTTATTATATTTTTATTTGTATTGGTCTTTTTTTTTTAGCTTACAGGATGTATAAATTTTAAACTTTTCTGAACGAAGTAAATTGTCATATAAATTATTTTACTCAGCTATTTTCACGAGTTAGTAGATAAAGTCGTCTTCACATCCCTTTCACGGTTTCCGAATATCGTGTCACATTACTCTCGTTTCCCCAAATCGCCAAAAATAAGTTTCCGAGTGGAACACAGTAGAATGGGTTATACCTATTAGTCTATTTCTAGAAATTATCCCAATATTTAAATAGAAACAGCATTCATGTACGAAGAAATAGGAAATATTTCAAAGAAACACGAAAATATTTTTTCTTTTATAAGATGACCCAAATCTTTTTATCTTACTGCAATAAAAATATAATAATAATAATATTTTAAGAGATCAGTATAGAAGAAGCTGAATAATATCTTAACATTCCAAAAATGTAAATTTTTAATATTTTTACTACTTGTTATAATTTTGTTCCAACGTTTCTAGTTTCTCCTAACATTTCTGATTACTTTTAACAGTAGAATGCATAAATAAATTTCGGAATATGTGTATTGATGTCTCACCACGTCAAGCCAATCTCGAATTTGTATCCCTCATAATGAAATGCTTAATTATTCCCGCCGTAATCCGAGTCCCTCTTTGAAACGAGTTCATACGCCACGCACATACCCTCTCGTTCCGACTCTTGCGTCTCTCTATTCATGATCGCCCATCATTATCCGCGTTTTCGCGCGCAATAAATATCAGCGATCGTATGATCGCCCCGAGTGTCACTCGTATCGGGGTTTCGGCTCGAATTTTCCGCTTTGATGAGGCACGTGCACCCCGAAATCACGACTCTTCCGACAGTCGCCGTCGCCGTCAACAGTCTCGATATTATCCGCGATGACGCGCGCCCGCGTGTATCAGATTTTCGACATCCGAAATTCGCACCTAGCCGGAGGGCAGGTGTGACGGGCCCGCTTACGCTCACGCTCGCGCTCGCGCTCGCGCTCGATACTTTCGGCAAAAGCTTTCGTCGAAATATAATCCAGCGCGGGGTTAAATTACAACCGCGGCGGCCGGTCGGCCGCGCCGGACGGATATTTCAATTGACAACGTTATTCCGAAACGGTTATGGACCGATGCGAGTTGCGTGCGTGGATACGCCTGTACGTGCCGCTTTCGTCGTCCCTTTCGGATTCTACGAACGTGTCCCGTGTCAACGAAGCGAGCTGCCTGCATCTCTCTGTCTCTCCCTCTCGCTCCCCCCTCTCCCTCTCTTTCTCTCTCTTCCTCTCTTTTTTCACTCTGTGTGAGTGTCGCGTGATTTTTTTTACTTCACTCGCCGCGCGTATCAATCGCCGGCCGCAACGCGCCAAAACGCGATTTCGATATTCCGCCACCGTATGGAAAACCTTGTAACGATATTACGTCGTTCGCCATTTAACGGTGGGATTTTTAATGCGATTGCGGCGAACACGCCGAGCGAGCGGGTTTGCAATCGCGCGCGAGCCCACGGAAATGGAATTCGTTTGAGATGGATCGTAAGATTGATTCGGTTTTCACCTGTAATGTGTAATGGGCTTCGTTCATCGTGTCGAATTTATTTATCGCCTTTTCCACCACCTTTCGCTCAAAAGCGAGAATTTGTTGGAAGAAATCTTTATCTCTTCCCTTTTTGTTCCATTTTTCCAGCGTTCAATTGATTCTAGATATCGAACTACGTATTTCAATATTTTAATAAAAGAGAATATTTAATCTCTATAAAATTGTGATATAATTATATTGAATATTAAATGCATTAAAATATGTAAATTTAGAGAAATTATTTTTTTAAATTTGTGTAATTTGATTTTTTAATTTCTGTTTTAAATTCTTCGGTTGTTAATAATGACACTTTCTAATGAGAGTTTTGTGATTTGTTGCTACTTCAAAGTTAAGTAAAGTTGCAGGATTGGAACAGAGGTGAATAGTATTGGCTGTGATCAAAATGGTCATTTATAATTATCAAATATCCCTGCAATATGTTCTGATTATAATCTCCGCTAGATTTAGAGATGCTTGTGTTACTCTACAGCTGTATTATAGTGATAAACTATAACTGCGATCGTCGAGAATATTCAGGGCATTCATACGTTCGATATTCGGCAAAATACAACGAAATAATAATCGGGAAAATTGGCATGCGGGATGTCTAAACCTCGCTGTTGCAAAGTGTGAAATACGTTAAATCGTTGAAAAAAAAGAAAAAAAATTGGGAAAGAGAAAAAACATATCGCCGTCATGGCGCTAAATTGTCATATTTTTTTCCAATATATAACGGATATCTCGCTCGGCGCGTATGTCCGCCAGGAAGGCCGCGCATTATTGTATCTTTGCACACATAAAATACAAATGCAGTTAATCTTCATGAAAGCGGCTGATACGAATAAACATGAAATATTAATGTATCCTCCTGTCGTTTTCGCACGGTTCGTATTTTTTTTTGTCCGTCATTCATCGCGACCGCGCCTCTCTTTTGGCGCTCCAAGATTTTATCTAGATTATAAAAATATTGTTCTATCAACACATTATTTATTAAGCGAATTTAAACTTGACAGCGAATTTAAACTTGAAACTTGACGCATTACATTACATTTTTAAGTATTTCGATAACATACATTTATATTGAATTCTTTTTAATTTCTATTTAATTTAATTGTAAAATGAAAATTGAAATCTTGTTATCGATATACTGTATGATTTTATGCCAGTGATTATAGAATTGAAAGAAGTATCAAACTTGAAATTATCATGGACGGGGAAAATTCGACAGCAGAAAGAAGCGAGAAATCGGAAATTAGTGCGATTCGGGAAAATTCGCGTTTTCCATTGCGGGCGGAAAATGAGCGGCCGAGCCATCCGTTTGCGTTCGCGGCCGGACGATCACTCGTGGGTCAATCAACGTTCGCGCTTGCACATGCACCAGAAACAGAGTTCGGTTACCGGGAGACAGATAGATGAAACGAGAGAAAAAGGGGGCGAGAGGGAGAGAGGGAAAACGAGAGAGGCAGTGTCGAGAGCTTGCTTTAAATCCGATAGCCCTGTGCGGGACGACCACTGGCTTTTATTAATTAATAACAAATGTATCCCGGAATGAGTTCAACATCAAATAAAATGATATTCCTGTCGGGTAATCCGGCCGCTTTCTCCCACTCTCCCGTCGACGAGGACCTACTCATATCGCGGATTTCTAAATGTGAGTGTTCACGTCGAACTGCGGACAGAGCGAACGAAAAATGTATGAATGATAAATAATATCTGGCTGATAAATAGTTGCTATATTTTATTTTTTTTTTATTTAACATGCCATATACAATATGTTAAAACATATAAATTTTATGTTTTGAGATTAAAATTCTGGGCATGTTTTACAAGCTCTAGAAACTCTAAAACTTAAATAATTAAAAATTTGACGATTTAATTTATAATTGAAATTTATAGATAGTATTTGTATTTTTTGAGAGTTCTAAAAGAAACATTTGTTATTATTTTAACATGTAAAATTATTACTGAAAATAAACATTAAAATAAATAATAATTTAAATAAAATTTATCAATAATTTAAATCGAATAATTAATGAAAATTTAGCCCCAAAATTCAACTGCTCATTCTAAACGTGATCTTTATTTTTTTTCTGTTCTTCCTCTCGGGATGTTGTTTTACGGAGATGCGGATTGCGCGAATTGTTGCAATTATGATGCGGAAAATAAATAACGCGGACTGGCGTGTAAAATCACATCGGTGGGTAGAAATAAACGTATGAATCCGCGCGTAATTGCACGATTAAAATTTGACCGCGCTCTCATTATCGTTATCGCGTTACCGCGATGGAAAATTGCGGCCTCCGCGTAAGTCATTTATGTCGTCTACAATTATTTGCGTAATAACCGACGTTATAAATCCACGCGTTTAATACTCCGGAATATACATATATATACATATATATTTATATATATATGTGTGTAGCTGCATGTATATATTTGCGGGATTTTTGATGCGCATCGGACGTTTGATATTTTCGAAAATTGCCACAGAGAAAAGTCGAAATCCGCCGCGATGCGGTTAAAGAACACGATTAAAACTCCGCATTGATCCGTACTTGTTTCGCCCATTAATTACGGATAATATTCGGCTGGCCTTCCCCGAGGGGGAGATCGTGTGAAATATACGTGGGATAAACGCCGATTTCGCAAGCGCGAAATTGCTGTACGTTATGTAAAAACAGCGGAAAAATTATTCATGTCGTTTTTGTACGGCGCCTTGCTCGAAGCCCAGGTAATTTCGTAGATGCGCAAGCTAATTTGCAAAATCGTGAAACAATACGCGAATTTTACGCGGCTCTACATTACGCGTGACGATATTCTTCGGTATATTCCGCGATTCGTTATTTGAGCAAACGTAAATATGATTATGCGTGAAATCTTGCTGCAAAAAGTTTGTGGGAGATAAATTAAAAATATTATTAAATGCTTTCAAGCAAATTTTATTAATTTATTCATGAAATCATTATTAAAGCATATTTGTCGGTGAGGTATTTTTTATAAATATAAAATATAAATTTCGATTTTGTCTTTTTAAATCAAGCCCGAAGCTGTAATTCGTCTTTCGTACAATCGACGAAGATCCCATTGAAATTCAATTTGATCCACGGAGATCGACGCGTTTTCCGTAGAGATCAAGACGCACGCCGATCCGTCGAGGAGGGTTAAAGTGGCGGATATCAAACCCGTATAATAGCGAGAGTGTCAAGGGCGAGAGGTAGGATAGCGAAGGGGAAGAGAGGAAGGAGCGGGGAGGGTGCTCGACGACGGGGTGAACGATGCCTGGTATAAGTCAGAATGCGGACAAGCGTGTGGTTTCGGGGGTGAGAAGTTTAAATGGCTCGTCCGTATGGTGCTTCTCCACCCCTTTATCCCTCATGCTACCCTCCCCTCCTCCTCTCCATCTCTCTCCGTCTCTCCGGAATCCCGAAAAGCCCGTTCAACAATCCAGCCACCTTTCGCACCTTCGCCACACGAATTTCGCCCGCAACAAGATATCAAATCGACGCTGTGCTGGGTTTTTCGTTTGATTTTTATAAATATTGAAGCTCGCCCGGACAACAATGTTGTTGCTGGTTGCTGGTCACGGGGCGAGCATTTATTGCGTGACCGAGTTCAAGTCCGCTCGCGCTCGAGCGATCACGCGAATAAAACCGTCGAGGAGCATACGTTTACGTAGAATTAATCGGAAATCCAATAACTCGCTTCTCGTCGCCGATGTAGATTCAATCATGTTTACCCGCGTTGCGCGCTTCTGACCATTTATATGGATTTACATGAACTTAATTATTGTCATCCAATGCTCAGAGTTCCGTTGTTCCGCTTTTATTTTTTTTTTGTGTATTTTTTTTTATGAGACCTTTCGCGAGTGATCAGGCGGAAGAAAAGGCACAAAAATTGCACGCTGAATTCGTTAAAGGAAGCCGTGTTTATTTTTTCACTGCAAAATTACCATTTATATTAATCGTCTATCGCGAAGCTGAACGTATTGAAATTAAAGTTTTATATATTTTAGGAATGCATATATTAATCTCTGAAAATATTGATATCTGTGTAGACAATATTGGCGTTTGACGAATATTGATTGCACGAAGCACCATTCGTTTTCGTAGGAAGTATCAATTTTGCCATTTCCTTTAGGATATTCTTACTTGTAACGACGTCACTCTAAACGTCAATGATACCGATTAGTAAGGACTAATTGTTATCGTGTGATTTGCGAAAGCAGGAAGCAGATATATAGTAATTTGCCCTTTTATATATCTAAAATGATAGTCGTTTTTCTTTCGAGATATCGAGTCGCAGATATAACTGACAGTAAAATGACATACGTTAATTTGATTTCGCTCCGCCGTCGCAGAGCGATACTTCTATACGATCAAGTTTTTCGTCGAAACATCCATAGACGGGAACGACCCGGCTGCGAGAAACGATCGCGGCGGAGGAAAAAGGAGTCGCGGAATTTTCTCGCCGACGATTTGCACCCTTCGCGCGAAAATCGCACGGCAAAGCCCCTCGTGTGCTCGTTCTTCCGCCACGTTTCATCCCCTGCTGTCAGACGACTGACAGTGCAGCCGCCTCGCCCCCCCCCCAGTCTCCCCCACTTCTCCGTTGCTCTCCTGCATCTCCACTCGAAATTTTCCCTTCTTTTTCATAATTTTATTCATTTTTCTTGCCAACCATAGCGATCCCGCGGCCGTCTGTTTGCCTATGCAAATGCAGCGCGTCGGAGCGAGCTGCTCTCCCGTTTCTTCCGTCTCGGTTTCGCCGACCCTCGCTTCGTGTACATTTTACAATACCGACTATTTCCTACCCCCCGGACCTTCCCTCTCGCCTCTTCCTTTTCCTACCGCTGTCTGAATATTATTAGTAATTAACGGAACCGCTCGAATACCGCTCTACGCGGCACTACCGCTCGCCGCTCCGGCGAATTACATCCCTCGCGGCATGTAATTCGATGAATTCGTCCTTCGCGAATTAAAACTTTCGAGACCGTCGGAATTTGCGAACCGTGTGTCGCTAGTCGATACTAGTCGCTGAAAAAGTAAATCGTATTATACGAACGAAAGCGAGAGAATCCAGCGGTATACGCTTAATCGAACTTTTATCGAACTCTCATGTCGTTCTTAATAGTTTGGGATAAATTATCTTTTTTTTCTTACATATAAAAAAATTCGCTTACGCTTGTAAGTTCATACACTCATTATGCGAAACTTGCTTTTGATCAACGTATAGCGGTGGTTGTCGCAAGTTTGCTGACTCGTACCGTCGATGAAATCGACGGACAAGAAGGACGAAGACGCGAGCCGGCCCGGCGCTCTTATGATCCGTCCGCTCAAGTTCCGTCGATTTACCGCATCTGTGCACGTTTAGGAAGTTACTACGTTAGCGTGCCGCTTAAATCACTCCCTCGCTCACGGCTTTGCCTGTGGGGCATCGTCGCGATGATGCCGGGCTGCTGTCGAGCTTTGCGGGAACAACCTCGTCATTGAAAGTTCATCCCCCGCCGGGACGCGCGCGAGTCTTTATTGCGTTGCGAAGTTTCTCCTTGAGGACACATGTTCTTCATGAAGGATCACAATTGCGCGAATACTCTGCTCCTTCATCCCTTGCAGTTTACAGATGTTTGTAATGCTTGCGATTAATCGTGAGATTATGACCGATAAGAGAATTCAATTATAAATTGAAACAAAGATTGGCGGGCGGAAATTGACAAATAATGATTTTTTTAGCGAAACTATTTGGTTGTTGTATGATAATGAGAATTAATACTGTATAAATTGGGAGTTATAGTAACGTTTACGGTGTTGTTTCCTCACATTATCTGTTTCATGTTATTAAATTACAAAGAATGCTAGTAATGCTGTATTTAAAATTGTGTTGCGTAAGCCTTTTTTCTACTGTAGTGTAGAGAATAGCTGCATTGGAGAACGTATAAAATCGGATTTTCCACGGTACTCTTGATCCTTTAAAAGATTTATATGTACCATAGCTCGTTATTTATTTAAAGTCATACCATTACTGACGTTTATTCTGCGCTCTCAAAAATCGTGTTGAACCGGCGAGCGGTATCCCCGACTATATCAAGAGTCATCAATCACAGGACTTCTAAAATCCTTTGATATTAAATATACAAATCGATTGTAAAAATATATCGTAAAAATGGGAACGCTAAAAAATGTGTTGACGCGAAATACAGGGGCGAGAATTTCCGTAATAATTTTTCGCGTAAATATTTCGGATGAAGTATCCGAATGCCGATTTATTCGACGCGCGCGCGTGCACAATGATACGCGAATTTTTTTTTTCAAAGTGCACCAAAAAATTGGTGCATTATTGCAAAATAATGAATATGTCGTCTTCGATGTCGGTAATTTATGACGCGAAATCGAGAGTTTTCAACTTTTAAGCGGCGACCACATCGCGCAGGCACACTCGTGTCGGATACGAGCGATGATCGACACGGCGGTGCACGTGATGGCTTTATAAATTCGCGTACGCGTTTTCCGTGCATGTACGGCGCGCGCGCTCTCCCGCACAGGCAAGCCCTAGTAAATAAATACGCGCCGCGCGTGAGAGTGCGCGCGCGTATTATTCACCGGGATCGAAGTGGAGAGTATTATGGAATTTATTTAATCCACCCGACGCACTGGCTTTGTCGCATACGAATGCTGGAAATTGCGATCGATCATCATATCCGCTGACTCTCGTAAACGACAGCTAACGTTCGTTAGTTCGGATCTTGACCGGGAAAAAGGTTTGTCGAACGTTTTTTTTTTTGTGTATCTTTGAACGTCGGTCCTCCCTTTGGCTCCGTTTTTCGACGGACGGATTTATTTATTTCGTTGGAAGGATGAATTATTTTTGGATTACAAAGTAAACGCATAAATATGTTACGTAAGATTTATTCTAAATATGCGCGAAACATGTAATAGAATATTGTATCAAACTTTATTCTGCCGAGAGAGTTATGTCTCCGTTGGACGGATTTGAAATCTCATCCCTTTTGTTCGTCTGTCATCCCCATGTCTCGCAAAAGCCGCGATTCGTATTCTTCTCCTGCCAATACAGGGATATCGCCAGATATTGTGCCGTCGCCGAATTTGCATCGTTACATTCGGTTCGTGATCGTTTCTCGCTTGACAATAATTTAAGACTTTTGGCGAGCGAGAAAACCTTTCTGGATTTATTTCAGCGCGTAAATTTAAAAATGTTACAAGTGATCCTTTTTTTTTTGTAATTCATCGGCAAGTAATGCATTGTGCTATAATATGCGTACATTCAGGACGGTAGAAAGCTTTGTTGGTCTCTTTTTCAGCACGTTCTCGCGTGGACGAACGTGTGAAGCTCCCTTGGGGTCGTCAGAAATCAAAGGGAGCAGCACTGCAGTTCAAACAATCTTATAGTCGAATGCGCATCAACAGCATTAATATGAAAATAATTAAAAATTTCTTATTATAAACTTTACGTTATTATTTTATTGTTAATAGAAAATTCTTGCTCATAAAAGACTAATAATACGTCGAATTTCTGAATACCACTTTTTACTTTGTTCTTCAATTACCGGGATATTTAACGAGATAAGCATGAAGAAATGTCCATTTAATTTCTTTTTTAAATAAAATGATTACAAATTTAACGAGAAAGTCTCCAATCAATAAAAGAGTTTACCGTACATCAAATAAAATCGGTAAAAGGTAAATTACCCGGTACTCGACAGTGTAAAGCGTTACATCACGCTAGTAATCGTTGGCGCGCATTGCCTGATGTATTTACGAGCGAATGCCTTGAAAAGGCAAAGCTCTTGGAATATTTAATCCGCCATTACACCTCGTTAATATCGTTTCGCGAGAGCCGCCACGGTATCTAATTATCTCCAGTTTCGCAATTTCCCGAGAGACCTCTGCCGTAGTCGAACGCGCCAGAAACGAGAAGCACGAGAAGAAGCGAAAAAGCCGAAGTACGCGAAGTGACGCGGAAAGTCGTAATCGACGGCCGAAGGAGGGTGTCTTCTAAAGGAGTTCCTGCGAAGAGATCCTTGCCGGAGAAAGAGGGGGGGATAGCTTCCGCGGTCGTCGTCGCAGCACTACGGGAAAATTAAATGATTATGGGTAAACGATATCAAAGGGGCGGGGGGAAAAGGAAGATACGTGTATCTCAATTCTTCAGCCTGACGGGGCGCCGAGATTGCGTATTTTTAAGTTCGCCTAACGCCAGAAAGAGGAATCCCCCTTCCTTACACGGGGGGCGCCCCCAAGCGGATTTCGTCCTCCGTTTTCACGCCAGGACGGACTCGATGTCGGAACGACGCCGTTCTCGGCGACGTCTTTGCCTCGGAGGCGTCTTCGAACTGCCATCCGGTCGATAGAGTCGAGTTTTTTCTTCTTTTTCTGTCAATATTTTGCGATCGTTTTCATTTCGAAAGTCTTTGGCGCGAAAGAAAAATTGTGATAAAGAATATGAAATATTGAACAATGAACAAGACTGCACTGATGTGAATTGACGGAATTGTTATAATTATGAATTATTATAATTATCTTTTTTTAGATATAAACAGCGCACATGAGAAAAATTCTATTCAAAAGATAATAGTTGTCTTTGGAAAGTTATTGTCTTTGAACTATTTTCATCGCTTTGTTGAACCTTGAAACGAAAATGTCAGCGGCTTTCATCCCCGAAACCCTGTTACCGCGAACGCTGCCGGGATATACGAGGGGGGTGGTCGGAGGACGAATCCAGTTACGCGTAACGGTATTTCGATGCATTAATATTTTCGTGCGAGCGAATCGTATAATGTCACTGCGGCCGGACCGCCGCATCCGGATTACGAATTAATTGCCGCGCGATGAAATCAAAACATCCACCTCCGTTTATAATTAATGTTATTGCGTCGTGCAAAGGGCGGTTCACCGCAGGTAAATCGCCGCGGCCAGGCGCGCAAGTAAATTCGAGTTGATCTATGATCGTTTTCGAGGGAACGGGGACACGCTTGATGAGGAAAGAGGCGATGGGGGAGGGGGGGGGGGGAGCGATGCCGAGGGAAAGACAATTAGCAGAATAGCTCCTCGAAGGGCGATCAATTGGATAACCGGATTAGGTTAACTTGTTTTGCGGCTGGATCTCCGTCGTACGCCGTTGCTCGCCGTAATGGAGTGCTATGGTGTCCCCGAAATTAAAGGGGCTGCATTCCAGTGGGTAGAAATCTCTCCAAAACAAACTGTTTTTTTTTATACTCTGCTTTCAAAAGATATATTTTCGGAAAAAATACCACAGGAAATTAATACATTAAAACGGAAAAAATATTTAAAGCGTAAAAGTTTTATACTAAAGATTAGATATATTGAAATTTTGGAATTTTAAATTTATTTCTTATTTTTTATAATTTTTCTTACATTTGCAGTAAATAAATAATAATTCAGGAAAAGCGAATAATTATAATAAGCGTTTTACTAGTAAACAAAATTTATAGATTGTAGATATGTGATACGTCTTTCTTTACAACAAAAATATGCATAATTTTAGCATTATACGTTTTGCAATTTTTTCCATTTCTGCTTTAAAAACAACTTTGTCGTAGACGGGACATACATGATCGAAATGTCTATAGCACGTTATAGATTTGATTTACATCTAACCCCGTAATCGAGGAAAGATTAGACAGCTGCCGGGCGGTCAGCAGCGTTGGCACGATATGGCGATCGTGGCGGGAGTGTGCGTTCGTAGATGAGGCTTGTCGAAGGGCAACACGAGCCGATGCTCACACTAATCACCCTGACTCGGGCTTGAGCCCGAACTAAACTCTCCACCCAACATCCGGCCGCTTTTTGCAGCGTCATTCATAAGAGAGCCGAGGTTTCCGCGCGATAAGTCAAGTCGAGTATCCACCAGCTTCGTCGCTGTATCGATCACCGCTACATGCGAGCTTGGAGTATCGATGAAGAACGTGCAGCGAAAAGTGCTGACATTTTGAGATAAAAATAAATCAAAAAAGGTGCACGGCTTTCCGCAAAGAAGGCCAGCAATTGGTTGATAAATCTAATTTTATTCAATTCCAGTATGTAGGTTTTTTCTATTAAAGAATCAAATTTTGGAAAAAAATTTTTTTTCGGTGTATTAAATGCTGATACATCTTGAATGCAACAGCAGCTTGTTATTTTTACCAAAAAGTATGAATTAACATCCTTTTAATCTATTTTGATAAAATTTCAGCTAAAACAGGATAATATAAAGGGTATCGGTTATTCGATAAAAATATTTTTACAGTGAATTTTATCCTGCTTTTGAATATATATATTCTTTCTGTATAATTATCTCACATTTCTTCTGATCGACATACTTTTCTGTTTGACAAATAATTTTATGTCGTCTTCGATGCGCAATTAAATATCTTAAATACAGAACTCTCGTCAGTTAACTGTGCCGGAAAAATCGATTGCACGTTTCACAAATGTCCGCAAACTCATAATGCATACACTAGTCGCGGGAATGACCGGAGCCGGGCAATATCGCCAACAACATTGCACATACCATTTAATTTTATTCGCAACCCCGATGAGATGTGGCGGAAATATATCGACGCTCGTATCCGCGGCGGCTTTATAAATATTGTCGCGGTGATATCTCTGTCGCGCCTTGCGCGACTCCGACCCCTGGATATTCAAATGTCAGCCGGGATCAGCGGGCTGACACGTTTTAGCGCCTCGAAATATTATTTGCCGCCTCCCCCCTCGTCGGCGCACCCCTTCGTTGCGGTGTCCATCGTCTATTTGCGAGAAGAAAGTACAAGGCGAGGTCGTCTTGGCGAGGGTCGATTTTTCCATCGCGGATCTCTTTATTCCGGCGCGGCTTAACGATTCAATAACCGATCGAGCACGCTCATGGATCAGAGACCATTGTAGTTTGCATCGAAAGTGTCTGCGTCACCCTACGTATTGTCACTCACTCGGCAACGGCACCCTCTTTCAACGTGTCGACGTCCAGTCGAGAATCTAGTATTTCGTTTGGAGATGTTTCTTTGACCTGTGCTCTCGTACCGCTTGCATTTTGCACATTACGCTTCGTAATTTAACTGAAATTGTAACAAATTTTAATTGTATTCACGACTACGGGCATTACATGGCATTATTATTTACTAATTAATTCGATCACTTTGTAGGTTTTCCTTCAGATTAATTAATAATTATTGCTGCTTCGTGTAACATTCGGTGTAGAATGGAATAGCCTTGTAACGAATTCGCCACTTAGTCGACAACTTTTACTTGGCCATTGCCAAGACGCTCCAACTGCATCAACTAGCGGCTATCGCTTGTTCACAAATTAATCTCGATGCCGTACACCGATAGGCCGTCTTATGGCAACTTTTTGCATTTATGATCGCGCACGAGCGCTCAAGCGAAATTAAATTGAGCACTGGATTCGCTGCGAGAGTTAATTGACTGGTTGAAATCCGTCAGGGTCGTCCGCTGCTTTCGCATTCGCGATCTTCGAAAACGGAGCCCATCCCTCAACCTTTAAGAAGACATAAAACCAAGTGGTTTGGGATGCCGTTTGCATTTGAATTATGTATTTGTGCGATGGAAGGCGCGCGCTTCGCTCGTAGCGCGATAATTGGATCTGTAACTTTGTGCGGCTTTTCAAAATGATGAGTAAGATCTTGCTCTTGAGACTCTGGGATCTTTTTATGAATGAATCGTTTTTTATCGTACATAAAGTTGTATGACGATTGTCGTACGTTTCGTTGCAAGGAGAATTATTGTTGAATACATTATAATGTAAAGAAGAAGAAGAATATTTAGTGTAGCTGATATAGATATATATAATCGATTATTAAGGGATTAAATTCAGATACTTTTGTAATTTAAGTAAATAATATTCGATTCTCAATTTTTAACTCTCAGTTTTTAACTTTTAATTTTTAATTTTTATTGGTTAACTTTTTATTTTTTATCTTTAATGTTTAATTTACTAAATTTTGAATTTTTTATTCTCTATTTTATATTATTTATTTTCGAATCTCTGGTTAATTTTCAATTTCTATTTTGTTTTTAATTTTTAGTTTTTATATTTTATTTATATTTTCCATATTTTAAAGATTCTTTTTACTGTAGTCCCTATATATTATTATCACATGTTTAAAATTAAAGACTTTTTTTAAGAAATAGAAGGGTACTTTAATTAAACTCTCTTCTTTGGTTTAATTAAATTTCATTCATAAAACGCATGATTTAACTTCGCCATTACCGGAATATGATCCTTCATATGCGGCAGCTTGCGTTCGTGATATAAGTTGCGACGAGAGGTTGTTAAACTCGGATCCTCGATCGTCCTGTCGAACCAGTATCGCAGATCGTTGTCCTTTCTTGGTTGTTGAGTCTTCGATCGTAACAAATCGGCACAATACTCGCAGTTCCGCGGATCTCTGTAAGAAGTGGCTCCCACCAATGGTAGAAATGAGTTTGGCGCCATTATGAGCGTGAATCGTAGATCGTAAAATCCGAAAGAACAGTAACACATTCGGTGCAATGACGTGAGGGGACTTACTTTTATTTATTGAAGTATTTTATCGTAATTCTTATATTATTGGATAAGGTTCACGAACATTTTTTTCAAGACGTACCGGAAATCGGCGGTAAAATTTACAATGCTTCAGAATTATATAGTTATGTTTTTCTTTAGTGTACAATCTAAAAGAATGCGAAATTGTGTTACTAAATTATCAAATTTTTTAAATTACAATTTTTCTATCATTTTTTTGATTGTTGTTAGAAAGAATATAATTTAAAAAATATCTTAAATATATGCAATTACATTTGTTCACCATTTTATTTTTTTTTTTTACATTTATGTCACTGTCACCTTTTAAGAAAACAATACTTTAAAGTTGAAAAAAAAGTCCTTTTGCAACAGTTTACAACTCTTCACGTTTTATTTCCAAGCGAGTTGCACGTTAATACAAAGTTGCCGTACAAGCGTGTACGCGCGGGTTTTACTGTCGTCGAGAGGCAGCGAGGCGAAAGACTCGTATCGCGGATTGTAAATGTTACGGGATCCACCGCGAGGAAGGCTGCGGAATCGTTAGTTAGTTGCAAAATCGGAATACATCGCGGCCGCGAAACGATCCAGTCCCTCTCTCGGGGGAATTAGTCTGGCAATATAAGTTTACAGCACTGGATCGGTGATTATAGTCTGGTCTTAACGATTCTTGAAAGTTGTAGCGGGCCCGCGGGGCCCGAGGCGACTCTCTTCACGTCTAGCGGGAAGGATTTCGCCGTGAAAGCCACCGCGGAGACTTTAACGTCCGACGATGAAGCGTATCTGGCGTCTTGGCAGAGTTGGTACAATGTTTTTTCACAGAAATTAAATGATATATGTGTCGTCGATAATATGCAGGGTGTTCAGACCGTAGTATAAGTTCTCGTAGAAATTTGTACTTAATGATCTCCATAGAATCATGACCTCTATTACTTACGGTTGGATTAAATCATCGCTGTAATATTTGTATTTAACTTTCTACAAGTTAAAAGGATGAAGTTAAATATCACATAATCTGTTTTATTATACTCTTACACGTACAAACTGCATAAAGAGAGAAAGTTCATTGAAATTTACGCGTATCAGCGCGCGTTTCTCCGTCGTTGCTTTATTTCGAGATACATGTGCAGAATGAGAGGCAAGCTGCGCACTACTTTGTGCGAAGGACTGTCGTAGCAGTGTTTGCGATTTTGCAAATCCGCGCTGTCGAGACACGCCCATTTCGTCGCGAACGAGCGTCGTCAGGAGCTCGGGAAAGTAGTAGAAGTCGGCAATATAAGTTTACAGCACTGGTTTGACACGGCGATTAAGCGGGAGGTTTAACGATCGATCGGACCGAGGTCTCCCCTGGTTGAAAGGCGGGCGACCCGATATACGACGGAGATCCTTCGATCCTCTCGCGGTCGGTCGGTCCGTGGACAGGATGGCATGTTTCACAATGTAGACGAGCTGTTCAACGATTCCGCGCGGAGTTTAATTGCAACTTGATTTTCGGGTTTATCGCACGGATATAATTTGCGTAATATTCTACACAGAGTGATAGACGTCATTAAGTATTTAAATCTTAAAAAGAAATTAATTCAACCGGAATAAATATCTGCGATACTCCAATAATCTGATAAGCAATATTTCAGCTATAAATTAAATTATTACTAAAATATATTGAACTATTGCGTGTATTTAAATGGGATTTACGTAAGCTTTTTTGTCCCGCTCTAATAAGATTTATAACATCATATTGGAGAGTGATAAATATATGTTGTGCGGCAGCGATATAAATTTATATATTTTTTATACAATTCTGCGGAAAATAACGCAATGACTCGTCAACGCAATGAATGCGTGTGTTTCAATCAATTTTGTTGCAATTCTTCGAGCGTATAACTCGAGAATGCAACTTTCAGAACTTGTATCGTCTTTAATATGTTCGTAAATCAGATTAATTCTTAACTGTTCGGATCGAAACATTACAAGATCCTGTCCGACGTGTTCAAAGTTGTTCAACAACTGTGTATAGAGTATATAATCCCGACGAGGGCAGAAAGCTCGCTGTTACGAATTCAAGTATCATTTTTATCACTGACCCAAAACCTCAACGACTGATCGTAAAGCTTCGATTTAAATGCTTCGCCTTATGGCGTTACACGCTCGACTCAGGTTTTGTTTAATGCCCTCGCGACTGTTTGAATATTTTATAGATAGCGCTATTAAACTTTCTTAATACTTCAATTTTAAGTTTTATGAATTTAATGATCGCACAGCGCGCGTCTGTTTCTCTGTAAAAAAAATAATTTTCATCAACTTCAATCAGCATAAACATTATCCTTATCCTGCAAAAATTTTCTCCTCGTTATCATGTCGCAACAGCTTCGCGTTATTCTCTGGCATTTGCAAAATGCAACGCATATGAACACAGAATTAAATTCCCAAGCGCGGCTTCGGTAGCTTTCGCATGCGCGATAACTGCGAATTTACATTCGGACCCCGTCAGCTTCTCTTACGATTTCGCACGAGCGAAGTATTTTATTGCGGCACGAGATTGAATTCCACAACTCGCATGTAACGCGCGCGCGGATGTATAGTCCTTTTCCTCGTACGAATCTTAATCGCGGGAGTATTAATAGTAGGCCCGTTCCTCGCGATGGACATTCCTGCGCGTTGCTTGATACGCACGAAACGGTTTATAAATAATTCGTAAAGAGAAGTTTGAAGTTAAAGGAGACGAGCCTGCGCGACGCTCATTATATCGCAAGATGGCGCCGAAATAAGTACAAATTTTTTCGCGCGTTGGCCAGATCGTATTTCATCGTTAGATCTCCACGATAAACGTGTCGCAATCGCGTTACTTACGGAAATTTAGTGATCGAATCATAATTGATCGCCATCAATTAACGTCGGCGTGCGAATCTTACGCGGTCATCCGCTATCGCTTCGAGTTAGTTCGCAAGTCCTTCCGTTGCGGCGACAGCGTTCCGTACGACGTCGACGACGAGCGAGATGGAAAGACGAGGATGAATGACAGCCCGCTGTCACGTACTCTGTAACGGTCCGTTGGGCAGCGATGAGATTCGACTTCCACCTGGGTGGCCTGATTGCACGATGTTTTCGGATTTTTTAAATAAGATGGTCGAGAAGATACACGGTATAATGCAATGGGTTGTAGTGGGCAACTGAGTTTTTTTATTAAGCACTGATTGCTATCTTTACATCAGCCGTTTAGTGCTAAATTTGTCTGTTTGCAGGAGTAAGTTGCGAATATATTTTTTTAATTAACAACGCTGCCATCATAAATATGTTTGTAAAAAGATTGACATATCTTGAAGCAAATCTTCTCACCAAATAAAACTTTGCATATGCGAAGAGAGGATAACGAGATGTGGTAATAATATTACAGTACAAGAAGCATTTATTTCCAAAAAATCTGTTTTAAATATTACGTAATTTTGTAAAACCAAATGTCACGAATCTAGAATTATTCTATCGGATTGCGTCAATTTTTTTGATAAACAATCTAACGCGAACTTTATAAGTTATTTAGAAAAAAGACCGATTAATAATAAATCTAAATGTTCAAGAATTAATTTTTTTGAAAAAAAAGAATTGTAAATTGTAAAGAAAAAGAATGATATGAACAAAAAGCCTTTTCTCCTTATATTTTCACAAAATGTTATAAATGTTGAGCAAAGTAGAATTCCTACATCTTCTCTACATAAAATTCCATCATTAAATGATACGCTTTTATGTAAAGTATTAACTTTCTTAAAACTTTAAACATATCTAGCAATATCAATATTGATACATAAAAAGACGATAGAAAAATTTTTTCAAAGAAATGAATCATTGTATTGCATCTTTGTCGCGGTTTTATCAATTTACGCTTGAGCTTCGTTCTGCGTTCCGCTATCCGCTTGTCTCCGTCAAACGGAGCATGAAACGCGATTTACTCGCAAAACACCCGTTAGATCACCGCTGTCGATGGAGAGAAGAAGAGAGCTCGCCTGATCTGCTGCGTGCGTGCACGCATGCAAATTTGCAAGTTTGTTGCTAAGCACAAACGGGGCCTTGTCGTTCGTCGGCGTGAGATGTGGTCCGTCAAAAAGCCGTAAAACGCCATGGGCTCCGTCGCACCGGGTCTCTCCTGTCCTCTCGCACGCGTGTAAATTCGCATACGTGTGCGCGCGCGTACACGCACGAGCTTTCGCGCCCGTTCGCTGCGTTTATTTGCGTCGGTCAGGCTCCTCGCTCTTTAAGACCCCGCTGCTCGTTCCCAGGCATCGCCTTAAGCGGTCCTCGGCGGAGATAATAAAAGGCGGACCTGCCATGCCGGGGTCCGATCGACCCGGTAAACTCGGTGACAACAACGAGACGCTCGCGTCTCTTAACGCAGAAAATGCACGTTCTTCTCTCCGCCCTCCTTTCCCCGCTCCTCTCTCCGCCGTCTCGACTCGCGAACGGACCCCGAAGGGCCTCTGGCTTTCTAAATCTTATCGACCGGCTGTAAAACTTTATGTTCGCGCCCGAACAAGAGGCGACGTCGAGCGGCGACAATAGTCTCGGAAATGACGGTGTGAATCTTTGGAGGCGAAGTAGAAAATAAAGTAGAGTAAAATATACATTAATTTTATACTTCTCTAGCACAACTGATCCGAACATGAAACCGATCTTTTCTTAGAAATCTGCGCATCTAAATCTTATTGAAGGAAATAATGAAACAAAGATGTAGCTGTAATACATTTTGCCTCGTATTTTCAAAACTGAAAATATCGAATTATGTGCAAGTACAATTACAAAAAGATCAACTTTGTTCAGAAGTTGTACGTTAAGAATTAAGCGCTGGATCGTGAAATGAACTTCTCGCATTAATCTATAACGTTCGAGGTAGCTGCGATGACGAAGTCGAGCAAAAAAGAGTCGCGCTCTGGCCGCGGGAGTGTTGCGCCGACCGCAGGGTGGCGGTCTGAGACTCAGCGGCTATAAGGGTGGCTGTAAACGGTTCTGTCCGCGCTGCGGACGTACCGATGGATCATCCGTCGTCACCCCATATCGCCGGCGGTCCTCGAGCGTAATTTATCCCGTTATGCTAATCGGGACGATTTGTCTAAATTAAAAGGCGCTCGGCCGCTGATCCGCGGTCAGGCCCTTCCCCATTTCCGACCCTCCCGGTCGGCGCTTTCGCCACCGGCTTTCGTCACTCTCACCACCGTCATCGCGCGCGCGCGCTCTCCATCATTATTTCTGTCGTCGTCGTTGTCGCCGGGGTTGGCTAGGAGAAACGACCGACCGGACGCTCGCCGGCCTCACCGCGTCGTCCCCGGGGGATGACGGTCGTGTTATCGCGGCCAAATCCCGCGGATGATGAGACTTTAGTTTATTGTACGTGCGGCTCGCCCCCGCGTAAAGACAAAGACGCGCTCCGTCCACTCCCCTCTCACCGTCAGAGAACGATTCTCTGATGCCCACGGATTTGCTTCTCTCCTCCGTCGACCAAGTCCGAATCGAAGCCGCAAATCCTACTCGCCGCACGAGACTCGCCTACAAAATGAGATTCCTTTGAGAAAGGAAAGGAGAAAGAGAAAGAAATGGCACGCTACCGCTCGCTCCGCCGTCTGGACACGCCGCAGCGATTCCCGGCTCCCGCGAGACTTACTGCTTCTTGATCGAATTTCAAATTGTAACGATATTTTATTATTTTTTAAAATAGTTTTGAAAGAGCCTACTTCTGCAAAAAATTTTGAAACAGTCAAAACTGAATTATTTTTGCAAAAATTATAAAATAAAATATTGTAAGGTGATTGTTTTTTTACAATCTGAAGAGTGATAATAATATCCGACAAGTTTATGAAAGTATCAAATAGATCGAGAAAAAAAAATAAAGGCAAGATGTGCTAATAAAACATCATAAAGAGCACATTATATGAAACACACAATTCACACTAACATTCAGCATTTCGTCGGAACATTACGTACGTGTTTCTCCCCTTTTTCTTAGGGTGTTTCATCGTACATCCTAATCGTTTCTCCCAGATGGGAAGCCACGGCGCGTTGATGACGCCGATGACGATGATGAAGGCGATGATGCCACCGGTCGCCAACGATGATGGTAGGTCGAGCGTTAGAGGCCGCAAACACGGCAGTGCTAATATCCAATCACGTCGCTTCCTCCGGCAGCAAACGTTCGATCGGCTAATTTTCCATAATTAAACCGCCATAAAGTCGTCACGGCTGGCACACGCTCGCGAGATACGCGCCGCGGTCAGTTCGAAATCGATCGGAAGAGAGGAGGATTTGCTGATTATCCGCGCTTGATGGATCTTGTCGATTTGTCACAATCATTGCTCTCGAATCCGATTTAATATCAGTACGCTTACTTTAAGCTCGAGCGTGGTGTCTTTTATTACAAAATTTTGCTTGCGGTGGAGAATAATCGTATAGTTTAAGCAAAATTTATGTTTATTCATTGACAGGAAACGAACGAAAAATTGTCAGGAATGATGATGTCTTAGTATTGTAAATTTCTCATGAAATCTTGCAGTTTTCCATAACTATAACTATAAATAATACTTTGGATTCAGATTCTGCGACGAATCCGAGATATATATGTGCTTAGTAAAAATAGTCACGATTTTCTCCTTGAATGCATTCTATATTATAAGCATTTTAAATTCATAGATACTAAAATTCTAAATTAGATTTAGGAATACAATTTACGTCGGCTCGGTTTCCTCGGTGTATATTAACTTTTATTATTTCATTTGTTTATCGAGATTTATTAACTTCACGATAAGCCGTCGAAAAAATACCGTCCGACTGTATATAGCTGCTGCTGCAACAGTCTGCGAATGATCGGTATAACTTAGGCAGTGTCAGGCACGCTTGTGGTAATGCGCGAACGTACGAAGCTATAGTGCGCACGCTGGCATGCTAAGCTATATAAATCTGAGCATCTTACGGCGGCATAAGTCTAAGGATTAACCGGCGTCCTCCGCCGGGTACCAGCATCCCGCCGGCGCTACCACCAGGATTGATCCCCCGCCGACTTTCTTCTCGCCCGTGGAATCCTCCTCGTCTTATATCTGTCCGCGATATTTCTCTTCTCTCCGAATCAGCGCGCCGGCGAATGTTAATTTTTCCGAGAGAGGCCATTGTTATTCGCCAGGGTGTCCTGATTAAATCCATTATCCGCTGCTCGATCATCCGGTGTTTTCAAGGAAGCCGGTTTCTTACCATAGTTGGTGCTTTTTATAGGGAATGAGAGAGAGAGAGAGAGAAAGGAAATTGATTTTTTCTAAGATAATTAGGAAGAAAGGAATAAATAGATGTCATTAATTTTGCGAGGATTATATTTAAGCAAAGATTAAATTGCATAAAAGAATCTAAAATTATATTTATCGAACGTACTTGAAATTGATTTGGTATACAATTTTTGAATTATAGCTTTTATGCTTTTTATATATCATTATATTATTTTGCTTAAAGTTTTCAAATTACAAGAATATCTTACGTTACTTCGAACGTTTTGGCAAATTTGAGTTGCTATGAGAATCCTACAGAAGAGTTAAGTCGCGAATATCTTCGGAGCAGAGTCAAGGATGCGCAAATATTCCCTAAGGATCTTCAAAAGCCATTTGCGGCTCCGAGCGAATCGTTGACCAACTTTTGTCTGTTTCCATCTTCGGAGAAACGGCTGCTTGGTATTCGCATTGGTTTCGAGGGGGTGGCAAGTAGCTTGAAGAGCGGCGGCGTGTGAACGCGAGAGAAAGAGAGACAGAGGGGGGGGGATACAGGTTTCCTAGGGGCGGCTGATGAGGTATTGATGATAGGATCGCGTCAACACCAGCTGAGCCAATTACACGCCTAAATCTCCTCTCTCTCTCTCCTCTTCTCTTTCCTCCGCGGAATTACATCTCTCTTGCATTTATCGGTTTCGTGTAACCTAATGCTGATCGGTAACATTACTTATAATGGCAAAATGTATAGAAACCGTGTTACGAAAAGCTTATAAACTATTATCACATTATACACGCTGTGAAATTAAAAAAATTGATTGTCGCAAAGATTACAAAATTATTATAGCACACATTATTCAATGATTGACAATTGAGCTTGTTTCATTATTTATATCTTTTTCCAATTTTAGAAACTAGTATACACTTAATTAAAGTTAAAATTCATTATAATACGAGACCCGTATAATAGTTTCCTTTTTTTATGAAGTAGATGTTTATGAAAAAATTTACAGCCCCGTATTTTAGACATTAATTATTACGTTTAGCACTCGTTGAAACGAAACTCGCGACATGTTAAGCGTTTTCACACTTTCGCCGACTTCTCCGCGGTCGTAAAATCATGTATCTCGCAACACTAAATTCCAGGTTGCGACAATGTCGCGCGCGTTTCGACAAGATCGCTCGCGTATTCCGCAATAACCGGACACGACGATGCTGTTAGTTGAATCGTTGCTGGTTCACTGAAAGGCCAAAGAGAGGAGTTTTCACGGTAAAACTCGTGGTAAAACCGCTCTCTTCGTCGCCGGCGATATCTTATCTTACGCGGCTGCATACGGTTTGTCCGCTAATAATACTATGTGTCTTTTTTTGTTTCAGGTAAGTACAGCCGCTATCAGCCACTCAAAGTAGTAGAATGTCAGCGCGACTCCTCATCGACGGCTTTATCTTTAGCACCGTCTGCATATACGTTCGTAAGTAGACGCGAGTCTTAGACGAAGAGCGATAAGAGGCGCGGCCGCGCCCTCGCGCGCCAGCAATAACCATATATGAAAGTTGGTCCACGAGAGGAGGCCGCTTTTTTATGCCGCCCGTAAGTTCTCGCCGCGATCGATGCGGAATGCCTGTCGAATCGGTTCTTGGTCAATGTTTGATTTTACTCGACAATCGGCAGGCTTTCCAATACTTTGGGAAAGATTTTTGCCATTTTCTTTTTTTCTTTTATTTTATAACGGTTCTCTATATATATATTATATATTTCATCAAATATTTACAACGTAACTGAGGTTTAATCTGGACTAACTCTTCTGTAGCGAAATGCTTCTATTTGAAAATCTTTTTTCGCAAACCTGTAATCTTTTTTCGTTTTTTCGTACCTTTTTTTTATTGTGCGTTTAAAACCATAAAGCTTTCGTAGCAAATATTTTTGTTTACGATAGTTTTCAATATAACGTTGAGCGTGCACCACTTCGGAGGGTGGTTTCGACTTGTAAACTTGGATATAGTTGGGAGAAAAAAACAACATGTGCAGAAATATTTTTGTTTCCCTTACACGGGGCTATCGAGTATCGTCAAAATTATATGCATCTGTCGTGCCTTAAAAATTTGCCCATGTAACCGTGTGTTGATCAAAAGTGAACGACTTCTATATACAAACGTAAACGCGGCTGCGTGCGATGCGTGAAGCCCCGGGACGCGAGCATACGTTATTCCTAGCGGCGTTTTCGGTGACGGGCGCGCACGGGGGCTATTTGTCGCGGTGCGGTTCGGCTCGCCGCCTCCGAATAACAAACTGGTAGGAAATAACAAACGCGTCGCTACATTGAAATAGCCCCGACGGGCCGTATCTCACGACCGAGATAGGGGAATGGAAGCGGGAGGAGGAGGGAGGGTGCGGGGGATTGAAGGAGAAGAGAAACAGGAAGACAGCCCGTGCAGCGCGAAGGAAGAGGAGCGGCGTTTTCTTTTCTCGCGAAATCGCCTCCCAAATCTCGCGTGAAAATTACCCTATTGTGTTCGGGTGCGTCCCGTCCCCTTCCCTCCCCCAACCGCGACGACCTCGTATTTCATCCCTCGGTTACATAATCGGCTTTTTGTTTCACGTTTTTATCCCTGGCGCGGATCCCAACCCCCGCGTGAGCGCTGCGCGGGGCTACCTTTCTGTCGACGGGGTAGGACGGGTCGGCGGATTCGAGGGGATGGTGAAAAAGTGCCCCGAGGATATCGTAAAGCTTCTCCCTCCCCCCCCCCCTTCTGCGTCTACTCTCCCGCCGCTCGAACCGCGCTCGATTTGCTCCTGAGCACCTCTTCGCGGTTCGCGCGCTGCCCCCGAAGACGGCCCGGCCTAAATCGACCGGCAACCAGCTCCGTTTGCGGACCGAAGAACAACTTACCCCGGTTTTTATCTCCCGAGGTTAACCCTTAACCCGCCGGAGAAATGTGGTTTCTATTTTTTAACTCTTCCAGGCTTTTCGTGATAAACAGCTGATCCGTATTCTTCGAAGTGTTCAGATTGTAATTTCCACCGAGTGTAAGTAATTATCCGATAGCATATTATGTTAACTAAATGGAGAAAAAGATAGTAAAAAAGAGCCGCCGAGAATTGTTCGATCCAACATTTATATATTTTCTAATTTAAATAAAATTACGGAAGCAGCTCTTTTGTCAATGATGGTCTATTAAAATTGACATTAAAACTTCCACGGATCATAATAACGCGTGGAAAGAATCGATCCCAATGCGCGCTTCATCAGCAAATCTTCCGATTATTACGCAGTCTCGAAACTCGCGAGTCCCTCCGTTCGCGGCAACATCTTCCCTGATAACGAGCGCCGTCACCTTGATCAGCTGCCTATCGGATATCGCGTCCCAATTAACCCGTTTTAACGACCCGGTGCTCGCCCTCTTTCTCCCTCTTTCACCCTCGTCGCTCGTTCCCCTCTTTTTTTCATAACCAGTCCGCTGCACTCGTACCGAAATGTCGGAAAAAAGGCGAAGCACCGCTCGGTCATTCGGTACATAGCGTTGAGTGGTAGTCAGGTATTATCAGGGGTTATCGACGTATAGTCCGTGAAAGGGTGCGGGCGGGTGCGGACAGGAGTGGCCGGGGGGGATGGGGGGGGGGAATGGATGGACAGAGAGGCCGATGTGGACCATATGCCGCCCAGTATGTTCAACACTCTCTCACCGGGACAGTCCAGTCCTCGACTCGAGGCCTCTCCTCTCTTGTTCGCCATTCCCCCTGCCCATCTCTCTTTCTCTCTCTCTCTCTCTCTCTCTCTCTCTCTCTCTCTCTCTCGTATCTCCTCTCCTGCCCCGCTGTGCTTCTCGCCCTCTGACCTTCTATCATCATAATCGATATATTATACCGCGGTCTGTATTTTATTCACGTGTCACACCGTGGAATGCGTTTGTTCGGGATATTGTGTAGCCTCTCCCCTCCCCCCTCTCTCTTTCTCTTTCTCTCTCCCCTTGCCCCTTCTCTTCCCACTATTTTCGCTTTTTTTTTCTCCACCGGTTATTTGGTCGGCGAGATCGCTCTTTTTTCTCTTTCGACGCGGCGCATTTTTTTTTGAGATTCGATTATGGCGCCGAGATTGCTGGAGATTGCTGAATTAAATGATGTACGCATGAGAACAATAACGAGGTCGTCTGTCGATTCGTAGTTTTGATGTATGATTCTCGCGGAGTACATTAATCTCTAGACAGATTATAAATTCGAACTGTTGTCACGAAGGAAGATGCAAATGCATTTAAATGGGAGTATTTAAAAATAAGAATATTCGAAGTATTATAAAGATGAGAATTCCACATTACTCTTACGATTGTCTCGGAACCACTTTTGAATTACGTTTTCCTACCAATAATCTCGTCAATCTTGTCCAGCTGTGAGAACTCGTCCCTTCGTTATCTCAGCTTTCCTCATCTCCGACGGAGTATTCTTGTGCGAAGTTTCTTGATTATATCGGTTACGCGCGGTGATGTAATAACTTGGAAGTTTGTCACTGACACGAATTAGACCGTCACTTCTCTCCGCGAGATATATGTAGGCCAAAAGAGAAAGAAAGAATGAGAGAGAGGGAGAGAGAGATAGAGGAGAAAAAAAAATTTGTTAGAACGCTCACGTCTTTTATTAGGAAACTTGCTTATCCTGAATGCGAGTGAACATACAGGGGTCGGCTAATGTCCCGTTAATTTACAATTTGCGCGACTAGCGCGACACGTCGCGCGAGGAAACGTCGATATCGGCCATCTGCCGCCGATTCACTGCGGTCATCCCGCATAATTCTCTGCGGTTGTCGAAATCGTTCACTATTATATCCCGCTTGCGGCTGTAAAAACCGCGGCGGTTAATTGTTTTTTGCCGTTCCGCGGGAAGGCTGAAATAGATTACGCATGCCAAGTTACGGTTTTGCTGGAGTATTTCATCGTCGGTGTCGTGGGATCGCGAAAAAAATCTCGTGATGATCAAAATCGCGCGAACGTGAACGACAGCGTGTAGTGTCGAAATTTCACGAAAAATATTATTTATTTACTAAAATTATTAGCATTACGCTACACGTTAAAATTTGGATTATTAATCGCACTAATTATAATTACAGAATATTAATACTACAGCGTGTATCGGCTGTGCAGGCGCCGCAGCGTGGTATTAATATTAATAAAATCCTGTAATAATAATAAAATCTCTTTTATCATTATTCTAGGATGTTTGGCTCTAAAGGTCAATAGAAATAAAATAAAACGAATAATAGACAATAATCAGAAATGTGTATTCAAAATGTAGTTCAAGCAGATATGCGTGATTGAGGCGAGCGGCGCTCTTCAATTCCGCGAGACAAGTCTGATCGGGTTCGCGGTTCGCGGAAGGCTTTCTCGAAAAATCGCGAGGATGCGGCTGTTCGTCGACCGTCGTTATGTTCTGTCGCCTGAAAACGATTGCCGATGCTCGGACAATTCACGACGGACCGTGTCGTGTTTTGCTCGCTCGATTGTCAGCTGTTTATTACTTCAATCGTTCGCAACACCACGAAAACTATATCAAACGTATGAAAACATAATTTCCTCGCTCTTATATTATATGCCTGCATTATGTTATATTAAATTCCATTATTTTATTATATCAAAATTTTAGATTGTTAAAATTCACGTACTGCAACTCGAAATTATCAATCTGTACTGTATAAAAAATTCCTAAAGCCAGATCGTGTTGGAACAAAATTTCAGCTCACTTTCACGTTATCATAATCAAGTTTCATACTTCGACTTCTCTCTCTCTCTCTCTCATCGCATTGTCACCGGCCATCTGACACTCTGGCTTATCATCTCGGGTTATCATCGACCACTACCTCGGCTACGTTTGCGCTTTTGTCGTCATCGCGAGGCGCGATAAAGTTTCCATTAGAGAACTGATTTACCTTTGTTACGAAGACGCGAGTTGATTTCGTGGATCGACAAAATAATAAAATTCAAGGAATTTCGACGCAGAAGAAGACGTCTACCTACGTATTGTGTCGTGCGATCAGAGCACACTTCTTCGGCTTTGTACGGGCGGACAGCTGTCCCGAAACATTTCTCTCTACTTTCTATCTCTCTCTTTCCCTCTCACGGCCTGCCTTTTTCTCTCTCAGTTTGTTCTGCCACCTTGAGTGTTCTCCAGTTTCTTCTTTTATCACTTTTATTGGGCTCCGACCACTGTCGTCATTGAAGTCGACCGGGGTTTATGGACGCGGTGCCATTCAGTAGGCAGGAAATGCCACGACCGATCCTCCTGCACAGAATCGCGACTGCTGGAACTCTTTCACGCGTTCTCGCGAGCTCAATTGTGGAATCATAAATTATCGCCGAGGCTGCGCTTAGTGCTGTATCGTCGTGAATTATCGGCGCGGATGCTCGGTGTCATAAATGATTTTTTCAAAGAAACGCACCAATCTCGAATTTCAATTCGGGTTGGAAATAAAATATTTCGAGCCAATTATGGTCGAAGCAATTCATCGAAAATTAAAATATATTTTTGTTACTTGCTGTAAAAGACGTGGGGAAAAATAATTTGAATGCATTAAAATCCCCTGTCATCTGTTATGCGCTACATTGACAGAAAACAGAAAAAAAAAATATATATATATTGATGATTTTTTGCGTTTTTACAAATGGATCATCTCTCCATCAAATGTTTCAATTTTTGAAATGAATATAAAAGAAGCGTATACAGAGCATATCGCAGTACAAACGTCGAGGATTGACAGCCCTCATGAAACTACATGAAAAGCTCTTAATAAACATGGCTTCAAAAAATCGATCATCGTTTTCAACGTTATTCCCATATATGTACATGGTGTTACTTTGGAAACACGGAGGGTCCAATGCTCGATTCGGGACCGAACGATGCGAAGTCCCGCCGCTTCAAATCGTGTCTCGAGTGGATTGTGCGCGGGTTAAATTAACCGTTTGGCTACCATAGGGGACTACCTGATTCTGCCTGAAAACGTCACAGTAAACGTCGCAACTAACCGAGAGCAATCGTTAATAAGTTACAAAATATCTGTCAGTACAAAATATTACACAATATTAAATAACAACATTATTTTTCACACAAAAATCTAAAAGTGAAATTAATGAAAACTAAGAAAATTTAAATTCGATTTATTGATAAATCGTTTAGGAATCGCAACAAATAAGCCCCGTTTAGGTAATTTAAAAAATATAGTATAGTCGAACGGTTAATAAATTACATTTTGGGGATGTCATTCGCGAACACGTGCGCGTCACGCTTACGAAATCACTCTTCCGAAATACGACAGCAAAAGTCAGAGACGCGCATGGGAGCATCGCTTCTGTGAATTAACCTGATTTAAGGAGAAAAAAAGAAAGATATAGGGAGAAAGGTGTTGCGTTCGGGCACGCACTCGGGGATAAATCATGGCGAAAGCAATCGGCTGTACGGGCACCGAGGATGATTTACAACAAACAGTTAGGTGTTTACTGGCGTTTGCGATTCGCGACTGTGACGACCGGCGCGAGTAAGAATCGATTCCGTTCAGAGAAGGGTCTTCCGCTAGCGCACTCCGAAGTTCGTGCCGCGGTTATTTACGTCCCATGTTGTTCGCTTTGACGAGCGTAAATGTCGACAGGCTAATTTACGATCGGTGGCGTGCCCTGTCCGCAGCCGCGTCGCAAAGTCTCTCCTCGCGGCGACGTCTGCATTAGGTCGACGATTATTGCGCTATTAGTGCGTCTCTTCGGAAATGCGCCGAGGAGTGCCAGGCTAAGAGGCACCTTTCTCACGGGGGGTCCAGTTGAAAAAGAAATGAGAAGCACTCTGACCCGCGCAAAATACAGTCAATTTGTCGTGGACCTTTAATTTCCTAGACATTTAATTTTTCGAATTTTTAAATTCGTAGATTTTTCAATCTCCGATATCTTCATTTTCAGTTTTCTCGAAACTTACGTTCCTATTTCATTTTTAATCTTACGCTAAAACGAAGACGAAAAATACTTTCGCTTAATGTCAACCAACAACCGTGTATTTCGTGTACGGTGCGATCGCTGCGATTATCAAGGTGGTGCTAACGGAACACTCTCGCGAACCGCATCTTACAACCAGGTTCCGCTCTGTCGTCCCGTGCACTCGGAGTGGTTCTTCTCGAGCGAATGCATCTGCGACTATGGCCGCGGTTCGCCGGTAAGCCTCCTTAAGTCCGTAACTCTGCCGTGATTTGTGTCCTCGCTCTCGCTTGCCGCTCGTTCGTTTCCTCTCGGTCCCTCCGCAGGACTCACTTCTGTCCCCGAAGCCGGTACACCCACACGCGCGTCCACCTCGCCGTCTCCTCTCTCATCCTCGCTCTTTCCCCCCCCCCCCCCTCCTCCCGATGCCTACCGAGCAATTAACAAGTCCCCCTCGAGGGCTAATCCCACTAATCCCTTGACTGATGCCCCCGTCCCCCTCCCCCACTCTACATCCCACCTCCTGGCTCATGTCCATGACCCGCTGCGTTCCTGGGACGAGCTCGTTCCACTACCAGCATCCTTCGAAAGGATACTGGATGCTGGAAGATCGTGAGATATATTGCCCGGCCTCTCGACGACTCTATTCTTGCTCTTTCAGCCGCACGCTTTCGCATGGGCGCCGACAGACTTTTCCGTGAGAGCCCGCATGGTCATCGACAGCGTGTTTCTTGCAGAGAATCTGCTTCGAATCTAAAGGATTTTAAGATTTCCACATTTTTTTAAGATTATTTTAATTCGAATTTTTTCACAACTTAAGATATTTTCTAATTGAACTCTTATCTCCGTGCGAAAAAATTCAAGCTCCTCTTTTTATATTTCTTTCGTTCTTTATATTCATAATTGCAACGCAGAAAAGAAATTCAGTTACATTAGTATCCGAGATTTCTAACGTGACTCATGGCGTTTCCTTTTAAAAATAGAATTATGCCACTTGTGTTTTCGCATGATGCCTTATAGACAAAATTCTGTCAACGGAAATTACTGTGTAAATTGCTGAACTATTGGACGTCGTTGACAATACTTTCAAGTCAGTCATCGTCAAGCTTTCACGCTAAATTCGGGCGAGCGCGATGACGCGGGCTGTCGCCTACGCGGAAGAAAGTATCGGCTGCTGATGAATTAAACGCGAGAGCGTAGCGCGTCCTGACGCGCTACGGGACATTTGTCATCTGTAGGCCCGCGAGGCGATTTCGCGCGGTGACTGATGAACCACTTTGTGGACAAACAATGCCTGGCGATTTATTTCTTCGTCGTAAAATGCTAATTTTCACGCACGGTTGCAAAGCGACGATCGCTTTGTGGCGAAACAGCGTACTATTTTTATTTGTCCCATTATCATAAAATACAATTGTTACTGATTAATTAGCGGCTGACATTTCGCGAGACCAATACTTAATACATTTCAAAAGCAATTTGAAAAAAATTTTAGAATTTTATTGTTTTTGTTTATTATTTTTTTTAATGACAGAGAAATTTTATTTTAATGCAATTCAGCGCTAAATATACGGTTGTCCGAAATGGTTGAAATCAATGTAGCAGTCTTTACTAATAAAATTTGAAATCAATATACGATTTAAGAATATGCTGGCGTAAGCATTGATTTTCACGTTACATTAGTAAATAATATAATAGTCATTCCATTATTTATTGCCAAGGGATTGGTTAAATTGTTAAATATCGAGAGAATCAAGAATATCCATTGACTTACTTTCAAAACATATCTATTTAAAATCTGATCATATTTAACATCAAAAGTTACGTTGCTACATCGAATTATTGGAACGTCACTGATTTATTGTTCACGTGCGAATAAAAATCAGCAAAATAATGCGATTCTTGTTTCTAAATATAAAAGGTCTTGATATACGCTTAGCTTTTCACAGATTAGCACAAGATTGGAAGGATAAGAATTTTTATTGTGCAAAAAATTACTTTAAATACCGAAAAGAAGTTTATTTGGAGAAAAAAAGGAGATAATTTGTTAAATTTGTTATGAAATAAAGAATTTCCTTGAAGTTGAAAATACAACATTTACAATATTTTCCGATTGTGTCTAATCTGTCAGAAATAAATGTCTCAATTTACGTCGGCCGCTTGTTAGCCGACTTGTTGGCGGCCTTTAAGCGAATGACATTAAAGAGCAAATTCGCCCTTCGCGATTTCCACGTGACGTCACGGCCGGGGAATACTTTTGATCAATTTTCCGTGCGTCGCCGAACGGGGAAACGGGATGTGCGAGGAAACCGGGGGGGGAGGTGAGCCGCACGAACCGCTGCAGCGGGAGGGGGAGTTACGCGCACGCACGAGGGGTAGGTTACATCGTGGAGTGAATGTCATTTATACCGAGCGGTGCGGTACACATTGTTAGCGCGGCATGACGGGGACACCACCCCTTGTCAGGCATTGTATATTTTTTGGATCGCGATTTAGCCGTGATGTACGGCTGCGGCTTTGCGCGTTATGCTAGTCATACACGCCCGTCCGTCAGGTAGCGCGCGGCGCTATTACGCACTCTCGCAGCGGAAAAGTGCAAGCCCGTCATAGAGAGCGAGTGGAGTCGCAGAAATAAGGATAATTAAAGTCTGTAACATTGTTTAAATACGATTTGTCAAATGTTATCAGTTTTATGGCGTGATTGGCAATCTCGAGACAGCGTTTTTTATCTCGTAATTCAAAGTTTTTGATGTATATGTTGAGCTTATATTCCGGTAAACAGAGGAAAGCGCTAAAATTATGTTCTTTAAATAATTATTTACATTTTATACAACTTTTTATTCTGATTTATCAACAGAATATTCTAAAGTTGAAAACAATTCTAGCAATTCTAATTCAATTTTGACAATATTTTACTACAATAATTGCTATCCGCTTAAAAGCGAAACGTTCTGAAAGAAATGAATGCTCGTGCTGCGAACAAAAATTATTTAATAATTTTTAACAGCGTTTATTTCGCGCGATACGTTCGCGACATATCGGCGGCATTTACTCCGTGTTGTGTAATCTACCCCGTTGTCAATGGTTTTTTTTTCACTCTACCGTGTTCCTTTCATATCCGGGAATAGCGCTGGGACACCGAATCCCTGTTACACGTGCGGCGACTATCATGTTTTCAAAAGCCATGCGATTTTTCGAAACGCAATATCTCGATTTGCTCGCGCGTAGCGATTATCCCCGAAAATTATTGTTACTGTTACGCGACAATTTTTGGCGCTGTTTCACGCTTTACCGATATTCTGATTCGTCAGAATTTCACCAGAATTTACAGATATCTTTTAAGCTATCCAAATAAAAGAGAAATCAAATGTGGGATAAAATATGAAGGCTTTATTAAACCTCTGCGCTCGAACTTTAGCAACAAGAATTTATCATTATAATTAGTATTAGCGGTCGTATAACGAACTGGATGCAAATTTACTGCAATTACAAACACAATTATCGTCAACCCAGCAAAAATAATAATATGAAAACAAGACTTATAAAGAACCAAAGCTATTACGCTGCACCAGATGCGCACTTTGTGACGCAGCCATAATTGATTCTCTTCGTGTCTCAAAAATGCACCGTGCGATTGAAAAACTCGGCCTCGACGAGCGATACATCGCGGAATTAATGGTAAATCAAACATACCCCTCGCTCACCCTGTTTCACCCCGTGTCAGTGGTCTTGTCGCACTATTACAAGGCTACAATGGACCGGGGATCCACTGCGAGCTATTATGTCGCATTTCGTTACGTCTCCCAATACAAATATCCCCGAGGCGATGGCTAGTGATAAATCAGACTTTTCGTACAAGATCCGCCATTGTATTCACCCCACTGACACGAATGGATATCGTTTCGTTTTTTTTTGTCTCTCTCTCTCTCTCTCTATCTAACACCCAATTCTAACCGGTCTCATGTGTTCGCGTTCGAGTTCTTGTAACTGGTGGGACTTACCGGGAATTATCGTCTGCGGTCGTGCGGATCGATCGATGCAAATTAAGGGCTACGCGTGGTCGAGTGCATTGACTGTGAATGAACGCCTTTATGCGCGATTACGATGACAATGATGCTCGCGACGCTAATTAATCGCAATTTTTTTCATCCTCATTCTTGTTATTAGACAAAGTGCTAATTACAATACTGTTGTTCTTATCTATAAATCTTTTTATAATTTTCTCTCTAAGAAATTTATACGTATTATGATAAATTATCATTTTTATTTCTGACTCTTCAATTTTATTTGCAGATAAAAATACCTTCAATAAGCACTTTAATGAAAACTTGGCTACTTTGTAAATTTATAGTAGAAAATACATATGTGTTTGCAGATTGAACGACAGATTTACTTCGATTAATAGCGAGAAAACTGAAGTGAAAGTTTCTTATTTGTGCTTAGCAAAGCTTTTTTATTGACATAAATAAAACTTTTATTTAAGGAAAAAAAAACAGAACTTAAACCGAGTTTAAAAAGCAGGGGGAAGCATTTAATCGAATCAGAGGGTCGAAAGACGACCGCGTTTTTCTCGTCGGACGCGATTTTTCTAAATGTTTCCGGTTTTTTTCCTCAACCGACGGCGACAACGAGAGGCCGGGGTGTCGGTTACAAGGCGGAACAGAGGGGACGACAGGTCGGACTGTCGGCTAAGTGGAGTAGCAGAGGCGACGGAACAACAGAGAGAAGTCGAAGGGAGCGACGTGAGTGACACATGGAGCGTTGACAGCTTCTCGCTCCTCTCTGTCTCTCTTTCTCTTTCTCTGTTTATCCATCTCTCACTCTCTACCTACTCTCTCGCCGAATGTCATTACTCCCGGACGATCCATCCGAGATATCTCCGGCTGAATTGGTTTCCCTGAGTCTTCAGAAAGACCCTCTGCGGCCCATCATCTCGGTAAAAAATCGTCTGAAAAACAACGTTGCGCGTGTTTTGACTTCAGTATGATTTGCAAGATATAACTAAAGGATACAAGAAACTTAGGTGCAACCTATTCATTTTTTCTCAGCAAGGATAAAGATACTGACATCATAATATTTGGTTATATATCTTATCGAAATTGACTCCGTGATTGTTTTATGTAATTATTCTATAGATAGAGACGCAGAGGCGACGAACCGTCCGTCTTTTAACTCTTCGGTTTTCATTTGTATACAGAATTACGCATAATTCTTATCCTTATTCAATTCCAAACCTTGAAACAGATAAATATGGATGGCTGTTTCGCGAAAGAGATAGAGATAAGCATAAGTCTCTTTTCTGGAGTGGTGAAGGCGACAAGTTCGGAATCCGTAGGAAAGTTCGACGGAGGCGAGAAGCGAAACGGCCAATTTATTCTCTCGAGAGTGAGACTCGCAATCATGGCTTCGTTCGGCGAAGTTTGCTCGCTTAAATGGCCGTAGATCCGAGGTGGGGTGGCTAATCTTCCGGCGAATGAGCATGAAGCCGGAGAGAGCTGGCGCGTAGACGTTGCTCGCCGCTTAAATGGCGAGCACACTCTCGGAGAGCAAGGAGGACGGGAACTTTATTGCGGGGGCAAAAGAGGACGCGGTATTACCTTAATCACCCGGAGGCTCGGAATATTGTTTCGAACGACCTGCCGCTATTTTTGGCGCTTGCGCGCGAATTAATACGATCGTCCCACACACGATTCTCCATATCTTGTCTGGAGATTCTTTCATTAATTTACGATCGATTTTTTTTCCTGCGAAAAATTTAATCAGACTGTCTTAATATTTAATATTAAAGATTCCGACAACGTACCTTCAAACTTGAAATTTATTCTTAAATTAAAGTTCCAAATGAAATAGATACATGAATATTATAAATAACTTTGATATAACGGTGGTTGTGTATATTAACTCTTAAAAGTACCTTATTAAATACAATAATATTTTTAATAATCTAAACAATACCTAACATTGTTACACTTCCTTCATCTTGCTGAGAAACAATGGACATGTTCCTTGTTCTCATTTCTGGGCCCGAATCTAATATAAAAGGGGTGCGGCAGAGACGGGCGAAAAGCGAAAAGTTTGAAAAATAAATAACAAGGTGCTAAACGGTTGCGGAGGGCGGACGAGCCCTTCGGTCGGCGAACACCGCAGTTTTAGGGATAGAAAGAGGCCGCATCTGGGATAAAAGACAGAAAATATCAAGCGGGGGGAGGAAAAAGAGAATGAGGCGAAGGAGGGGAACTGCGGTCGAGAGGCCTGTTTAACAGATTTAAAAAATCACCAATAATTCTGAGGGGGAAAGGAGGGAAGGGAAGGTGACTGTTTGCTCGCTCGGAGGGGTGGTGGGATGTAACTACCGAGAGCGGAGTAAGTGAGATCGTCGCGGGGACGTCAACGAGGACGTCATTTTTCATTTTAATGGTGGCCTCTTCTGTCTCCTTTGCTCTCTCGGACTTTTCTACCGCCCCCTCGTCCCTCTCCCTCCTCATTTATTTGTTTCTCTTGTCTCCCCCGTCGGGGATTCTACCGTGGCCCCTTTATCCGCGGTCCCGTCTTGGTTCCCCTCTCCCCTCCCCCCTCCCCGCCCCGTCCTTCATCTTCCGTGTCGCTCTTCTTATCCCCGCTGCTGCCGCTTCTTTTTGCCGGCTCGACAGCTTCCTTTTATCTTGGCGCGAACGTCTTAATAGCCTGCGGCCGCTCTTCGCGCCCGTTTTGCTTTCCTCCTCCCTCTCTTTCATCTTCTTCGTGGCTACTTCGCGGCCGACCGACCGTCGAAACCGTTGCGGTGGAAACCGTATGAATGTTTCGCATTCGCGTTAGAACTTGACTACTCGGGCATATTCTCTATTTAATCACGAAAACTTTTATTAAAGTTTTAACACAAGAAGTAAAGTTGATTTTTAAAATATTTTCATTATTTGTAATATTTTTTTATAAATCTAATCTAATAAATCAAGATACATTTAAATTGAAATATTATTAACATATCGAGAAAAATAAAAGCGCAGTAATTGATTATTTGTTTAAATTAATTTGACAAACTTTTATTATGGTTTTTATGCTGCATTGTAAGATAGAAAATATCAGTCTCTTGAAATTTCTTATTTTTGTATGCAATTAAATGTCTTCACTTGTTTCTTGATTAAATAAGATAAGTTTCGCATTTACACATTTACTTCGAGACTTATCCTTGCTTTGTAAAAACGCGACCGCACGACTTTCGATACCATAAGACGTAAATGGATTTATCGTTGCCGTTTAAAAAAGTTAAACTCGGTGAACGCGAAATTGGAAGAATGTGAATTTTGTGAAAAAAGTGACATTGTAAAAAAAACGCAACGGCGATCGTCGTGGAAATCGAGCGATTTGCCGAGGCGGCTCGGTGCGGCGCGGCGGCGATCAGAAAATCGGTCCAAAGGCGTGCCGCGTGCTCTTTTTGCCGCAATAATCGCAATTGGAAGCGGTCGCGAGACTCGATCGCGACGACGTACCTCGGTTCCGCAGGAACCGGTCGCCGAAGGCGGCCGCAAGAAATATCATCGGAGACAGCTGTAAGCTCGATGAATGACAGTTACATGTCAATACAGAATTGAAAAGCGGTTCTGCCTTTCTCCCCCGTTTCCGCGATTCTTTTGTAAAAACTCGCGAATATCGGCGCTTGTGCTCGTAAACTTGGAACCATAATACAATTGGGGTGTAAAAATCGCTTTGTTAAGTTAATTAAAATCCCTTTAAATTAACGATTAAAATAATCGCAGAAATCAACACGCGAATAATTATTGTTGACGTGATAATAGAAATACAGGACTATTTTATCCACTGATATTCATCGTTTCATTTCTTTTCATAATAGCCATATTCGTACAGAATTGATTCTTCCCCTCGATAGAAAAACCGTCAGGGAAACAACACAGTATCGGCGGGACAGTTTTAAAGTTTCAGTGAAGAGCGATACGGCTGTCAACGACTGTTCGACGTCGGTCAGGTCCTTCCTGTTTTGACAAGCCTCGTGAACTGTGATCTTCCTCGTTAGGAAACCGTCAGTGAAACTTCCGACTTTAGAATACTGTCAGGTCGTTTTTTGAAGAAACTTCTGAAGATCTGTGCCCTTTATGTGAGAAAAACAGAAGAATCAGATGTTTAATACAGCAATAGTCGCATAGCAAGAGACAAATTTTATTAATGTTTTAACTTTATATGAAATGTACTCACTTCAGTAATTCAGATATTTCAGTTCATGTATTTAAATATGCAATTTACACATTACGCGTTATGGAATATGTAAAATTATTTTTAACAATTTTTGAGACATAAAATTCTAATGCTATTGAAAAGTGGCTAGCAATTAAATTTTATCGATTGAATTACAATAGCGAAGTCATGAAAAATTGCAGTTGATAATTGACTACTACGACCGTGTTTAATAACTTTATAGATCCGCGATATTCACCGTCCAGTTACGAGATAATCATTCGGATGATAATTTCTACGTGAATTCTCCCGCGACGCTAAAAGTCTCGCTTTTACCAGGTATATCCGGTTACATCGGTGTCTGTTACTCGATATTGCTACATTCCCATCTCCTTCTCTCCTTCGTGGCGGATAAGGATCACGAAACAGCAGAAAATTCCGGATGCAGAGCGCGGGTGGAGAGGAAAACGCGACACATAAAAAGTGTGTGTATATTTCATATAACTTTAAATGAGGAAATAATCTCGACGCGGCCAACGAGCTTTTTGAATTAACAGCCGGCCGCACAACGGGTTGCGTTTTATTGCTAATACTCGTGCCACCTTCGCGATGCTACCGTGCGACGTATAATTACTCACTTCTGTTAATGAACATCTGATTTGGATTAACGCCGTCGTGAAATTTTGAAATCGCAAAACATAATTTTACTTGACACTTGTTGTAAGATGGAATCGTGTTCGCGAAATGGTTGTAGAAACGTAGAGAGATGCTCTTGGAATAAATTTTATATACAATTTTCCGAGGAAACAATCAGACGATTATTTAATTTTTTTAAATTACCTTTATTTATCACTTATTTTATAAGAATTTGTATTGAAGAAAGACAAGAGAAAAATTAAGCTTGAAAAGAGAATTAACCAACGATTTAAAGAAAATAGATTGAATTAAAGAATTTTAGACTTTTTCTATCGATATGTAATTCTATTGTTTTTTTACTAGCTTGAAAGAAGTTATTATTTTAACATAATCTGTTCTCGTCATGATGGAATCGCGTAATGTAAAAACGCCCTCCATTAATTCGCGATATTTAAACGCATGCATAAAATTGTTATAAATATCGCTGAACAAATTAACGAACGCGGATCGAACATCGTGCATTATTCGGGAGACCTAATTTAAGACAGCAAGACGATCTTCCTCGCGTTCTCCTCGCGTCCCCGTTATATTTAATATCACATAGATACTTCCGATAAGAATCGTCCATTAAGAAATACAGAAGGCGGCATTCGAGGAACGTTTCCTCATCAGGCGAGGATCCCTCCGGTCGAGGCTGCAGCTCGGGCAGAACGGAGCGGTGGGACGAGGAGGGGAAAGGCCGAGCAGAAGGGGAGACGGGAAGGAGGCAGGTATGACTGCTGCTGTCATATATAATAACCGCATAAAACAGATACGCGCGAACCAACCAGCCCACGAATATATTATGTTGCCGCGGCTAATTTACGATTATAACGTACGTGTATAACTATCATTGTTGATATACTGCCGCGACGGAGCGGCCGGGAGCGAGCTTGCGGATAGCAGGAGAGATCGCGAGAGAGGAAGAGGGACAGGGATAGAGGAGAGAGACGAAGCGAGAGAGAGAGAGAACTGCTTCGAATTACCTCGTGTCCGTAGGAGAACAGTCGCCGAATCTCGCCGTAGTATCTCGCGAGGAATAATCGTTTGCGAGGAAAAAACGAGTTTGTCGATCGTCGTACTTTCTTTAGCGGATGCGTGCATCGTCGCGCTCGATAATTCAACGTTATGAATTAATAATGACGATAAACCGGTGATGGCCGTTGTCTCCGGTGTCGCTCTGCGACTTTCGTTCGATCCGCGATTTCACGACCGATTGATTTCTATCTTATCTTGCAACATTTTCGAGTGCGAGATTGCCTCGTAATGACGTTACATTCTGACGTCAACGCTGACGTAAAGTAATAATGGTATGTGTTGTAGGATATGAGAGCTTTGTGAAAATCGCGGCGGGATAAATTTATCATTGTGAGCAAATCTGTTTACCGTTGTGGAAACAAAATGGCAAAGATGATTGAGGAAGTTGTTACGGCAAGTTTTTATTAAGCGAAGAAAACAGGTTTATTATTGCGATTATCTTATATCGTTTTTGTTTTTTAATTCCTTCAATGTCTTGCTATTTAAAGTTTATTTGAAAAATTTAAAGAGGTGCATATGATTATTTAGCGATACGAGTGTATTTTTTGAGAAAGTTTTTATATATTTTTTTACACACACGCCAGCAAACTGTCTTAATTAAAACGATTCTGCTTGATAAAATCCGATTAATATTATTACACGAGGAATAAAATCTCAACGACTTCTTTAATGAACTACTTTAAATTCCGTTAGAACGATCGTAAATTCTTCATAGAAAAAAACCAGGAATGACATTCTGATGCGCGGAGTGAAACGGTGTGGTCACCGAACCGCTCCGCTTTGCGCATTCATCTCATCAGCGCGGTCTTTCCCGGCGATGCCTTCGCGCGATACGCGAGAGGAACGACGGGCGTATCGATGCCAACGGAAGATTGCATTCAGCTGCACGCGCGCCGAAATTCGAGAACTTCCGCGAAGTCGACGAAATCGCGCGAGGGAATTATATACTGCCCTTATGCTTCTCCCCGTTTTTCACCGCATACTTTCGACTAATTTCGCCGTAACACGTCTCTCCGCGGAAGCTTCAACCGAGACCTCATCGTCTCGCCCGACTGAGCTTCCTTGCGCAAAAGCAGAGGAGAGATGATCGAGATACTACTGAAAAGCCGTCGATTGATTTTCACTCTTTCTATTTCTATTTATTTTTATTTCCATTGCAAAGACTAAAATATCCCTTTTTTAAACGTAGTGAAAATTTTATATTCAGAAACATTTTTAAAGACGCATTCGGCCAACGCGCGCGTTAAATCTCGCATGCCATCGTTCCTCATATCGCCCAGCAATTTCTGCGGGACGTGTTAATTCCGTTCGCATGCGCTTCTCAGAAGAGCATAAGCGTATAAGCGATCGCGCACACCTGATCGCCGCGCGAAACTTCTTAATCCCGCTCGGGCCCGGCCGTAGAAATGATGTTAGCCGTGTCGGCGGGACGGGGTGTCGGGGTTGTATGTACGCCGACGTGGTTTACAGCCGACGTCGTCTCGTACGTGGATTCCCGAGGGAGTGAGGTCGGCCCTCTCCGCGCATCCTCCCTCTCGTCTGGGCCACGGAGATATTTTAGTGGCCACGTAGCGCGCTGTGCGCCTTTGCGCGGGCCCTCGTCGCTGTTAAATCATGCGACTACCTCGCGTCGCGAGCTGGACATCGCATCCTCATTACGGATTATTCATTAATCGCCGAGCCGGGGCTTGTAGGTACCTAAGTTATACACGGTGGATCTGGCACCTCAGCGCGAGCGCCTCTTCGCAATTGCTCATACACATATTTATAGTGGCGTGTTTTTTTTTTAAGAATCTCTTAAATATAGAGCTGATTTTTTTTAGATGATAGGAAAATGATGCTAATAAAATGAATGATGTCATTGAAAAAATTAAACTAAAGAAGAGTGGATGAAAGATATATTGAGTATATTATTTCATTTTTTACTTTTATGATTTGTATTTTTGATAACTTTTAAACTAAAGTTCTCAGTCGCGTTTACAAATTTCAAATGGAATTTTATAAGCCTTTGTAATTTGCAGTCTATTTTTATATGTAGCATTTGTAGAAAAATGAATATTTTTTGCTCTGCTAAAGAAATGAAAATAAGAATATTTATATATTATATATAAATATTTTACATTTCAAGATTGCAGATACGGATTAGACAGTTGGGATGACTATAAGTCATTCATGAATTAGCCTTAGCGTCAAATAATAACCCCATGTCCGTGCGTTTTGCAAGGAAGAGAGAAAATGAAAGGAGGAATGGGGAGAATCGAGGGAATAACGACGGAGGAATGCGCGAGCGTCCGTTAACGGAGTGACGTACGTAGGCGACGTGTGTACGATGACGGGGCCCCTCGAGTACAAGGCCGATCGATAAAACACGCCCGTAAATGGATAACGGCTGGACGAATGACGGAGATTTCACGAGAGAGCTGAAATCACGAAACGCTGCCAGCTGCCGGCTTTCGAACGGCCGCGCCATTAACGATCATCATCATCCTCGCGAGAGAGGATCGTCCCCACGTCTCTCCCGACCGTCGTAAAATCTTTATTTTCCGCCAGTCGATCCTTCCGCGCTGCTTTCGTTATCCTGGCTTAGTGATAGCATGCTAATAACAACAGGCAGCTGGAGCTAGTTAAGCGCCGCGAACTCGTTTGCGACTCTTTTGCCCCCGAATTTTTATTTATTAGAGCGGAACCCGAATCTTGCATCGAACGCTCGTTCGTGTTTATTAAATTTTATTACAATAAAAATTTTTAAAACATATAACGCGTAAAAGATATAGTTATGATCCGTAACAACCTTTTTTTGAAAAGAAAAAAATGATCCACAAATCTGTATTGATGAAAGAGGAAAAAATCAAGTTTAAAAGAAATAAAATATTGATTATTATATTTACAGTGGGGGTTAATTAATCTTGCTTTTCAGTCTATAGCATATATTAAGTAAAATTCCAACAATAAAATTTAAAGCCCTATTGTTTTTATTCTCCTCAACGAACGGTATTTTTCAAGTTGTAATTATTTCCGAAGATTCACCTTGATATTCTTGGTAAATAACGAGAAACTTCGGTGCGACGGGAAACGTTTACGTGTGAACTCACGCAGTTTGCGATTTATGATAAACCGGGGTAAATCGGTTTTTGTACTTTCGGGACTGATGACGCCGTCTCGCGCTTTATTGTCGCGCGTTAAACCGGACACCTTAAATCGCAGCGCGATGGAGTCGCCTCGACGTGGGATTGGTAGTAAAGACGAGTCCGTAAGTTGGATCCCGAAGACGATGTTGCTGGATCATGGCTTTAGTGCCATCTTCGTCGAGGTCGTCTTCGTCTTGTCTCCCTCTTTTAAATTCCAAAGATCTCTAAGTCTTCCGTTAAATGTTGATTAAATATTATTTAATTCTAACGAAAATCCTCTTCCTTCTGTTTTTAAAATTTGGAAGAACTTATATTCTTCCAAACGGCACGTGTATTAATGTTATTTCTACAAAATGTCATTAATTTATTTTTAAAATAACCTTTTTTATTAATAGTCATTTCTATATTGCAAAATATCTATATTTTTGGAGCACTCATTGATGGTATCAAAATCGATATGATAGGATCAAATGAGCAACTGTGTCGCTTGAATTTAAGCTTTCCGAGCTTCTGCGCGATTTCGTCGTTGCGCCACTTTCGGGCCTACTTCCGATTCCGATGCCCGACACATCGTACCCGGTTACAGGCACTTCCGTGGCCTACTAGTCACGCGCTTTCGATATCCGACATACCGGCGCAATTAATGTCCACCGACAGTATTATCGGCGCGCGGCACGTTTCGGTTTCCGGTATAAACGGCACGAAACTGGCCATTGGCGAGATGACCCTCGCACATCGCGCGGCCTTTAACAGGGCCCTCCCTGCAGGATTGCAGGATTTCTCGATTCGCGAACGCCTCCGTTGTGTCATCCGTAATGGCCGCATCTCCATCGTACGCGATGTAATGCGACCGATAAACTGACATCGCGACTCCACCGCCGGATTATTTATGGTTCTTCTGCCGGATATGCACGCGCGATGCGATATTCGACCGCGTCCGTTTGCTGAATGAATTATTAAATGTGTGAGATAATTAATTTAATTTCATTTTCCGGTTTGTATACTGTGGCAATTTTTAATTCAAATCTCATATCCAAATATAGGGAGATGCTAATTTTATAGCAAATTTTGATTCCTTGAATTTTCCAATACTTTATTTTCGATCCATTAAATGTTCGAATATTTTTTTTTTTTGACAGTTTTTTGTAATTTTTATTTTGAATTTTTAAAACTTTATGTGCATAATTGGGTATTTTAGGACGTTCAAATTGGAAGTTTTAAAATTTAATTGGAAGTTTCCTCTGATTTCTTTCATATCTTCTCTCGGCAATAATTTCGGAATCCTTGAAATAATGTGCAACAATTATCAAGATATCGGAAGGACTGCTGCTTCAATGTTAAACGGCACGTATACCTATATGACGCGTACTACGCCTCGTTATCCGTACATTTACACATTGATTCGACAGTGATACGCTGCAATATTGTTGCATTGCTGTTAATTTGTATTCTATTTATGCGCCATTGGGCGAGATGTCGGCCGCAGACAAAACTTTATTACGCCGAGCAATCTGTGAGAATATTTATCCAGGTCGTGGTGGAACGTTATCGTCGCGCGTCGACCCGCTCTGCGATATTGCGCCAATATTTAATACGTATGATTACTTTTTTACAATTTATTCGCCGCGCGTGTTTCTCATATCACTCGACGCAATTAATAGTTAACGCGGGTGTTTATTTTTTATGAGCGACAGAGGTGACTAATATCGTGCACGCACGGCGCATCGTGAGAGTTCATTAATTTCGTGCAAAAGGGCGAATATCGAACAAAATCGTATTGATATACCGCAATCACATAAAACTATATAACGAACAAAAATATTTTTACAACTTACTTGGCGCGTGTTAGCATTTTCGACTGTATTTATATTGTTTAAACAAAAACCAATATTATTTTTCTCAGTGTGTCAACGTTTAATTAACACGACGTTGATTATATTTTTTATTAATACACAGATGCGATTAATCTCGAGAGCACACTTGATGCATCCTGACAATATTATTTTTGCACAATATGGTGAGAATCTGAAATAAAAGCGCATCGAGATCTCGCAGACGGATGAAGATAGGCTGATGAAAAAAAAAAAAAATGTTAAACGCGATACGATTCGTTTTCGCGGCGGCTGCGGCCCGCCGCGTATCGTGACTTTCCAGATCAGTGGGCGAAAATCGCCCGCTACCATCAGAATCGATCAATTGCTGGGTTTTTTTGTTGTTGTTGTTGTTGTAAATAAATACTGTGAAAAAGCGTATGGGGAAGAGGTAATTTATAGGCAATAAAATCTCGATGAATAATTGCCATCGTGCGGGTATATCTAACAATCGTATCTGCATCGCGTTTTTAAATTAATTTAAGTGCCAATTTTAAAAGCGGCATTCCTATGTAAGTTTTAAAAGAATATAAAATTTATCGTACAAATTTATCGTACCGTTAACTTTTTATTCTTTAAACGTTTTCTCGAAAATAATAAAAATCCGAAGAGTAGTAATAGTAAAATTGCCAAACAAAATTTATTTGTTAAAGCAAATTAAACACTTATTATTTAAGTATTTTCGATAATAGTAATTTTAATGCAACACGACTCGTGGCGCAAAAAATTATACTTTATCGCAAGAAAACGCTTGTGACATGTATTACAATTATTTTTAGCGGCGAACGCGATCGGCGGCCGAATGCCAGAGACGACTGGCCAATAAAATAAATCGACAGGGTGTTTCGTGCTCTGTCGCATCCCGTCTTGTTCCCTCGCGAGCCCTCCGATAGAAGGAAATAAAAAGGTGAGCGCGGACAATTAATAATTTGTGTCGAGCCTCGTGCCGGCCAATTTGTCCGGCGCGAGACGAATTCCGCTTGTCGTGCCGCTTTTTCACGTACGAACGGAATCCAAGAGATTGTCCCGCGAACGTTGGACGCAACTCGATAATATCGCATCCTTCCGACATCCTGCGCAGGCCTAAAAACTGTTTATACTTTTGGCGTTACTTATGAGAAACTAAATGTTTATGGAGTAAATAATATAATTAAGACCTGGCTTTAAATTGGAATCATGTTTGTGTTTGGTTTTTCTATGTTTCTTTTCTTAAATAATGAATAACTATGCATTCAGTTGCTCTCAACGATAAAATTGTCCTTAACGATTTGCGAAGTTTTCATTTTCTTTTAACATAACGATGCATATATTTTTAAGAAAATTAATATCTTTTTAACTTCAAAATAAATCAAATATTCCGTAAGCGGGTGACAATTGTATTGTTCGCGCGTAATTCATTAAGGTTCTCGAAGTACGACAGAACTTTACGTGTTTCGCACAATCGATATGACGGCGATAGGCATAATTTTGCGCGATCGACGTGTCGATGGGATTGTTTTCGTCGCGGTCTGAATTAATATTGAGGCCGATCGGTTATCGAGCAATCCGGCCGCTCTCGCCGAGCAAAAGAGATAGACGCCGCAAAAACACACGCGCACACATGCGTGCACGTCGAAAACGGGGCCGGGAGTGATAGAGACACCGTCGGTATCCGCAACGGCGGAAAAGGACGCGCGCGAGGGTGGAAGGGCGTCGACAGAGGCAGGATCGGGAGGTAGGGGGTACACATTGACACATCGCCACAAAATTAACACATTCTTCTCACTCCACCGGCGGCCCGGCGACAATCACGAAATAATGTGGCCTACGCGCTCGCGCGCGCGCGCGCGCGCACGCGAGCGAACGCCACCGAAATGTGTGGCTGCCGTTGCGGTCTGTTATAACCCACCCCCGACGCGCAAAACCATCCCCGAGCGTTGCCACTTGCTGTGTGTCGCTACACTGTCGACAATTATCAGGAACGTCTACGTCCCGCGATTCCGCTACAGGTTATATCGCATCGATCGTCGGCGAGGCCGTCGCGGATTACGCAGATAAGTTCTCAATTATCTGATAGCGGCACATGTGGTGGTCAAGGCTGCAATGATGTGAATCGAAAGATTGATTTCTGATAAAGCTATCGCACGAGTTCGATAAAGTAAGTGTGAATAAAACAGAAGGAAACTGCATTTTTACAGGTTACACTTAATTTATCAATAAGATTTGCCAACTTTTTAACGTGCGTTATCAATTTCTTTCTCAAAAGACGAACTTATTGAAATGATATCGAAATACCGCCCGCGCGTATGGATTCGGACGTGAGTTTTCGACTTAGCGGATAATAGATTTACAAGATTCATGTCGATCAGCTTTGCGCGCTATTTGACTCGCGGTTGCGCGCGCGGCGGCCGGGGGAAAATTCAGCGAGATTTTGAATGCGAGTGCATCGCGGTTACGAACTCGGGAGATCGAAATTAACGTTCCGCGTTAATCGCCCGCGGGCTGCACGTGAAAGCTGAAAGTTTAATTATCCCGATAATTAATTGATTTCGAATGGCTCGGCGATCGGCTTCCGTTGATCGTTCATAATTCGCCGCAGTCAGCCTCTATGCTCTCTTCGATCTTTCCTGCGGCAGAAGTAAAACTGCGCTGAATCTCGGATTTATGCCGATGTGGATTTGCCCGCTAATCTCGCTATCGCGCCGTCGATCGCGTGTAAATGTGCTTAATCTCCACCACCGGATGTTCTGTATAATGCATTCCACTAATGCCCGTTTAATAACGTTACTTGTACTTTCATCAGTTTCAAATCCGACTGAAAATTATTCAGTCAATGTTACTTGTGCGCTTTGATTTAAAAGTATTAACCAGTATTATAATCTTTTTTTTATTACGATAACTCAATTAATAACTGTTGGAATTATTAACTGTCGTGTCTTTATGTTGAACAAATTTTGTCAATTTAATTCTAAGCGCAAAATAATCTCTACTTCAATCAATATTGTAAAATATCGTTTTTTCATTCTTGCAACTACTTTTTTGATATTAATGTCTCGTAAAGTTTATATTAAGAGTTTTGGAACGTTCGAATGTAGCAAATTTAGAGATATAATAATTTTTCTGATATCAAAGTGAAGCTCGTAATTGTGCCGTGAGCGACGATCGCAAATCGCGTGATCTACGAGCGGAGGATGAGTCTGAGTGCATGAGCGCACGGAGATAGGGTTTCGATCATCTTCCCACAAGCTTCGAGAGAGGGTGTTTAAGAGAATTGCTCGTGGCGCCAAATGCAATATTTCACGAACTTTACGAGCCAGTCACTCGCGATGCCTCGGTAATATATACCTGGCGACAACGAGGCAACCATGAAGCGGTACAAAAATCCTTGCCGGCGTCTTCGACGCTCTCTCCCTGGCTAATTGTCGCTTATTAAAAACGGTCCTCCTTAGTACAATGCCGAAGACGACGAGAATAAGACAATAAAGGGAGAGAGAGAGGGGACGACAGCGATCAAAGCGTCTACCGAAGCATCCTCGTTGGACCTCTTCGAGGCTCCTTAATCTTCGCGGCGAGCAATTTCCGCCTCGGGAACGCTCGAGGGAATCATCGAGCCGCACTCGACGCCTCTCTTTTGCGAAAAACATAAGTTTTGGATAACGAGGTCGTCCTCGCCGTCTACTTGATGTGGTTTCAGAAGTCGCAGAGTTTGCAGCTTGATGAAAAACAGCTGCAGAATGTCGTTGAGATTCTGAAAAAAGAATCTTATATCGAAGTAGGAATGAATATTCGAGACTGCGATATTTTGATTTTTATGCTTGAAAAGTTTTCTATTTTTTTATCAGTTTATTTAATTATAATTACAGACGGTCCGTACGTAATTATTGCAATCAACATTTAATTAGACATAAACGTTTCATCGCGATAAAAAATTAAATATTATTATTAAAATTTAACATCGTATAAAAAAAATGGCATATTCACTCTATTGCCTCAGACTTGATTATTATCACTGTTGCCTTGTTTACGTGTTTGTCGAGAATTAAATCGTCACTCTCGTCGTAAATTGGCCGGCTTTTCTTTAATCCGGGCGAAATTAGCCCCGGTGGCGTTTTCGCGACGGGAATAATTTGGATCCCGATGGCGTTAACGAGGAGAGAAAGGGAGCGAACGTCGATCGATCGCCGGTCGATTTCACCCGACACACCCAGTAGAGCGGCTCGAAGGCGCGCCGTCCGGCTCGATACTTTCTTGTAAATTGTATTAAAACGCCCGTCTTTTACGACCGTGTCAAACTACCTACACGAGCATTCTCGAGAGGCAGGGAAAGGAGAGACGCCTGTGGGCCTGCGGGAGAGAGGGAGGGAGCGAAGAAGGAGCATCGGGGACGAGAAGGATGCTGCGTGCATTGACAGACACGCAACACGTGTGCGATCTTGCTAAACTTCACCGCGTATATATGTATATATATATATATATGCGTGCGCGTATCGTGACCATACAAGCGCGTAAGAAGTCATCTCTCTTCGACAGACTCAACCTTTTGCCACGCGATTTTGCGAGAGTGCAAGATTGAAACGCCAAGATGTCGATCGTCTAACTTACACCGCAAGGATCGGAAAAATTTTAAACGAATTTTGCTTTCGACTCTCTTCGCTACATCTTTATTATAAATTTATGACCAAATATTTTGAGAATTTTAAAAATACACTGAATTATGTAATTCATAGAAAACTTTCAGGTATTTGTGTTAAATATCTGGTTGCCTTAAAATAATTTGTCTGTATCATAAACATTTCTTGATAGCGATATGAATATGAGAAAAAAAGTTTGTAGAAATATTGAAATATTTCTTAATGGCCATATTTTAATATCTGATTGTAATTTAATATAAAAGTCTGAAAATGGGTCGTTCAAACGTTCTCATTACAGACTATGTTGATTCATATTCTCACCGCACATTTAATACTGAATGCGAACGTTTGCTTCTCGGGCATATATTTACCTAACATAACGATTACATTCAATATGTGAATACGAGATGAAAATCAGGCAACAACATTTAGAGTTAAATATGTAATCAGAATACGAATCGTTGGTCCATATTCTCACCGCATATTTGGCTAAATGTGACCGTCTGATTTTGGGCTAATGCTAATAGCGCATGCAATGTCAAAGTGAGACGAAAATCAGGAAGTCGCATTTAGCATTATATGTGCACGAATACGGGATCGTTTTATTCGAAATCGGCCGATAGAAGCGGGACACCGCGTATAGAGGAGGAAAATTTCCCGTATTTGCGAACGAACGCTTTCTCGCCGTTGTCGAATGCATGTTTACGACTATATCGTCGATCTGCGCGTGCACGCGCGCTTCTGGTATACGCGCGTGTGTACCTATCGTCCCTGTGAAACCGGGGCGCCCCTTGACATCCTTCATGACACACACGACGTGCCCCCCGCCTCTGCCCCGCAGCCCCCTTCCCGCTACCTCTTTCCCCTCTTTCGCCGCTTACGATATTGAATCCCGATTTTATAGTGCTTCTCCCGGTGCACCCTCGCGACGCTGCTCGCGGTGTAAACTTTTATTCGCGAGTTTAGAGGAAATCGGAGTGGCGCGAAGGGCGCCCATCGAAGCGACCCGGGGCCCTCCTCGACGGGGGAAGACAAAGGATAGCCGAGCGTGCGACTCGTTGGCCGGGGAGTTGCGTTTTTACGCGGGAATAAAAATATGGTTACTCGATGAATCCTATCTGCGCTGCTCGGGCGTTCTCACGGAGGACCCGAAAAGGAGAGAATGCAATAAATGCTTCAACGCTCGCGAAACTTTTCGCCTGTAAATTTATTAACACCTGGGACGAGAGAACCGCAGGTGGCTTTAAACTGTTACACAATCTTGCGCCTTTAATTTGGTAGTTTTATTTGACGAACACGCGTGGTTACAGCGAACATTAAGTGAAAAATATTTACATTGTCGTTTGGGAATTATAATTAATAATAATTATTATCAATTTTAGCTTAACGGAACAAGAATGTTGCCGCATGTCTCTGAACTCTTCTGAGGATTTAAAAAAATTTTATTTCTTTATTTTTAATCTTGAAATCTTCAATTCAGCCTTCTGCGGATTTTATTGCATTAGCCATATTCTTTCTGGACTTCTCTCGAGCGAAGTATCGCTCGAATATTCTTGTACATAAATTTTATTGCTCTGTCATTCCTCGCGATTCTTTACTCTTAATTAGCATCATCTCATATCTCCATCCCGCATTCCGTCGTAACGCCACTCTCGATTGGCGAAACCTCAATCGATCGTTAAGGTGATCCGAACAGTACGTCGGTGCGACGACACCGGTGGTGAACAAGGTTGCCAGAAACATTTCGTCCTGAGAGAGAAGACGATGGAAGGAAGAGGCCGGTCGGTCGGTCGGTCGGTCGGTCGGTCGGTCGGTCGGACGGAAAAAACGAAAGGAGCCACCGACGAGTCTTTCTGTCTTCCCTCGTGACGGCTTTTATGACCGAAGGAGCGCGCGGTGTGCGCGCCGGGAAAAAGGTACATCCTCGAAACGTCCTGTATCCATAAAACGAAGATAGCCCCGGTGTACCGTAATACCGTTTCAAGCGAGCGAGCAGTCGCTATTAATTAATGCTTTAGTGCCAGCATTGCCGCTCTTCTTCGAGGCGAATGGTAGCGAGTGGCTGCGGCGAGGAGTGCCGTGGTTGCGCGTCCAGAAGACGGGGGGGAAGCGGGAAGGTGGAAGAGAGAGAGAGAGAGAGAGAGAGAGGGAGAGAGGCCCGAAGAGAGAATGTAGGGTTGCTCCTTTTCTACATTTCACTTTGTAGCCACTCAGGGGCGGCCCCCGAGCCCTCTAAGAGCCTAATCGACGCTACTAAACCCACGAGAGCATCACGAGGAGATGCCACGAGGGTCGTCGTATGTCCGACGTTTCTGCATAACTCCCCGGGCGGAGGGCGGAGGGCGGAGGGCTCGTAAATCACGCGCGGCGAGAGCAGAGAAAAGGCACGCCGCGGGGAGCGACCCTTCTCGCGCGTGTTACTCGCGATTCGCGATCTACCTCTTCGGGGATTTATATTTTTCATTGCTTTAATAGCTCCGCATTAGCTTTTAATAATAGATTCCTTGTCTAACTCCTCTGTGCGGATGTTATAAATTAATGATCGTATTCTCCGTTTGATTCTAAAAGCTCGCTCTTTGCACGGATAAATTTTTACTTCTTCGCGTATCGAGATAATATTTTCTAAGACGAGAACAAAATTTTTGACAAATAAAAGAAGAAGTGAAAATAGTGAAGATGTTCGAAGGAGATAAATCGAAGAATCATCTCTGAACTTAAAAACTCCGCAAAATATTTGACGACGACGCTCTTCGTGAAATTGCATCCCGTGCTTTGTGGAAGTGAACTCCGGTTTAAAGGATCATCCGACACGCAGTTGGGCCGTCGCGTAAAATTAGTAGTACAGGGCTAAGGATGTGCTTTAATATCAGCCGACGCCCGGTTAGTGAAACGCCTCGTTGCCCGAAGTAGTCGCGCGCTTAAAGCGCAGTCTACAAGGGGAGGATAATAATAAGGATAAGACTAAAGGATATTAGTTGGTACAACCGAGCCTGACCCCGCCTCACACCCCTCTCTTAATCCTGCAGGGGAAAGATCCGAGGCGCCCGTATTTTGAACTAATTGTTTGATACCCCGCCGATGATCGCTAATTACTGTCGTCGCTAATTATGTGCAAGAAATAGTGCGACAATTGAATGCAGATCGAAAAAAGTTATTACGTACAAGGCATCTCTGAAATAACGACGCGCATTGCGAGACGGATAAAAAAACATTTATCTCGCAACTCCGTGAATTCGTAAAATTCCGATACACGCAGAAGTTTCTCGAGAGAGCGCCGAAATCGAATAATTTTTTTTTTTTTTTTTTCAATTAATTTCCAGCGCAATGCACAAAGGAAATATATCATGCAGTGATATGAGTTCGTGAAGCGCCATGATAATTTAGCGGAAATTTGAAGGAGGATCGGGAAACGTTTCGGCCGCCGCACAAAAGGGTATTATAGAATGGCCAGGCTCAATATACGGGTAATAATAATATTTTGTGGATTAACTAAATCATCGCGTTCGCGGTGTGCGCTTTACGGTCATTAACAATGCGCATAATCTACTTACTGACGGGAAATCCCGCGTAACGAGCGGCTCGCACTGATGGATCGGCCGCATTGATCACTAAATTGATAGAATAAGACTTAGGTAGACGCTAGAACAATACTGTACAATTGCGAGATACCGAATTCGCGGTCGATCAAACCTTTGTCTGCGGCTCGCACGAATAATATTTTGCAGATATCTTTTATTTACTTACATACAACAATAATAATGTTTAACCTTGCTTTAAATCCAGCGTGTAGCTTTACACATTATTTATCTTCATATTTTTTAACATCTAACATTTTTAAAACACAGATTTTTAAATATTTTAAAAGTTTTGAGAAATAAAGAAATAGGATATTTAATCCGAAATTCGTATTCTGCTATAATGAAAATTGAAAAAGGGATTTACATATATTAAAGTTATAAATCCATCAAAGCGAAAGATTTTTATTTCATACAATTTTATTATATTATAAATTATAAAAAGCAATTTAATATAATAATGATACTTGGCGATAGAGGAATTTTTAATTGCAGGCACTAAATTTATCAAATTTCGTTATTTTTACACTGTTATTTTTCTATCTTGCATTCACTCGTTCGCTCTTTTTCTCTTCTCTTTCGATTTGATAAATTATTCGAGCTTTTTCGAATTTGTTCTTTAATTTATTGATTTAACTTTGACATTTTTCTCAACAATTCTACGTACTTCAAAAGTATCTTCTCACGCGAATTTCGATGAAAACGCGAATTTGCAAGTCACCACGCAAAAGCGTGGACAGGACGTGTCTATATGCCGTTTGGCAGGGGAATTATCATAATTTAAACATGCCCTTTGTGCAGGGGCGCAGCGTGAAATCGGTCCGCGCTACCGAAGAACGTCTTGCAGCGTTATATAAACGGGCAGGTGTGCCGAAACCGGAAGCCTTTGGGCCTAGCCGCGCGCCTAGCTCAATGGACCGACAAATTCGAACTGTGACTTTTGACTGTATAATCCCATCCCGAGTCTTTTCATGCCACTGGGAAAGTCTCGGCGAGTAGAACCACAGTTTTCTCGCTGACGATAGTCGCTGACATACCGCGATGAGATTTTCCGGTGTAAATTCTATCCAGTCATTATTTAATACGAGCTCTGCACGTGGAATACTCTCGTCTATCAATTTGTATCCAATTAAAAAGAATGATGACGAACGCGTTTGAGGTATAAAAGAGATGGGAGATTAATGAGATTTAAATTACAGTAGCTTCGCTTAAAAGAGCACTTCAATAAATTGTGTTAAATCGAAGATTTAATTAGAAAACTCACATTAGAGAATAAATTATTATAGTTTGAAACATCGTCCTTTCTCCATTAAACACAGCCCCGTGACTTTCCGTTAAATATATCGCTGTTGGCCGCAGCGAACGGATGACGAACGATGTGACAAAGAAAGCGCATTGACGTTGATAGGATCGATTAACGTTCGCGAAAAGGTCTTAATAACGTTTCGATTGATGCATGCACCGGGATATAGAGCGCGACGCCTATAGTCCGCGGTATATATTTATTTATGTAAAACCGCTCTGCACGCGGGCGAGGCCGGATATATCGCCGGAGTTCGGCCGCATTCGCGATTTATGGCGGTGTCATTTTCGGGTTTGCGCTGCGCGATGTGTAAATCATTCAACCGGCCGTGCGCGCAGATCGCCGCAAGAATAATATCGATATCGAACATCCGCCCGTAGGCGACTCTTTTCTTTCTCCGTTACAATTACCATCTCTCGTTATTGTTAACCGAAAATTTCGACACGTCAAAATATCGTGATGTGATCCGTTCCGGCGGGGAAACGCACGCGCATCACGCAAATTATTTGCAACTAATTGCGTGGAAACCAGCTGCCACTGATTTATCACAAGTCAAGCGCAGACGAAAATATAATAATAATAATGATATGGTAATAATAAATTCATTTATAATAATTTATAATATCTTGTGTGAAGTGTTCGAAATGAGAGGAAGATCTCAAGCGTGCGAAATAGCGTCGCGCACAACATGGAGCATCTCTGCGAGCATGTGAGAATCTGTGGGTCATTGAGTCAGTTGGTCAGCAGTGCGCTGAAGGGAGCTTCGTATTCATTATCACAGACAGATGCGTGATTTATATTTGTCCTAAGTGCAATTAAAAACCCAATTATTTAATTAGTAACCTTAACTTAATTAACTTAATCTAGTATAAATTTATCGATCACAGTGTGCAGTGAAGATCGCACAATAAACTATTAATTTATATTCGATGATTCCACAAAGAAATGTCATATTATTGAACAAAATGTGTTGACTGGTGTCAAACCCGTTTGAACAATTTGAAATCTATGCCGAATAATCTAAGTTCTTATTATTTGTCACCGCGTTACATTTGTATCAAATTTCGCCGGCAATCTTGGAACAAAGAAGAGAAGACGACGCAGGCGAGTCGTGTGCGATTCTCGCGCGAACCCTCGTCGCGCAAACAACCCCTAAATGCCGGTCCCATGAAGCGGCTAGGAGCCAGCCGAGGAGGACTGACTGTTCTGACTGACTGGATGACTGACTGACTGCCGTGCTACCCGCGGACACAAAGGGCCGGCTTTGTGCGTGCCTACAGATTAGTGGACTTATATACAAAGTCATTCATGGCGAACGAAGACCCGTATCGTTCTCCTCGCTTGCCCCCTCGTCGTGCCTCGTCCTTGCCCCGCGCGTCCTATCTGCCTCCTCGTTCACACCTATTCCGTGTCCGAAACCGGCTGTGCGTCACGTATCCGAATCCCCTCTGAATCTGGGGGAACAACCATCCGGTAATCTCGCTAATACAGATGTCAGTGGCGTATACACGAGACGAGCTACGAACCATTCGACGCTTCACGCCGCTTTGACTTTTCACCCTCCCGCTTAAACCGCCGCTCGCTTTCTCTCTCTCTTCCGCTTCCTTGGCAAGAGCTTCTGATCTTCCTGGCTCTAGCTGCTTTCTCTCGTGTGTCATTCGATCGGCTGGTATGCGTTTGTTCAACCTTCGCGAACCTTCGAAAAAGATAAGGTGACTACCTGAGGCAATTCAGTCCTTGTGATCTTTTTATTCCGATCATAAAATAATATATCTTTTTATAAAAACGAGAAGCACGTAGATTGATTTTCTGAGTGACGTGCGAGTGAAAGCAATGGAAAATTATTTACCCACGTGTAAATACAATTATTAGCGTGTAAATGCAATTGCAAATTATTTAACACTATTAGATGTGTGATTAACGTAAAAAGGGAAATAGTTTCGATGAACCATAGAATTGTGGTAATTTCCATTAAATGATATAAATTATTCAAAGATTGTTTCACTGATACTGACATTTATATTTGGCCCCGATCAAGTTATTAATTTTTCACGGCTCATTTAATTAATTTAAATTAGTTATTCAATTAAGCGTTTCTTTGCATTTATCGTGTATATTAAATTATTATATTATTCATTTATTGATTTGTGATTGACTGTGCGGCGCTCTGTGTGTGTTGTAAAAATTTTACAAGGTTATATGCGCGTAATAAATCATACAGAAAAATACGTTTTGTCGGTTAAAAGGGAAAAGAAAATGCGGCGGAGCGTCCGAGAAAGTGATCGGAAAGATGTTTGCCTTCGCACAGGATATAGCTCTGCCTTTCTCTCTCTCTCTTTGCGAGAGAGTGTTTTCACCCTCGAATAGTTTAATGCCCCCTCCCCTCGTGTCGACACCCGAGGCAACTTACCCCGGGCCTGCCGAGGCCGCTATTAGTTTGGTTTCGATGGTGCGGTAGTGAGTTACTCGGTACGACGCGTTCGACCCCTCGATCGTACGGTCGCTTAAAGCTTCCTCCACATGCTTGCTCGCTCATGGAGCGGTCACGAGATGTATCACAATCAGGCGAATCTAGTCTTCCTATGGAATCTGCAGTGTGAGTAGTCCCGAAGGTTTCGTTACTATTCTATATGTGCTTGTATATCGATCGCAGAAATATGAAAAGGAAACAAAGCGGAAGCAATCATGAAAGAAGCATAAGCTATCAGAAAACATGCTTCTCTGATATTTCGGAAATTGTTAATGTCATTATCAAGCAGAAAGAAGCGAAAGAATTTTTTTGAACGAGAAAAATGATGTAGAATTGCAGGCGCAATTGTTATAATTAATGCAGCAAACTTAAATTGAGATTTTTCACTAACTTAAAAATAAAGAAAATTGTGTAAAAGTTTTTGTGCTTAAAAAGATCGAATCAGCGGTCGAAGAATTTTCAGACAAAGAGTGAATATTTTTGAAGCGTTCTCTACATAATGATAAGATTATCATAAAATTACTATAATCATAGTGCACGATTACGAATACGTGGCAAAATTTCCGCTCCGAGCACTCGACAAAGCGCGCGGGTATACAACTAAAATGAACACCACTCGACTGGTTCGTTAGCGGATAGTCAAAGTGCATTTCACTCGAGCAGTTGCACCCGCTCTGGGCCGTCAATTATTTCCATTAGGCTATTGACGTTTCGAGCCACAAACGATCTGTCTAGTTTTATGCGACTTGTACCTCCAGCCGTACGCGCGTTTATATTTAACACTCTCGTTTCACGCTTTAACACGTTGTTACTTACAACAGCGATTACAGTGTTGAAATATTAACTAACATAGCGCACAAATCACGAATGCGTTTCGAGATATAACAGAGAATTATATAGGCATTGTAATTTAATTGCAGATCTTACTGATTTCAGTAAAATCATGCGTGTAATTGGTTATGCAGCATTATTTAACGAGTCACAATGAATTAGACTTATTAATTACAGAATTAAAAGAGAGCGTTAGATATATAGAATTACGTAGAGAAATAAATATGTTAAATCTTTTTAAACTGAAGATAAACTTCTAACTTTTTACGTACGGTTTTTATACAATTTTTTAACATTTTTAAAAGTAAAAATATAAACAAGATATTAATTAGCGAAAGTAAAATAAAATTTAACGAAAAACTAATGCATTGTTTGTTATACAGATGAAATTTTTGCGAGCCGCTTCGATAAATCTCAACCGTACGCTCTAGCAAATTAATATTTCAGAACTCAGCATAATAAAATAGGGTCCGATGAAGAAGTTGCAATTATTCCTGCGCACGCGGCTTATCGAGATGATCTTGCCGTGTTTATCCCGCGTCGCGTCCAGGTGCGCCGCGTCCGACGGGACACGCCATGTCGTACGTCTCGGACCGGTTCGCAAGGACAACGGCGACGCGAACGATGAGGAAAGAGAGAAGTGATAGGACCGCGTAAGAGAAGGCGTAGCGCCAAAAAGGCGCTTCTGTTTTATGGACGCGTAATTAAACGGCGAATTGCAGCGCGCGCGGGATTTAGAGCGGCTTTTACACGCTCGATCGAGAGGAGGCACGGATCCAATTTATATGGAAAAAAAGGACGTCGGGGTGAGAAGAGAAAGAGGAGAAAGAAGGAGCGCGGCGAGGGCGGACAAAGAGAGAAACACGGGGAAAGAGAGAGCGACTCGTGGTATTTACGATGTAGGCCTTACGTACGTATCGACGCATTATGGGCCCTGCGGTATCAAAGGATACCGCCTTTACAACGAGAGCCATATACAGCCGTTTACAGCGCCGAAGATCTGACTGACGTCTATATAAGTATACCGGCGCTCTTTCCGCTTCGCGGACAAGCGTGAATGTCGCCGGGCGACATGTCCTCGTCTCCGGCAATACGTCCCATCTCGCCCCGTGAGAAGTCGATGAGCGACGTCGGTCGTCCTCGTTCCGAGGCGTCAATACTGCTGCTCTGCACACGGCGGATGCTAATGACCGCGACATGCTTCGACTGTAATAACAAGTACGAAAAATGCGGATTGAATATTAGAGGGACGTTGCAATATCATCTCTTCGAATGCGATATATGCTAATGCAGCTGTGAGGCCCTTCCTCAAAAATGCGGATATCTCACCGCGCCGTTCCGCAGATTTAAAATCTCGTGTCTGAATTAGCTGTGAACGGCCGTTAAAGCGACCGGGGTAAAGGAGCCTAAAAAGGTGCCATCAATTACCCGAGAGATCCTTTACACGCATGATAGCGCGCTGCGAATCCTCTCTCACGCGCTCCGAAAGAGAGAGAGAGAGAGAGAGCCACATCTGTGCGCGGGTGCTTTAACAATACCTCAACGACTCGCTATCTCGATAACGAGTTAAATTCACGGTCGCGGTCTTATCTTCTCGCGGCCCGTTCCCGTTTGCGACGGTGGCGCGCCGTTTTATCGCGCGCGGACACACTCGATTTAATTATTCGATATTGCGCGCGGCGGAAAAACACACGGTATCTTGAGTTACGCTTATTACCGCGCGAATAGGACGATTCCGCAGATTCCGTAAAGCGTCCCGATTCCTTCACAATGCCCCGCTGTTATTTACGAAGCCGAAGGGAAATGCTAATCCTCTCTCCTAAATAGGATCTGCACAGGTTGCCGGAGAGGGAAAAAGAGAATCGGCAAAATATCCTTTTTTCTTCCGAAGCTTGACGCAAATTCGCGGAGATTACAAAACCGTTCGCGACAAACGTATATTAAAAAAAACAATGATATTTTCAAAATTAAAAACTTTTGCCGAAAGATCGGAAATTCGTCGGAAAAACTTAGCCGGTGGAAAATGATCAGGCGCTTCGAAAGATATCTCTCTCTCTCTCTCTCTTTCTCTCTCTCGGATAGGAAGATAACATATTTGCTATTGTGAGAGGCCTCGTCGCCCCGCTTCCTCAAACAGAATCATCGTTCGCAGGTGTAACATCCGCGGACGCGCGAAAGCGTAACGTACACGTTCTCCCTACCTTTCGCCCTCTCATCCGCCCCCCGCGACCCTCTGTGCACACTATTCAGGCGTAACGGAGAGTTTAATTAATATTCGCACAGCGGGTTGGCCCGTTTGATTAGCTCTACGTTGCGCGGCCTGATGGGCAGGCATGCATCCACGTAGAATGCACATAGGCGGAAGGGGGTGAGACGGGGGGAGAAAGACAGAGAGATGCCGAGAGGGTGGGAGGCCGCAGAGAGCGAGGGAAAGAGATGGAGCGTGGGAGAGAGAGGGAGAGAGAAAGAGCAACGGGAGAGAGGCTACAACATTCCGAGAGCCTACGAACCAACTGTAATATCACAATCATAACCAGACCCCTCGTCGGCTCGTCCCGTCCATCCGTCTGTCTGCCAAAACGTCCTCACGCTTCAGCGATATCAAAGAACTGCTGGCCGCTCGTGACGTTTACGGGTACGCGCACGGTACGGCCACCGGTGTCCCGCAACCGGTTAGCGTTTTGCGCTCTTCGCCGGCCCCACGGTCGGTTATGAGCGGTTATAGTCGATACGCGCGCGCGGTTCTTGCTCCCCCCCCCCGCCTCCTCCCCTTCCTCCTCGCTAGGCCCCGAGGCGGGACGAAAGGGAATTATTCGACTAACGACGCTCGTGCTGTTAATTAATCGCGTCCTCGCGAAACTCACATCGCACGCAAACAATGTCTCGTTGATATTAAAACACCCGGCGCTGCGTAAGAGCTCTCGTGAAAGTGTCGCGACGATCTGAAATCGTATCCCGAATGTCATGTCGGTGCGACGGTGCAGCTCGAAGGACCGGATCTTTCGCCGAAATTTCGAGAGTCGTCTCCTCTCCTCGTCGCTTCGCGCGCGACGAAGGTGCGCGACGGGCAGCGCGACGGAAAACGTTTCGCGGCCCCCCCCCCCCCCCCACCCTCCGGTCTCGACCGGCCCCGGAGTTCTAGGGAACGCGCGGATATAATTCTGCAAGAGCGATGAATTTCCTGCGACACGTGGAGTCCAACGGGGGCGGCGGGGGGAGGGGAGGGGGGGGGGAGAAATAAGGCAGCGAACGCGGGGACCCCGGGAATCGAGGGGATTTACCGGCCCGAAACGAGTCGTTTGTTTGGCAAGGTGAATCTCCACGGAAGCTCCACCGTATCTCTTCTCGCTCTCCACCTCCTTTCTTCCCCCCCCCCCTCCCCCCCTCTCCCTCCCTTTCTCCCTTCTTCGCCCGCTGACCCGTGGTCCTGCCGCGGTGCAAGGTGCCTACCGGGATAAGGAAAATAAAGATAAAGAGATGGACCGAGACAGCGCAGGACGTACGAGTTGCGTGAACACGGCAGCGCCGCCCGGGCCTGCTTTACGAAGTGGACGCCTTTTATTATCGCGGTATAATATTCCCGGTGAATCATTCACTACGGCCCGTGAGAATGTTTTTCGTTCTCCTTTTTTCGGCCGCGCGGGGCAAGCCGGGAATGACTTTTCATACAGTGCCACGAACGCTCACGGCGTTATTCCGAAACACATCATTCTGTCAAGCCGAAACGAATGTTACACGCAATCGTGAAATAGCTTGAAAAAAAAGAAAAAAAAAATACATATTTAGTGTACGGTGGTAATTGATGCGCATAAATATAATTAAAAACATGGACCTTTTTTTATCCAGAATCGAAATACACTTATACCGCGGCGAATATACACTTGTTGTTCGCGACCCCGAAAATAGAGTGGCATTCACCCGTCGTACCGTGACAGATGCTATCTCATTTGAAATTCGTAAGAGAGAACACGAGAGACAGCTCGCGACTCGAATTTCCAGTAACTTGATCTCTTCGAGATATTTTTCCCACCTCCTCGCCAAAACGACGTCTGAATATATTTGACAAATTATTTTCGCCGCGCAAAATAGAATCGCATTAGTTTCTCCAAAGAGAACTTTAGCAGCCTTTGTCTGAGAGCGGACGGCGATAAACGCGATTCTTTTTATACGGAAAGCTGCCCGTTCAGTCCGCGCTCCGAAAATAATTCCCGTAAGCCTCAGAAGCGTTTATCGTACGAGCGAACGAGAACTCGAACGGCTTGGCTGCATTTCGCTCGCTACCGCTTGTCGATTCGCGTGCGTCTTTATCGCCACCTACGGGCCTGCATAAAGCCCGAAACCCGCGGCGTGCGTCCGAATTCGACGCGGCCGCCGAAGAAACAAACGACGCGCTCCATTCTTCATGACCGCGTACGAAGCCCGTGGGCAGGCTCTTCCTCTCGCGGCCGCTTTACGCCGCGCGAGAGCGAGAAAGGCCGCCGTTGAGTAAGATATCGCAGGCTGCCGGACGTGTTTATGAATATTGGCACGTTGGCGAACGAGCGAGCGGGCGAGCAAGCGAGCCTCCTTCGGTCCGGCGCGCACAAAGGCGAGCTCTAACATAAGTCGTCCGCGCTCCGCCAAGCTCCAGATACAGCCTCATTCTTGAACCTGGAGCATAGAAATTATTAGCTGTTTGCTCTGCGGAATTAACGAGTTACAGAACTCTCCAGCGTATTTCCATTAAACTTCGTAAGAGTAGCAATTGATCTAATTTGTATAGTTGAATATCTAGAGATTTTTAAATTCTTAAATTATTTTTCTAAAATTTGTTTAGACATAATCTATGAGATATAAAAGATAGATAAATCTCCGGAAATAAGTCTCGAAAATATCCGCGACCGTAGAACGCGCGCACAAAACACTGGCCCGCGCGATGCGATCGCAAGGAGCAGGATGAGGCCCGACGGCTGGTCCCTTTTCGAGATGAGGTGGCTACATCGGCGGCAGAAAGATTACAAAGCGGCCTGCGCGAGCTCCGAATTGAAATTGATAGCCGCCTTCATTCAGGCTGCCACGTGCAAACTGCACCCGGCTGCAGCCGGGGAGCGAAGGGGGGGGGGAGGCGGAGGGGGAGAAAGACGCGGATCCGGCAGTAAGCCGAGCAATCGATGGGTCGATTGAGAAAGATGAGGAACGTTGAGCGATATGAAAAACCAAAGGGCGTGAAAAAAAAGCAAAGCGGAGCAGCGCCTTGTAATGCAAGTGAGGGATGATGCATCGCAATTCAAACGGAACGAAAGCCGCGCAGCCGGGAATCGCGGGATAATCAAACACCATATTAAATATCTGAGAGATTTATATGTTATCTTAGAGATTAATCGTGGAATACTAAACTAATACGTATCGATCATTATTATTCAGTATCATTCTTAACTTGTTTTATATTGACAGTTTTGCATTATACCGATTAAAATTTATAATATTTTTTCACACTGTCGAATATTGATTAATTTTCTTTATTATAAATTTTTATCACTGTTGATATGAGCGATTATTGTAAAATATATCACTAGAAAAGGTTAACAAGTAAGTGGACCTTTTTTCTCAAATCAATTGAAAACGTTTCACTTCTTGACATTTCTTCGTACTTTTTAAAAGATTAGCATCACTTAACAATAATGCGATACTCGCAATTTATATATTCCAAAGACAATTTTTTTCTAAAACTGCACAACTGCTGCACGCTGGGAACGTCTGGAACACTTAGACTGCGCGATTTATTTCCTTCTTTTTTGGGGGAGCGAACGGTATTTCCGCGTCCGAGCGTAAATCGCGACTTTCCGGGGAGCTTGGCGGGTGGGCGGGGGGGGGGGTCAGAGGGGGCAGGAGACGGAAATCAGTTCGGCGAACTGTGGCCCCCGGGTCCTGTTGTGTAAATGAGGGATCGTAAAGAAAGCCACACAGTATCAGCTACACACCTCGAACACCTACCGAAACGCTTGGCTGGTGCTCTGGCCCCGAGACCCCCCGCCGCACGGTCTCCCTTAAATCACGGCTGTTTGTAATTAAGTGAATGAATGGCCTGTATCAGAGTTAATATTTGCGACATGACGTATGACGGTGCCGCGGAGACAAATCCCTTATATATCACCGCGCTTTATATAAGTGCCTCCCTTCCTTCACCCCCCCCCCCCCCCCGCCCCTTCGACGGCTAACGGCTGCTGCGAGCAGCACCCATCGACAACCTGGCAATCGCCTTGTTCGCTCGCGCCGCTATTTATTTCGCGACCGACGATCGAGAATTTCGCGAGCGATACTCTCTCTCTCTGCTACGCCGTAACACACTCCGCTCGTTGCCGCCCGATCGTGTTGTCGGACGAGCGTTTCGATTGTTAAAATGTAACGCGCGGTATTATATATATTGGAGCTTGAAAATTCAATCCTCGAGCCTGTAAATTGTACGATTAGATCCTCACGGTGTTTGCGATACAAACACACGGCTTCTCTTTGATTCGCGCTTGCCGTCCGAAAATCTCACAGCTTTTCCGAATCTTGAAATTATAAAATCTTAAATCCTTCAATCACTTTCGGCTGTTAAGCTTTGAACTTTTCTGAGAATATTTTTCAGGGACTTTTCGCGTCTTTAAGATAATTGTCTTTATAATCTTGAATGCAGATTCTCAGCCTCTTATACTAAACATGTCCCGACTTAAATCCTCAGAATCTTCAACGATCGCATCCTTACACATCCCCCGTTTTCCCGGCAGGTCTCTCACCACCTGAGAGCTCGCAGCGTCCTCTCCGGCGCGCTCTTATCACCGACATCGGCGTCGTTCCGGCGAAATCCGGCGCGGCAGGAGCCGCTCGCTCTTCCTGTTTCTCGTTACGTCGGGATTTACGCAAATTCTCGGGCGATAAATTCATTTCGACGATCCGCAATCTCGAGAGCGAATCACCTCGGGCGAACGAAGGGGACGACGACGACGACGATCTCTCTTTCTCTCTAACTCTCTCTCTCTCTTTCTCTCTCTCTCTCTCTTCCCCACGCATCCCTCAGGTCGACGCGCGGATTCGCACACACCCGCCTACGTGCGTGCGTGCGTGCGTGCATGTGCGTACGAGTGGCCGGAAGGGCAGAGGATGCAGGAACAAGCACGGCGGAAGGCAGAAAGGAATGTCTATATGAAACGACCGTCGGCGGACGCGGTGACGCGTGATTCTGCACATCGGCCAAAGGAAAGATTACCATCGCCCTGCTTTTTCCCAAAACTACCCGTTCCTCCCCCCCGTTCTCTCGCTCCCGCCTTCTGAAGCGCTCTAGCTGCTCCGCCGTGTACGCCGCCGGAAGATTCTTTGATATTAAGCGCGCGAGAGAGAAACCTGGAGGGTCCTGCGCGGCACTGCGATATCCGCTCGACGGATGAGCAAGGAAAACATACGGGATCAACGGGGAACATTCGGGATCCTGAATGTTGATCTTAGCCGTCCACTCTCTGCTCTACATGATTTATCTATTTATTCGTTTATTTGGACGAGAAGAAGAATATATCGCCGCGAGGTCGACGATATTCAAACTTGGTGGATCAATAATTGCGGGCAATTGTATATCTTATGAAATATCGAATTATGAGCGAACGAAATTATACATTCAATTGGATAATATCTCTCTGTTTTATTAAATATTCGCATATTGAAATATTTAGATCCTCTCACTCCGGCGATATTGGATTCCCAGATGTAAGAATACCAACGTTTTTGTGAACTTTATTATTATTTTTAGAGATAAAAATCAAAATTATGCCTTGATGTATCTAAACTATGCAGAACAGAGCATATTTTAACGGCCCTTTCAAGCGGACGCTCTCTTATAAGATCGCGCAATCGAATTCTTCTCGCAGTCGCATGCTTCTCTCCGCGCAGTCATCGAATGTCCTCCGGCTTTTCCTTCCTTTCTTTTCGTCGTGTCTCGCGTCTCGAAGCGGCGAGAACTCGCGGCGGCTCATAAATCTCTTTCGAATTACCGAGCAACCGTAGGGCCGCGTCGCTCTTCGCCTGCGATTGCCGTGCGCAGGTGACGTTTTTTGATCAGAGGCGAGCTCTCTCGCTGCCTGCCGCGAGGCTGTAAAAGCGAATTAGGCGACCCTCCGGCTTTTTCGCCTCGTCCTGTAATACGTCTTCGTCCTCGCTCCCGTTCCCCGCCCCGTGCGTCGCGCGCGAACGTCGTTTTACGTGCGAGCGCGACGTGAAATTCATACCGTGCGATAACTCGCGGCGGAATACCTCCTCGCGCGTATGTCCTTCGCGCGAGCAGGAGCGTTTGCGACGACGGGAGGACGGAGATTTTGCGAGAGCGACGAGAAACGAGGTCTCCTAGTCGGGAACAAGGAGAGATAAAAGAACAACGAGGCTACGGGCGGTATCGGCGAAGGGGGATGAGGCAGAAGGGGGGGGGGATGTAGACGGAGGAACCGAGGATACTCCGGTATGCATGAAAGGACTCCCGTACTCCGCCGGCGGGCCCCTTTCGCGCGAGTTGCACTTACCGAGGCACACCCTCGCGTCCTTATATCCGTAACTGCCGAACTTATGGCATGGTATCTAGCGTAACCTGCAGACAATCCACGACTACTGCCGTCGTCTATGAACGGGAGAGACTTTCCATATAGGACGCGCTCACCTCGCATTATCTCGACTGCTACGACGCTATTCTCACTCGAAATAATATCGTAGATAATAAAAAGAACTCGGAAAAATTAGATTGAGAAATTTGAAACGCAGAAGAATTTTAGCGAACTTTTTAATTCTCAAAACTGCTAAATAAAATCTTCTTGAAATATAACACAATTATGATATTGAATAATTCAACATTTTAAGTAATAATTACTCCGCAAATTTGGAGTGAAAATATTACATGTTTAAAAAGGTGAAAATATTCAAACAACCGCTGAGAAAATTTGTATTACGCCACAAGAAAGTCAGTAGCTGAACACTTGACGCTATTGCCTATTACGCAAGCAGATTAAAAGAAAATGAGGAAGCAGTCGGGTGTGATACGGGACAGTAACATGATTGCCACACTTCACTTCCTTATGTACCACTTTACGCGATGATTGCTAATTCTTTAGATATTCTAATGTTTATCAGGCGCCAAGCCTGGTAAGGTTTTCTTATAGCGGTAAACAGCCGACATTAAAATACGATACACCGCGGGTATGTGTCAGTTATTTCGTTGTTTTATCGCCCGCTTTATTTCCTATAAACCTGCTGCTTCCTTGCAAGTCGCATCGATGCACCGACCGTTTATGCGCCTCCAAACGCCATAGTGTTTAATACTACGCTGCCTACAAATTCAAGATTAAATGGCGATGCCTACAATTATAGTGAGATTCATTATGAAACGTTTTCTGAGCGTGTGTGTTCGCTTGTAACTGAAAACTATTAATGTCTGAGCACTTTTACGGAAAGTTTCACATTGGACAAAAAATTCTTAAATGTCTTATATATTTGTTGAACTTGTTGCTTTTCTCATAAATATATATTATTTATGTTTATTGTAGTAAACTTTGCATTTCTTTGCAATAAATTACGTGTGAAATTCAGAATATTTCTACGAGAGTAATAAAATATATACTCAATACTATGCGCGTAAAAAACTTGAAGAACAGAATTATTACTCTATATTGTTATAATTTTATTGTAAAAATCTCTTTGCATTATTAAAAAGTAATATTATGTTTTCTTTATGCAATGCGATATAACTCAATTTCGTTCAACCACTTGATGAACGATTTTCTTACGCGCGATTAATTCGGCTAGCTTTTGAAGAACAGGGAAGCAACCCCCGAAGGGATGCAACGTAGTTGTTGGAAAGCAAGTCGTTATCGTTTGATTACGCGCGTTTAAGCTGGTTAATTGTTAAGAACGCTCTTCCATTGTTTTCATTGAACGGCTTAAGTTATTAATGAAACGAGCCCGAAAATCATAGACGGAGAAAGCTTGTTCGATTATCAATTTCTTGAATCTGCTTTTGTTTTTATGCCTTTTCTGCATGCGAAAATTTCTACATTATTAAATAGAATATTTAACTCTGTATAATAATACAATACTATTTGATCATAGTAATTCATTTGACAATACATGATAATAATAATTTTGCGGTTAGAAAGACAAATTATAGATAATCATTAATTTGTCATCTTTCTATGCACGATTATTTTGCATTATTATCGAAGCGGACAAATCACGCAAGAGTTCAGCGATAAGTGACGCCTTTCACTTTGCCAACGGCACACCTGTCGACTCGGTGATACCGATCTTAATTGAGTGCTTCATTACTCAAAAACTTATCGCGCGGGACGCGCAAAAAAGTGCCAAAGCGGCGAGCTGCGAAAGATTCGCGGAGGTGATACGTTAACGCAATATCCGGCGCAACAAACGAGAGTATTAACATACAAGTGAAACCGACACACGGACTCGCGGCTTAATTAACATGGAAATATTATCTGTTGGCAACAATCACACGAAGATTCACTTTTTTTCACTTTTTTCAATCTCCTTGTTATTCTCAGGAGCATAAAACCTCACCAGAAAATATATTAAATTATTCGTGCTCTCACACGCTACTCCGAAATTAAGGAGAGATTCTGCTAAGAATCTTAATTACATCAGAAAGATTATAATTAGCGAGATAATGTGGAATATTTTATAAATTCAATTTCGAACAGCGGCGTGGCTTTTTGGTGAAAACATTTATATTATATTATATTTATACTATCGAAAATACATTACATTATCGAAAATAGGTAATTGTCTGCAAAAATCTTTGACAAATAAAAGTCATAAATTGTAATCTTATTGAAAAAGTAAGTTAGATAAAATAAATTGGGGAAAAAAATTAATAAAATAATTTCTTCCCACAACACGGTGCATTTTTTTTATATGCGAGAATATAAAGATTTTAAATCCTTCTAGTTATTCGAGTAAGAATCATAACAACTGATTTTGTGATTTCTTTTTCACAAATATGTCACTCACCTTGCTTTGGCGAAAGGGAACGTAAAATTGCTGTTAAGCGCTCGGATCAACTCTAAAAATACGTGCGCGCGACGAAATGGAAACATAATATAAAATAATTGTCCGATCGCTATCCGGTTTTAAAGCAGTCTCGCGAATCGACGTCTTATCGCTCACGTATGGATGTGTCGTTCAAAGGTTTTTAGTGTGCCGGCCGACAATATGTTTCTGGCGGATGATGCGACGGATACCTTTCTTAGGTTGATCGTCGCTGACTGACGCCGCAGTTAAAAGGAACCAGTTCTTAAATATGTCAGAGAGAATCATCCGAGTTATCATCGAGCAATCCCGCTCTCATCTAGTGGCTCCTTCAGATTTCCGTTCAATAATGAGATCAAGACCCGCTCGTATACGACGCAATATATTATAATTTTGTGGGGCTGTTTTGTTCTGTTTCCATGAAATTTGTTTTTACTTATAGAAATATTTTTCCATAAAAAATAAACGGCGCGGCAAGCACTAAATTCATGAGAAAATCCGCGTAATTATTTAAGTGGCACGTGATATTTCGAGGCTCGCAAGAATCTCACGTTATCTTGACTCTTCGTCAAGACGATAATTGTTAATTGTCTATAAAATCTTCTTTTCATTCCTGCGGCTACATATTAGAATTCTCATTCGCCAATCCTTCTCCGAGTGTGTGAAACAGGACGGAGGATCCTGAGGCGCGTCCATTTACCTAGGCCTCTACCTGCGGCGACGCGAGAAGCGCCTCTTAAGGCGCAGATTATTAAAACTGCATCGGCGGAACGACGGCTTTAACAACCACTAAATGCTAGAATTTACGCACAAACTTGCCGAAAAGGTAATATTTTATAAACTCGGATTTTGTGCGATTTCTCCGTGCGTTTAATTAAACGAATGGTTCTTCGCTGCCGTGCGATTGTAGCTCGCCGTATTATAATTAGCCTCAAATGTGCCGCAATTGTGTAATTAAATCAGTTATCGCGCGAAGAGGAAAAAAAAAAAATCGGAGTTCCATGAAACAAATTAAACATGACGGTGTCAAACACGGGGGATTTTGTCTTTCGCGGATTATTATTCAAGATCATTTCTGCAAATCTAAGCGCTAAACGACTTGATGTATCACTTTGATCAGCACTTTGTCGTAAATAAGCACCAGAGTTTTCCGCGAGTCAGGTGCAAGAAAAACGATCGCGCTCGTTAAAGCGCGGTCCGAGCTCCGGGCCGAGAAAGCGCGGGACATAAAATCGCAGCTACTCCCGATGTAAATTCAACGTTTAGTGCTAATTAAATGATCCTTAACCCCCGCGATACTCGCGATACTCGCCCGGATCTCGTAGTAATAGCCGCTCGTCCCGCGCTGCGGACCTTTTATGCCTCATCTCGACAGTCGGCACCTGTCGCCGCAGGGCATCGCGACGCGTCCGCACACTGTTATGTCTAAAGCCGGAGTTGCACGATTTGCTCCCGAAAATCTCTCTAATTCAAATCCAGTCAGCAAACAGATCTTTATATTAATCACCTATGCAAATATTATTCAAAAAGAAACATAACTTTATTTGACGTGTGCGATTGTGAAATTGTAGGATTTGTTTACGTAACATATTTTTTTATTTTGTAATTTATTGTGAAAGTAATTGTGCAAATTTATCTTAAAACGCTGACAACTTCGGGAACTTGTCTGCGTAATGACAGCGTTGAATTGTAGCTCGGTGTAATTCAGGTTTAAACAGGCATTTCGGAAAAATTCGATACTCTCTTTCCCGCGGCGCGTATCTCGTTGCTGCTCGTACAATAAATATTGACATAATATCGGGTTATTCTACGGCCGATGTCGGACTTTTTTTAATAAGCTTGATGAGCCGCGAGAGATGGGAGTGTTTGTTACCGTGTTTAATACTCTTAGAATATTCGGACGTTTCGCAGAGAATATTACATTTATTTAAAATTAATCCCTTGCAGGTTGGCTATTAATTTTGTACTCATTTGTATCTGTATATATATCGTATCTTTCTTTGGCACTGTTTGAATGGCCAATTAATTAATATCGTGGGAGAGCGCTTATTCTTTTTCCAATCGAGAGCCATCGCTGGAAGTCTACGATTTCTGTCGCGTATCTTTTGGTTATTCCAAGCATTCCCGGTTTTTAATAGATTGCGGCTTGGTAAAGAATTTACGAAACGTAGGTTCATGAATTTGGCGAGTAACCGAGAGATCGAAGTTTTGTATCAGAGAATTCTCATTTCATCGCTGATGAAAGCTAGCGAGACATAAATCCAGAATTTAATATTAATTAATCATATTTTACATAAGCCGTGTTATTGCAATTTTAATTTAAATATCTCAAATTTTATGTATTAGTTTGAACATCGTTTTATCTTTTAACATCTTTATGTTCTCTCATACATAATTGCTAAAAACGTGGTTAAAAATTGGAACAGATTTTTTTAATAATATAAATTCGTCATGGGCGGATTTACTTATTTCATAATCCATGTCTCCATTAGTGGCCTTGTTCGGCGGAAATTTGTGTTCTAATCGTCCAGAACATGTTGCTTTTAAGTTAACAATAATTTAATCCGATGGCGCAAAATGGAAGATCGATCTAATGGTGAATGTAACTGCCATCGTCGTTGAAAGAGCGATTAATTATTTTCGTCGGTTGCCTGCAACATCCGCGCTCGATAACGCGTTCAATCTTGCAGAGATGCATCGGTTGATTCCATAATTTTACTTAATCATGCCTTTCCTCGAAACTTCGCGAACACGGCTTTCGGCATAATCGATGTCTTTACACGACAGTCCTGGCGAACACTCGTGAAATTTTGAACAATGACAGAAACAACACCAGACGATGCAAAATCTGAAAATATCTATGTCCATTACATTTTTGGAATTATTATACTGATCGATGATTCAATGATGACCGCATTAGGTAATTCGAGCCCGAAACATCAGCTTTATGAAATGATTATTTTTTTCACGTGCTTACGAAAAACTCGGTTAAAGTTTTAAGATTGAAAATTCACATTTTTTCCTCAAAGAATTATATGATACATTCTCCAATTTGACATTTTGGGGCTAAATTATTCGACAGTTATTCGGCCCTACTGATAGGCACTGAAAGGGTTACATCCTCAAATAAATCTCTCGCTGACGAAGAGATCACGCGTGAGACGGGGGATACGCGCGTCCACCCCCGAAAGAGACGAGGGTGGCCTGCTCGCGCTTTCGACTTGCGGAGCCCGTAACCCACGCCGTCGGGAGACGACAACAGTTGCGGTTAAATGCCTGACACCCGATGGCCGCGCCTGTCCCCCGCGCTGCCCGTCGAAATTTGCCTCCGCGTAACTCTTTCGCTCCTTCCGTACGGTTCGCGAAAGGGGTGAAAGGACTTTTAGTACTCGCTCGTGGCGCACGGGGGAGGGCGAACTCTCAGTTATTTAATTAAAACCGGATTACACGTGGCGATGCCGCGCCGCCGTTACAAGTGCCTGCCGTACATCTGTAACCACACCGCCGCCATCGATATATACTAATTGCTCTATCCGGATTAAACGCGCGTAAATACTGCACCGCCATCGCACGGGCTAATTACCCGCAGTTTGTATTTCGCCGGAGTTAGACGCGGTGAATTTTTCACGGCCGCGAAACCCGAGACGAGCGTGCGCGAAAAATCGACGGGTATCCGCGATCCGCGAGTGCAAACTAGTTATCCTGCTAAACGGTATCAGAAAGTTCAGCTTGTTAATTAGATTGCATTTATTAGGACGTTTGCAATAATTCTACTTGTGCGCCTAATTTGAAATGAAAGCTAATACTATTAATAGCGTTTGTTCCACTTTCACAATTTTATCTTAATAAATCGTCTCGCAATAAAATAAATAAATGCATAGAAACTTTCAACAGCTTGGTAAATAGACGGTGATATTTATAATTAAAAATATGTGTTTATTTGTTACGACATTGTTAATATTTTCTGTAACTATCTATATTTATCTAAATCGAACTGCATATATATTTTAATAAAGTTTCGTAATTTTTGGAATTCTAATCAAATTGTTAATAAAATTATTAATCACATTGAAGTTGAAATGATGGCTGTATGTGTATCTAATAGTAAAATTGGAAACTCATGGAACTCGAGGAATTCTAAATTATTTTCATTTCTAAATTAGTATGTTGTATTCCGACATCGAATTAGTAAATTTGATTTAATTTGCTACGAGTATTGAGTTACTACTCAATAATAGAAGTATAATTTGCAAAAAACTCCCCATACTTTTAAGAACTAATAATTAAACTCTGAGCATAAATATATGAACATTGTGAATGGTTTAATTCATTCTTATAAAAGCTGCACGTAAAAAATTCTGTCGTTGCATTATCCGAATTTATGTATTTATATGATTTCAAATTAGCAATATCGTAATTATCAATAGAAGGAGGATTCGCGTTGCAAAGCTCGAAAATCCAGGCCGGCTCTCTCCCACGCCGGCAAACGAGCTTTACCCCTTTGCAGGCGTGCCACGCCGCACTGCCGCCCTTCGAGTTCGCGTTGATGTTCTCTATTAAATCAAAGAGGCATTCAGATGGCGACCGATGCGCCAGGAATCCAAATCGGGGCCATAAACCCCCGAAAGGCAGCGCTCGAATTGCAGCCAAATGTCTCTCGCCCCGCCATTACGCGGCCGTCGCCCGTGAACTGCCACTGTGCTCGCAACATTAAAGCAAATTCTTTCTTTCGGTTCATAAACGAGCAGCGATGTCGGACATTTTCGTTCGATCTAAAAACAAGTTAACGGGTTTTGATTTAATATGAATACAAGCAAGTTTTAAATATGTCACGAGAGGATATTTTCCTTTTTGATGTTGTGGAAAATTTCTTATGGATTCGTTAATAATTAAAGTGTTATCTGTAGCGCCGCGTGACGTATGAAATTTAATCACACTTATCTTCTGCACAAATCCGCGACGCGGAACGTCACAGCGCGCGATTATTTTTTTCAATCGAGACTTACCCGAGACGTTCCGCGAGGGTGTCTCTTTCAATAAAGGCAGGAAAACGGAATATCGAGTACAGTAACCGGCGCGGACATAAATTTGCGAGCGCATCTAATTGAAAGGGGAAAAGAAGAACAGAATACAGGCGCGCGCGCTCCGTTTCTGAGGACAAAGAACCGCGCCGCAGGTCGGAGATAGAAATACGAGATGTAGATAGAAAGAAGTATCGAGAGAAGGGAAGACGCGGAGGGCAACGTGTTTGCCGGACTGCTCCTCCATGGGATATGTTAAACTGCTCGAGAATGTCGGCATTCCTCTCGGATAAACGACGAGAGAAGCGCGTGACGCGGCTTCCGTAAAATGAGATTCCGTAAAAGAGAAACGCTCGCGCGAATTTCAAGTATTAGATCGCTCCGCATTTTTATACGCTGTAATATTTAGTGAAACTTAAGCTACTTTGCAATATTATGGCATTATTATTTCTTCACAATATTCTTTTACAATACATTTACAACATTTATTTAATTGACATAGTAGAATTTTATAAATATCGAAAAATGTTATGAAAATAGCAGTTCTTAGAAAATAAAATTTTTCTAATACACGCATTTTGTGATTCTCTCTTCATAAATACATATAGATGTAAATATATTAAATACGCTAAAATTATCGAAATACAATTATCAGTTCAATTTTATCTTGAAATAACTGTAAACGCATGATTGATGTTAAATCTTATCTTACATTTCATTAGTAATATTTTATGCACGCTGGCTGCTCATAATTAAATATACCTTTGAATAGACTTCGACCTACGGAAGTATACTTGGTCGTTCTCCGGGAATCGAAGTGATCGACATTTAATTCGATTGATTGGCAATAGTCCACATTCATCACAAGCAATTAGCGAGCTGAGAATATTGAATCACTCAAGTTGCCTTTACCTCCGTCTTCCTATTAATCTATCATATTTTTACTTACAATCGTACGAACAAGATGTAATTATACTAATTTGTTTTAATTTAAATTTACGTAATTTTTTATTAATAAAAGTAGAATCCGAGAATAATATTGAAGAAAGTGGCAATATTTTTTTCAATTTTAATTTAAAAAATAATTAAGGTGCTTCTCTCTGTTTCCTGTTGCAAAAATAAATAAACTTTCTAATTGTAATTGGAGAAAAAAAGCGTAATTAATCTAAGACTGAAGTTAATTAACGTTGATAATGTTGATCATAAAAAGATATTAAAAATTTGATCACATTGTAAACACATAATTGTTTTAATATATAAAAAAGGTATTGAAATTTTAATATATCTATAACTTGTCGATAATAATCGACCATTTGCAACTCTTTTCTTAATCCACAAAAAATGTGACGACGCTTCTAACCCCGAAAGAAGCTCTTTGTGACCTTATCGCCGTTATCATCAACGACCGAAAGAACGTTGAAGGGGGTGATTCGCGTTTAAGGACCTTCGTCTGCTGACATAATTAACGGAAGCGACGTCGTTTTCTCGCGGAGCGGTTCGCGGGGGTTGAAAATAAAAAGAGGGATTCTCGAGGGAGAAAGAAGAAAGAGATGTCGACAGCTGGCTAAGCCGCGGTTCTTTCGTATCTTCATCTCGTTCATTCTCCTTGCAGTACGCGTTCCATTCTGGTTGCCTCTTGAAGCTGTATCTGTGCTCTACGTCTTATCGCGTGCCTGCCGTAAAATGTTTTCACTTCTGCAAGCTACGGAATTCTCGAAAGCGCGACATACGACAGCGCTTTCTCCGGAAATTATTTTCCCTTTACTTTTCGGACTTACAAACACATAAGCTCCTTCATGGAACTCGAAGAACACGTGACATCTGCTATAGTATTTCTCTACTTGGTGCGTTCACAATTTTCACGCTTTTCGTGTTGATTAGAGAATACATAAAAATTCAATTTATTTTTTTTTTTATTTATTACTGTATCTTTTTCCTATTTGATAAAATTTGACCATCAGAAAGATTTCTAAAATGTCTTGATAAAAAAATATATTGAGCGCAAAGAATCAACGATTTCTAGAAACCGCGAGAAGATGAGAATTGCTCATCTCCATTTTTCAGTTTTGATGACTGGCGAAATTTCGTTTGCCCTTTCGTCGCAAGTCTTTTCTTTCGATTAAAGGACAATACCCTTTTTTGCCATTGCCAAGTCTTCTCCGCGAGGCTATCTCTCCGACCGTGACCATAACTGCGCTATCATTTACACTTAGTCCCCTTTAGAGCGGCACCGGGGTAGCCTCGAGATAGAGCGGTTGCGTATCTTTAATTAAAAGAGGCGCTCGCCACCTACTTACCCCGACGACGAAATAAAAAGGCCGTGTGTCTAGGGGGTGTCGGATATTAAAACACCGCGCATGTCAGGCTGAAAGGTAAATAAAGATGTTACGCTGTTCTTAATGGCCAATCGAGGTGCAGATAATTCGACGAGATAAAATTCCGTCCACCTAGCTGACTCGGAATGTCTTTTCCTTTTTTATTTTATAAATTATGAGTGTTTTAATTCTTTTTTTTTAATATATAGAATTTACTGCGCCAATGTAAACGTATAATCTGTACTATTCAATGCTTTATCTCCTTATCACGTTACTAAAAAATTTTTCTCAACGAAAAATCATCATATTTGCGTCTGCATTCTTTTCACCAAAGTCCGATATATTGAGAATAAAATGTGATATTCATGTTCTTCAGCGTTATAATAATATTAATTTTAATTTTTGTTTGGTATTTTACGATCTTTAATTTTATTTAACTTCGCCGTATATCTAAAAAATGATTCATTTATCGCATAAGAAGAACAAAGTTTATAATCGTGTAATTTTACATAAAAAACGTTTACAACTTCTAAAACATTATGGTGTTGTAAAGTCTTGCTGGCATATGGGGCTGCACTTTTTCTTTTGATCACTGTGAGTTATATCGCATGCTTTTATTTATCGTGACATAAAAGTGCCATAATGAGTCTGCAATTCGGACACAGCGCGAAAATTACAAACGCAGTTATAGACACTATATCGAATAATGTCCGCGTCTGCCAGAGGAAATCACGGCGGAATCATCCAATTAACGAAATACCTAATTTTCAATGAAATTCCCATTATGCTGCATACGGGGATAAGCTTTAATATTAAAGCATTTTATTAAAACGTAAAATATTAAAACACTGTAATGCATCCAGTCCGGCTCGTCAAATAGCGTCCGTGTTTGTACTGCAAACGTTTCGTGCGCATTTGCAGCCCGGAAACAAATTATATCATTTCCGACCCTGCTTACTACCGTCGCAATCAGTAAATATTCCACTTTGTGAGCAGGAATTTAAAAGTCATCGTCAGCTAATCAATGACATTTATTAATAGTTTAATTCTAAGGACGTAATGGCAATAATCGTCAACTCAAATGATCAAAAGAATTTGTTTTAAATCAAAAATTTTTTTTATTAAATCATTCTAATATTAATGTATAGAAATTGTATAAATTATACAGATATTCGACTAAGTGCTATACAAAATAAAGATGTGTATAATTTTTGTAACATTAGAATGTAACATGTGCATTTTAAGATTCTAGACCATTTTTTTCTTATGTAGAAGATTCTAAAGGATAAAGCAAGCACATGACGAATTAGGTAGCGATAAATGTAAACTCCAAATTGCCAGGCCCACTAATTTTTATATTATAAGATCGCAAAGTATTAAATTACTTTTTTTTACTCTAAGGATGCTACTTCAATACGCAAATAACCCGCCTCTTTTTTTTCTGAAAACCGCGAGAGAGAACATCGCGAGTTCCTCCGTCTATTTTTACAAGTCGACCCTTGAGGGTCAAGATTTGTGAGAGTGAGGGGTGCTCGTGTCTTTGCGCTGTCGACGTGAAACATTTGTTGCTATCAGCTCGTGGCTCCGGGCACCATCGGGTCGTTTTTTGTCAAAATAAACGAGCCAATCGCTCAAGTTGAGTTTAAACGAAAAAAAAGTTGAAAAATTAGAAATTTATTTGTCTTATTATCACGTATCCTTCATCTGTCATCACATACCTACTTCTTCACTCGAGATATAATTTTAGATATAATTTTTTAAATATTTTATATACTTTTAAAATTATTTTATTGAACGCACAACAATAAAATTACAGATAATTAAATAGGGACTGAAACAAGTTCTTTAGGAGCGATTCGAAATTTTGAATTGCTCATAAAGATTGTCTTGTATGCTTTCTTTATTTTTCGAAAAGACGTCACTAGGCGTCTTATCGTCGGAAAATAGCAGCAGGTGCAAACGCTCAGTAGAACGTTTATTTTTGTACGCTCTATGGAATTTGTGTCGGGAAGTAATATTTTTCCTCGATTCCCGAATTTATATTTCTGTACGTGTTTCTTATGAGATCTGTAGTACTCTCTAAGTTACCAATTGCAAGCAAGACACATTCGTGAAAAGTTGAAGTTATTTTATATGAATAAAAGACACGATTGATAAAACAAAACAGTGTTAAATTGAGCAAATGTAAAGTTACGCTTTTCCATGTTTTAAAATAAATTTATGTTAAAATATAAAATTATGTTAAAATATCACAAATGAATTTAATGCGCAAATAGGTTTCACTTGTGAATTATTTGCTAATTAGCGATGGTATAAATAAATATCGAGATCAGCTTCTAGTTGACGAAATATCGTTAACCGTCTAATCAAACAACCGATGCGATCGAGAAATCTCATTAAAAAATAAAAGCACATTGATAATTACAGCGACACGCTGATTAAAGCTTTCGAGAGCTTTCGACTGGCGCGTTTATCACCGGAAGGAAGACGCATTTTTAAACATGATAATTCGATTTGTCGTTCATTCTGACATCGACATCGTCGTGTAAATAGACATGTCTACCTAATTAGGTTTCCGCGATATCGTTCGTCGATCTATCGAATCTATTCATGTCCGCTTTCGGCAGACGAAGAGCGATTTATTATTACTGATAAGTGCGATCGAAAGCTTCCATTGTGTTAATAACGAGACTAATCTTAAAACGGCGACAATTTGAAAGCTATTTGAGTCAGAATAATCGTGATATTAATGCCACACTTTTCTACAAATTCTTTTGTGCATTTGTGTGCGTCTACAAATATTATATATTATTTTGAAACAATGAAATATATAATTCTGTAATTTTTTGTTATTAAATAATCAAATTTTAAATCTACATGTTTGAAGATTAATGTGAGAGAATTGGTTTTCAATATTAGATTTTCAATTAATCATTTTAGTAAACACTTTAATGTTAATTAACTAACTATGCAAATTGTTGTAACAATAATTTTTATATCAATTTATGTATAATTTTGAAAATGTAAATAAGTATATTTCTCAAATAAGTATATTTGGCACGGAAACAATTTTATGTGTTTAAACAGTTGAAAGTACTAATTAAAATTTTTGATGACAAAATTTTTTGCAAAATGAGAAAATGAATATCTGGTACTTGATAATTTGAAATTTCTTTTGTTTAACCATTTTGTGCAACATATAGAATAATTTGACAAATAAGTGAAGGAAACTCAATCGTGAGGATAATTCCAATATGGAAATGCAATATGATTGATAAATCTCATCTCATTCCTTTTTATTTTGAATCAGGATGTCACGACATTAATTCCGCCGATTTTCGATATTCGATATTACTGTGTTTTGCGAAGCGGATTGCGATTATCATTCAGGTATTTCGAAGTGCATGCAAAGTGCACGCACGCATTTACGCGTCATCGATTCCAGATTATTTTATCACGAAGTCTTGGCAGTTTACGATCGATTAAGACTGATGAAAGAAACTGGAAGCACCTAATTATGCAAAGTGCATCTAGGTATATATCTTGCAGTCAATTAAAAAGTAAAGATCTGTTTATATTAGAAGTATCTTAGATGGCATCGCATGAAACGGAAAAAACTTTTTGCCGTACAATAACAATTTAAAAAATAGAATTAAAAATTAATTAAATAATATATACAATTTATTAGTAAGAAAATAGAAAAATGATAAAATTTATTGGAATAATTTTTTACAATGTTTCAAAATTAAATATAATTAAATAAAACTGTTTTCTGGCACGTTTTTAATATAAATTGTTAAAAATAAAAGTGGGAAATATTATCTGTATATATTTCTATATTATTTTGAATTGTTATCAAATATTGCGATGTTATGTAAATTTAGGAGTACAGTTTTGCAATAACAGGTCGAGTGTCATAAAGATAGTATGTCACGTTGATCGTAAATTGGTCGTACGGGACTTTTAACATTTCTGCAGAACCTCCAGCGTAAATTCCAATAGATGACAAGTGTTGGATGTGTTCGATCTACAAGTAACTCCTAAAATAATTCCGCGCGTTACATCTAGTCGATAAATTAGAACCGTATCCATAATATTATTTCTAGACGACTCGACGTCCAGATTTCAATTTAGATTTAATGATATAAGTGCGCCGAGAAGCTCGAGATGCCGAGAAGCGCTAAAATAAAAACGTTTGAATAAAATGCAAGCATCGGTGACGGGTGCGTCAGGATGCGCGATTACGGCCTCTATCGCCCCGCCTTCTTCCCCTGTACGACTGTCGCGAGTCGCAATAAATATTTACTGCCGTATAAAGGCTTTCAGCACAGCATCCTTCCAGCGCGACGGCGTTATGAAGCCACCTTGAGATACGGCCGATTAACGCGTAATTAAAATCAACCGGCGGAATCCGGCACGTCGGTGCCGCAAACTTTTCCTATAAGTTTATGCATTTACCTCGCAGCTGAACCTCTCACGACCGCTTGTGGCGGTTGGCGGGACGTGGACGGCGACAAGTTTTCGCAATTAATTATGCATTCCCGTCACAGTGCAACCGTGCGCGCGCGCGCGAGGCACGGAACAGAAGTATCCCGCTAGATTACCGCGCGGGCACGCGGCTGTTTGCACCGCGCTTTTTCTCCTCCCGCTCTTCTTCCCTCTCTCTCTTCCCCGGCTGTTTTTCCCTCTTTTTTTTCTTTCTTTTATTTGCCCGGTTTTACCGGGCAATAAATTGCGAGTAAACGAGCCGGCCCGCGCTGACCTACGACGGCGGTTTTCGTTTCGCGGCTCGTTTCTGAGCTTAATGCGATGCGCGCGCCTTGCGACGGCGACGACGACTCGTTGCGGAAAGTAATTACGAGGCAAGTTAAATACTTTTTAAATCGCGTTAGCCGATGTCTTCCAGAAGACGGGACGCGGCCCCCGGTGATTCCATTCTTCGGTCACCGCTTGAGACGCGCGCGCTAGCTGAATCCTCACTTTCCGAGGACATCAAAGACATCTTTTAAATGCATTTAATTGTCAAATAAGAGGGAATTTCTTTCCTTTTTGTCCACGTTTTTTCAACGAAAAACGTTTCGCAAGCAGCGCTTTTCATTGACATAGCGTATACATATGATGTAGATATTGAAATATGGTATTCACTCTTTTATTTCAATAATAAAATATTGAAAAGAAATTTAAAACAGTCGATTTTCAATTTGAAACAATTGTGATCTAAAATGGTTTTATTACTTGCCATTATTAATGAACATACACACACACAAAAACAATCTCGTACATATAATCAGACATAAATCGAGTAATATTGAAAAAATTTTTTCTAATTCTCAATTATTCGCGAAATATATGATCACTATTATACCAATAGTTGACAATTGAAATTTAATAGGCACGACTGACACTTACTCGATCAAATCGATTATATTACAAGTGGAATAATTTTAATCGTAATTTGGATATCTTCCTTCTTTTTCAGGCAAGAAGAAATTTCCCTCAGACCCATCTTGCTGTCCGGTGTGCGGTGTGACAGTGAGACCTCAAGAATTGGAGCAGCATTTTGCTCAAGAGCTTGATCGACTGTATAAAATCACCTCGGCGTCGACAAGACCTCGGCCTCCAAGGTCAACTTTGCCGCCGACGCATCCCCAAGATCATCCTCATGGCCCGATGCTGCACGCCCCGTCGGCGGCGGACGGCACACCCCAAGGCAGATGGGAGACGTACAAAAGGATCAAGGCTAATAGACAGGTGATGCATCCACTGGCAATTGTTTTTCAAAGTGCTTTATATCGCTTTATAATCGCACAGATTGCAACTTAATAATCTTTTCCAAATGTAAAGCAACTTTTTGCCACGCTGATAAATATGACAATTTTATTACTGTTTCTATTCTTCATGGTTTTTTTTTTTAATAAATTATATGGTTAATTTATTTATTCAACACGATGACCGTATATAGCGGAATCGATATGAAATAATCGCTCGCGTAGCCTGATTTTAGATTCTTCGAATTGTAATAACGATATGCGCGTTGCTGTCTTCTTTGCGCAGGCAAGAATACGCGTTAAGAACCGGAAGAGGAAAGCGGACGAAGCGTCCTGTCCAGTTTGCAGCGAAAGATTGTCGGGCACCCCGGAAGAATTGAACCAGCACGTCGACCGGTGTCTGAACAAGCAGAACAACGGCAACCCGGCCGGACAGAATGCGAATCTCGACGAAGAAGAGGTCGACGTTGAAGGCGATGCCGAGACCTTCGAAGAGTACGAGTGGGCAGGCCAGAGAAGAGTACGCGCCACTTCTATGCTCGTCGGTGGATTTTCCGGTGAGTCCATTTGCTGGGTTAAATTACACGCGAATTTATTATGATATATGCGCAGGCAAATATTTGCATTAAATTTGCGGTCATTAAGCACATATAATATACAATTTTATATTTACTTAAAAACGTTAGATCAATATAGAATATGAAATTCCACGTGAAAGCGTAAAATAAATATATATTCGATCATTCTAATTATGTCATAATTATAAATTTATTTAGTTTGCATTTTGATGTGCAAGTAACGTTTCATATTGTTCGAGATTAATTTAGAGCGACATTAACATGTTTTGAAATTTTGTATGTCAAATGACATACCTTTACATACCTTTACATACCTTTACATACCTTTACATACATTTTGCAGCAGTAGAATCAAAAATCACAGTCGTACGATTAGAAGTATTACTGTACGTACACGATATACGATTTAGAATGCGAAAAATAAATACATAATAGGCGGTTTGAGGGAAAGCGCTTTCACAAATACTAAATAATTAATAAAACAGGGTGAGGAGTTTTATGTGTTCAACTTGATTCAAATAACACGGCCGAAACGTAAATATCAAATTGTCAAATATAAGTATAATACAATTTGAATTGGCCCGATAGCGCCTATTTTATCAAGTATTGTTATTAAGGACTTATAAAACTTAAAAAGTAAACAGAATTTTTTGTAGAATTACTTTTTTTATGTATCATATTTTTTTACATTTATAGGATAAGTTTGATCGCATTGGCCAGTGTTATCAGTCAGCGTGTATCCGCGCATAATCGAGTATAAAGTATCTTTTCGACTTTTCAATCTCGCACTACCTTCGCCTTTGAAGTGTTTAACGGCTCGTCGTTTTTCCACCTCGCAGCCGCAGGGCTCGCCACCTCCTCGAGCAATCGTTCCGGCGGCGGTGCCGGGGGCGGGGGCGGTAACCAGGAGGACGAAGACGTCGACCTGGTGGTCGACGGCGACGACGCTGCCGAGTTCGGTCCGGCGCAATATTCCGAGGCGGACGTCGTCGCGCTGCGAATCGACGGGACGCCGCGAGAACAAAAGGAACGCGACGCTCTTCGCGAGGCTGTTATCTCACCGAATGCGCCGCACACGCCGCAACAGTTAACCCCGGATTCGGGATTGACGACGCAGGGCCTGGTTGAGGTGAAACCAGAACCAGGCGCCGCGACGCCCGTCGGTCAGCAGAACGATCCCGAGGAGGGAGCATCTGCGTCTCCAAGGAGGGACGGTGACACGCCGGTCGTCGACGCCCTTCGCGGTCGCATTCGTGAACTCGAGGCCGAGATGCGCGGGCAACCCTTCAAGTGTCTCATCTGCATGGTAAGTTAATTAACAAAGCAATCCGAATAAATATAAATGAGATACTCTTTGAATTGCAAGAAAAATCTTAAAGTTTAAATCCTAAAGAGCAGCAGACATTTGTAGAGTAATTGCGCGCACCAATGAATTTCTATAAGTAATAACGCGATTGTTTTTAGAAGATATTTGATTGAAAACACGACTTAATATTAAAACTGCGCTTTTGTTTCTTTGTTTCTACGGTAAGAGAACGAAATTGAACAAAAACATACTGCTTTATTAAATTATTATAGATTTTATGAAATAATGGTTTGAATAATGAAATTTGACGATACACTCGAAAATAAGGGAAACAACTGCGATAATAAAAATTAGGTTTTGAACTCCGGCAAACGACTATCGATCGACCGTAAAAATGGAGCAATTAACTTTTAAACGTTAATATTGCACACAATGGTAATATGTTAGAATTAAATCATTGTAATTAGATTATAACTTGCTGGTTTTAATACGTGAAAAATCAAATTAAACATGCAAAAAATAGCTCGGAAAACGGCGCGTTTATCGTGTGTTTTATATTATTACGTTCTTGTCATATTACATTTTATATATATTATTTCCATCGCGTTTCATTCGTACCTGGAAACGCACGTTTTGCAACTCGTAAATAATTGTAATGAGATATAAAACCGGAGCATAAAATTCGACCGCATTTCCCGTCGGGGTGACAAGCTGAAATATTTAGATCGTCGAAATAAATTATTCCTCAACGCCGGCCATTCGAATTAACGAAGTAACGAAGGAGCATTACGTGTAATATCGCCGCCCAGTGTTTCCATCGTCGACGTAATATTGCCTGTCCCCCAGCTCGCCGCGCGCACTTCGTTATAAGTACGCGCCCGTGTTCGCCAAATAACTCGTCACGCGAGATAAGACGGCAATCACACTGGTAGCTTGGCAATAAAACTCCTGCGTGTATCGAGCCGAAGCGGCCGTTACCGACCAAGATAAATAGCGGACGTATTTTGCCGATCCTGAGAGGAATGCCGCTTACGTAATGGCTACGAATAATGGCAGCTCTAATTCATCTTACGAAATCGCGAAAGAGCGAGAAGGAACGCCAGATATTGATTCAACTCCCAGTCTTGCGATCGTTAAATCTATTTTGTCCGCGTTAGTGTTATCGGCACGTTGCACTTGTTGCGTTGTCCGCGAAAAGTCGAACCGGATACTTCGACGACTCGACTTTCGCATTAATGCGAAATTAAGATTCTTCTCTTTCGATCTCGAGACACAACTCGTTTAAGCTTCAAGATTGATTATATCGCTAATGCTTCTAATCGGTTTTTAATCAACTAAACTGATAATATTAATATATACATTTTTATATAATTATAACATTTGTTTATCTTGACATACGTGAGGGAATACATAACGCGAACCAACTCGTCTGTCATTCTTTTTATCGAACACACGGGTTCTCTACATTTCAGGAACAATATAAGAAGCCAGTCACTTCAGTTTGCTGCTGGCACGTACATTGCGAGCAGTGCTGGCTGCATACGCTGGTGAGTTTATTATTTTTTTTATAATAAGAATGCTCCTAAATCCTCTAATTATCTTGCGAGTGTTTTAAACTATTTAATTAACTTTTCAAATTTATAATTGGACGTCGTTCAATCCAGTTTGTGAAGCAATCATTATTGTTTTAGATTTTCTGCAAAATATAATTATAACACCAAAGATGTGTATTTTCTGCACATCGTATTTGTGAAGGATGAAATTCTGAATTTGATTTTCCTTTGCACAACACGTCATTAATTTAATTGCCAGCCAGTGAATTCGTTTAAATTGACATCGATAAATCAGGATTCGTCTTTGTCTAAAACTATTATCAGCTCTTTTTTTTTATTCTTTCAATTATTCTCCCACATTAAGTTCTCGTCTAGACGTCAGGCGATAACTTTAGTATTCGGAATTGAGAAACGACGTTTCTTGCCGTTGTTGCAGGGCGCGAAGAAGCTCTGTCCGCAATGCAACATGATAACGTCGCCGTCCGATCTGCGGCGCATCTACATGTAAACGAGCTGGTTTGACATCCCTTAGAATCCGCGACCAGCCCAAGCGGAATTGGCATCAGCCGGGCAATGTTATCAGCGAGCGTTATCCGCTCCTGTAAATACTTGTATATTTCTCTGCGTTACGTAAATTAACTCTTTAGAATTAACATGTACGTTTATGCATCTTAGAGCTAGTAAATTAACTTTGTTAGTTCATAACGATCACCAACCAAGCGTCGTCCCAGGATCGATCACCCGACACAGTTTTGCGCGCCAACAATAATCGTGGCCGCATTTGTTTACAAACGCGTCGTCCTTTTCAAAAACTGATAGATATTTTACGCGTTTGTTCCTTTCTGCATATTTCGAAGTCATTACGAATAATTTTTTTTTCGTAAGTAATGTTAATTGGAAATCGTATTCATTTGTGTTTTCAACGATTCGTATGGTTCTATTAGAATAATATTTTGATAACAAACTTTTCAATTATTTGATACATGGCAACGGTGTTTTTTCGAAAATAACAATCTGAAAAATAACAATCTGATTTTTCATGAAAAATTTAAATTTTTTATAATTCTTTGAACATTAATGGATTAAAGTTGCACGTTATATTTTGCTATAAATTTTAGTTACATCTGAATTACGTATAACAACCGATGAGATGCTATTTAAAGATCGTCAGCTTTAGAGAGAATTTCGTAATTATTGATGTGATTTTCAGAAATAATTGAAGATGATTATAAAACTATACAATATAAAAATGTTTTAATGGTTGGCTTATAATGCAGCGTTAATTTTTTAATTTATTATTATCCAAATATTTTTAAAATGTACACATGTATTTACAGCACAAAATCTGTAAAACTGTATTTTTATAGTTTTTATCATCTGGTAATAATTATTAGAATGCAATTTTCCAAAAATATTATCTACTAAATCATAATATGTGTACATATCTTCGAAGTATCCAAATAATAATAAATTATAAAATTAACTCAAATGAACTATTGTTTTTCGTCAACATAAGCCGGACTTATGGGTCTTTCGTCGACACCTTCTTAAATAATGTTAATATACACAAAAAATTCTCAAAAAAATCATATAAGTTTATGAAATGTTAATTAAATGTCCAAATAATGAAATTGGCGAAAAATTTATTTTAAATATTAAATTTTTATTGTTTCTTGAAGAGTAATCGTTAACATGGTATATTTAAATAATTTATAGTTTTTGGAAATTTAACTTATAAAAAGAAACACTATGGAAGTTCTTTAGTACAAAGCCTAGTTGATGACAAAAAATATTTGTTGCTAAAAAAACAAGATAATTTATTAGAGTGCATAAAAACAGGGTATATTTTAGAGAGATAAAAGCATGAAAATTGGGAGAAAAAAATCATTCTCATATTTATTTTGTGTTTATATTATTATTTTATGAAATAAAATATGTAAAAAATGAGGTAAAAATATTAGATGCTTTCTGAGCTTAAAAATATTACTTTTTGAAATTGACGGGAACGACTGTCGTACTTCTTCACTCGAGTGTATAGCCATTTTTTCGAATTCTGATTAAAATAAAAGCATCAATATCACCAAAAGTTTGAAAATGTATTTATTTTTGTCAGAAGAATGAATACATACTAAAAAACACGTTTTCCAAATTCCAGTTTTGATCAACAAAAACCGAACTCATGGATCTTTCGTACCCGCCGCCGATTTCAATCGCTCGGCATATAAATAAAAACTGACTGATCAACAGTCTTTTGGCTTTAAAGTATTTCCATCGCAAACTTTTTTTCTCACAGAACCGTCTGCAAGCATGTGCAGACTTTCGAGGAGTTTCTAGTAATTGAAATCACTGGGACACGAGAGACCCGAGAGTCCGTTTTGGTGGTTAATATTGGCTTATGAGCCAATCATTGAAATATTGTCAGCCATTCTGAAACTCCCATAAGATCATTGATCTTTAATAGTATCGATGATGTAACAAAGGATAAACATTTGTTAAACAAATGGCGACAAAACTGCGACAAAGCTCGTTTCTCAAACGAGATTAAAAATTCTTAAGATTACACGAGAAAAACCACGCGAGAGAAAGCCGATCGCGATTGATCACAGTTTTTCTTTTCGATTCCAGTGATTTTTGCAAGCTTTACAATTATGCGGAAAGTTTTTCGTTGAATATTGTGTTTCTCCATGATCGGCTTTCGACGCGTTGGGCATATAATTACCGAAACTTTTAGATCATCGCCTCAAACCAATCTCTCGCGATGCACCAGCGAGCTCATGTAAATACACTAAACGGATCACGAAGAAAAGTAAATCCTCCGATCGCTGTTCTGTAATCGAAATAAAACGATCATGGAATGTACAAATGTGTGCTGCATTGTCTGAAATTATTTCTCTCCCAAATTGACGATTCAAGTATTTTTATTGGAGAAGAAAACCCAGCAGGTACGTATTTATTATTTTTTCATTCATACAATCAGAATTTTATTTAATACAAATCACAATTTTATTAATTAATACAGAATATGGATGCGTTGAAATAATTAGACGATGATGACTGATCTTGTCTTAAATAATAAACTATAAAAAGACAGAAATATATATATATATATAAATAAATCGCTAAGTTTTTTCCAAAAACGACAAACACTTTTCTAATTTAGATCTATAATGAAGTTTATAATGACATTTTTAGAATCAGTGTTATTTATTCTAACATCTTTTTCAAAATTTAATTTGAATATCAAATTCTTTAAGAACGGAGTATAATTTCTAAAATAGAACATCGAAGAATTCAGAATTAATGCAACGCAAAATACATTTTCCAAGTTTAACCGGTTTAACTCTAAAGCCGAATATAAAAAACTTAGCTGCATCAAACTCGGCCAGTAAGCGCGAGGTCGAACGGCTCCTAAAAATATACTCTCGTGTGCGCCACAAGTTTTGCAAATGCCCAGCGTTTAATTTCCGTTCCTTATCTCCGCATTACCGCGGTGAAGAAGCTCTGATTAAGGCCTCGGCGGAAGCGGTACCGGCGGGAACGAGCGAAGAGGTCACCGCGAAGGTGGCATCGGGGGGAGAAAAAAAAGGTCACGCAAAATGGCGCGTCGGGCTTACGAACCCCGTAATAGGCAACGGGGGCGGGAAATGGAGACGGAAGTGGAGGAGGTAGCGGTGGTGAAAGTAGTGGTGAAGGTGGAGCTCGATATTGCGCTCTGTATGGATCCGCAGGTCAGGAGAGAGGGAGGGAAAGAGTGCAGTCTGCTGGGCGCAGGCGGGATGCATTTCATTTGGGGGTGCAAGAGCGACGAGGTCGTTCGGCAAGATGGTGGCTCAATAGGCGGAACGTAACCCCTTAGCGAAAGGAGTGTCTATGGAGTCCTTATGCACTTTGCCGAGACCGTTACACCGTTGGATTAATGACTTGTAATCGAGGCGAGAGACGAACAAAGGAGATCGTTTCGCAACATTCGTGGATTATCGACTGCAGAGTTAAATCGGCGATCGTAAACGCCATCACTTTCGTTTCGTTAAAATTGCAAGAAGATTTCTATAAATCTTCTAGAGAGATGTTGACTGAATGAAGATACAGAAAGTGAAAAAGGGACGTGTGCCGCAGTTTTCGGCAATTTCTTCTTCGAAGTAATACTTTTTATCCGAAAAGCACTCTTAACATTTCAGTCGCTCTACGTACAAAACTAGTGTATTTCGCTACATAATTAGAACTACACAATCTTTACAACGTTATTTGTCGCCCGCTAATAACAATCCTGTTACATCTGTCGCGTTTTTATCGTTATTCCAATACAAGAGCTCGATAATGCTTTTCGATCGTGTACTAATTCTTGGTCCAATTCTATTATTATCTCGAAATTAATCAGATTATTTTCTCGTGTTCGATCGACCATTTTAATCCAACCGGTATTACGTACCTTATTTAACACTTTCGCCAGCCACTCCCGGTTATCTCCACGTGCTCGTTAAATGCGCTTCTGAAAAAAAGTAGACTGCAGTAAACCGGGCTGGCCGATGCGAATCCACCGGCGCCGGTAAGAGGCAGTCGATGAAGGAAAACGCCGAGGCCGCTCCCGGAGGTGGCCGGATGGTGGGGGCCGGAAAAAGGAGAGGAAGAGACGGCTAGGGGTGGTTGTGGAAAAGGTCCGGGAAACCCGGCCGGACGACATACCACCCGCGAAAGGTGTGCTCCCGTAGGTGGAGGCGATGAAAGCCCCGCCTCTCTCTCTATCCGCGCTTTCCATCGCGTTGCGACGCATTTTCCTACTTGCGCGCGAATTCACGCACGAGAAGCTCGCCAGCTCGTTTCCCCGCAGTCAATCCCGCGGAATGCCGCGAAAGACGTCTTGCCCCCTTCCTACATCCCCCCCCTCACCCCTTCTGAGTCATTGAACTCTATTCCACCCTGCTGCATAGAAATGGAAACGCGCGGCGTTACCGCGCCGAACTGTCGGCAATACTTTGTAGCGGATGGAGAAAGGAAATGTTGTTGAAGATATGGACCGATGGGTGAGCACAAGGATAACTCGAGGGCAATATTAATATAACGCCAGATAACGGACAAATATGCGCGAATGAAGGTTCAAAAGATGGCTAAGGGAAGGCCTGAAGAAACCCAGGATGGTTTTTGGATGTTATGATGATGGTTGTCAGAGATCTGTATCTGACAGGTTTATATTTCGTTTTGTTTTTTTAATGTAATATACACATAATACACAAAGTACTTGCAATAGTGTTGAAAAGTATCGAAAATGTCTGCAGCCAGATTTTATATCAAACATATAGTGTGATAAGAGCTATTTTTTTCTCGATTTTCTTTAGTGATATCTTTATATTCCTTCAATTCGGCGTTCCATGAATTTTTTAAAATTAATTATAACAATCGAAGGATACAATGAAATAAAGTGGTGTTATTTTACTACTTGATGGAATTTTTTCACGTTTCAAGATCAAGTCTCTAAGATAATTTGGTTTTCTTATTAGACAAGCGAATTTGTATTATACAATGTTATTTTAAATATCTTAAAATAACTCTTATCATGCACCTTTCGTATTATATTACAGACATTTGACAGTACTGCGATCTGGAAACTCTCAGAAATCGTAGTAATACATTATATTACGCAATCTTTTTTCTAATAGCGCAGTTAGATGAACTCTTGGAGATCTTAAAACAACTTTGGCAGCATTTTAGGTGAATGATTACTTTACATATGTTTATGATCAGTATTGGACAGAGTCTGTTACAGTTTAAAATCTAGGAGGTACACGCTGTTTTCGAGCCATTGCTGAATGATCACCGCTGTGACGTCAAATCAGCAGCGGCGGGTACGAGAAATGCAAAATCTGGCATCGAACGCCGATTCGCAACCGCACGTGGCAGCCGCTCACGAGCGTCTGGCTGAATTCGCGGCGTCGTCGGTCCCGGAGGAGGTGTACGCCGTCGCGGCGGGGCGTGTTTCTCGCTCGACGAGCCCCACGAGCGGAAGGGGTGACGGCTCGTGCACGGCGCAAGTCGGCCACCCGTTTCCGACGCTTGCGGACTCGGTTCGCACAGCACGTCGCCGCCTACCATTTTGCCAAAGAGGGGACAGACCTCGTCTGAGAGGTCCTTCCGCCCTCCACCGCTCGTTCCCCTCGTCCTGCGGCACCTTTGCGGGCGTCGCCGCGAAAGCTGGAAGTGAGCATTCAGGTGCGCGTTTCTCGCGGCGTCTTCTCCGCGTCGTCGTTCCTTCTCGTCGCTCGAGAGCCCCCCTCAACGCTATCCTCCCTTCCATCTGCACTGTTTTTTTTAGCTGCTCTCTATCTTTGTCTATGAATTTCTCCCCCGAGAGGGTAAGAGCACGCGCGCGCGCACGCACACGTGCGCGGACTGAGAACGAGAAAGGTGCAGTCGACCGAATATTTTCGGGTCACGCAGTCTGCCAAATTCGATTTCTGCTTGTATAAGTAAATTGGAGGTGATAAGAGATGTCGGGCGACAGTTATTCGGATGTATTTATGAATTAATACGCATGGATCAAGAGAAGTTTGAGCAGAATTTGATCAGAATTAGGTCATGTAGATTATAAAAATATAAATCTTGCACATCAATTTTTTTTATTCCTGAAAAACTTTATTATCATAATGAGTTTCGTTTTTATAACGAAACAAAATTTTTTGTGAGATTTTATTTAGATTTTTTTACGCGCTTAATGTTTATAATTAAGTTTTATTACAGCTGGAAGCTATAGCAATCTAGAATTTTAATAAAACTATGTATTAATTAAATAGTACAGTCATTTATTTAGTCAAAAAACTTACGTATTTAAGAAATAAATATTTTTGTAAATAAAAAAAATGTTTATATATTTTTCTAATAAATGGACAGAAATTAATTATATATAATATAATATAAAAATTTAGTTTTTTTATAAGTAGCTTATTATAAGATGCTTAGAGTTGGAATGAATAAATTATGTACAGAACTAAACAATAAAAATAGAATTGCAAACAATCGGATTTAAATACATTTTGAGTACAGATAATATCAATACATCATTGAATATTGGAAAACAAATGAATAAAAAGTTAAATAAAGTTATAAAATAAAATGATTTTATCGTTCGCTATTTTCTGAATCTTGACTTACAATAATCGGTTGAACTTTATGTTCATTTCAAGCAGCGATTATCTCTTTTGATATTCTCTCGAAAAAAAGTGTCTTAATAACGACTACGCGACAATCACATTTGCATCGACACTTAAATAAGTCTTGTATCGAGATTGCATATCGAGGCCCGGTGTGAGTTTTCTATTTATAAAGATAAGAAAACGCGCGCAATTACTTACCGATAAAGATGCTACAGATAGATGAGATTACGCGAATTAATTAATGTCGTTGCGAATGCAGCTGCAGCGTTATTCATGGTCTACAGGTGCGATACAGGCGACGACGACAAGTTACCCGCGGTGCACTTCCTGTTGTATGCAAATGCATTTGGCGGGAGCCCGCGAAGCCGTCGACACATTAATTTTCGAAATGACACTTACAATTGTGACCGCTTTTAACGCTCATGCAAATGGAAACGCCGCCTCCGTTTCGTAAATGCGCGAATATATATTATTCGCGAGAAACATGACGATCAAGTTGCGACCGCGCTCATTCTCTCTTGCTATCTTGACGCGCGATCTATTCAATAAGCCACGAAGACAAAAAGCAGAAAGTGCAAAGTGGCTTACGTTCGAATGCGTGAGAACGTCTCGGAATAATGTAATATTAATGAGAGAAACGGAAGTGTGCGACGCGTGACGTAAAAGGTCTACGCTTGATACTTTCGAGATTCAATTTCAATTTATCTCAGAAGTCGAGTTCGGAATTATATAAAAGTCTCATTTATTCTTGCAAAACTATGTATATACACGAAATATGTTGAAGGAAATTGTTTAATAATATTTTAATAATTTAATATCAAGTTATTAATTATAATATATTATGATGCAATATATTATTTTTAATATTTCTATATATAATATTTTTCTATGCCAAAATTATTTTTCATTTATATAAAGTAGTCAGCAAAATAATTTGCGGCATAATTTGACAAGACTGAATTTAACGCAATTGTTCCATCAATATTTTATTCGATTTTATTCGAAACTATCCAAAAACTATAGTGATTAAACAACACATGCATTAAAACGAGCAAGTAACAGATTTTTTTATTCGAATTAAAATATTTTAATAATAATTTCTATTCTTTTGTTTCTCTTGTCTAATCTTCTTTTTCTCTTTCATTACTTTTAAATTTATATTATTCTTATTGTTAGTGCAAACACTTTAGGCTTATTACGTATTTTGCGATGTCGTTTGTTGTTCTCGCAGACGAAAAGGATGGTAAACGAAGGATCCATATAATAAATATATTATTTATTTAACTTCTATATCATTATTATAATAATCAATTGTAGTATATTTAATCTATACTTAGTAACCGATAATATATAACATAATATAACATAATTAGGATCTGACTTGGGTGACCATGACGCGTTTTTACGTGTGTCTTTGTATGTGTACGTGTTAAGTATATGTGTACATGTAAATATTCTTGCGTCGAATCAAAAGGCACAATTGGTGTTTTTTGAACGAACGTGTAATTGACCTACGTATTTGTTTTTATCGTTGATTTAATATTTATCGCTTCTATTCGCGACTCTACTATCTCGGACTCAACAAAAATCATCAAAATCCGTAGAATTTTGAAAGGGTGAGCGAATTAACTATGTCGGCAAGAAGCCATCGTGATTTTATCGTTGGCGTCGATATAATTGTCCCCTGGATAAAACTGTTATTCTAAAGATCGAGCAATCCATCGTTTCGACGTAAACTGGAGTGTTCGAAAAATGTGACGAAATACATCTTGTTTCGCCAATATCGATTTACGATTGTAAGTACGACCGAAAATCTCGTTTGGCACATAATTCGTTTTTATTTTGGCGAAGTTGGATGCTTCAAGACTGTCTAGTTTATACTGAAACGAAGGATGGCTCCATTTTGCGTTGTCACAAACGTGTTGCTCGATGTCTGGATGCTGATTCGGCTTAAACTTCGACCTTGTAAGGCGAGCCGGGGATGTGATCATCGCCCCATTTCACGATCACGATGTATTCGCCCCGTTCGCGTACTAAGTAACTCACGTTGTAATTATTGCGTCCCGTGTGCTTTACAAATACTTCCTCGCATGGTCCTTTGGGTCCGTATACGCCGACAAACAGAATATTGTTACCTACAATTGCGACATCAATTAGAATTGATAATAGTGATCTTACATATTCTGAATAATCAACTGAATAATATATCGATCGTTATTCGTGCTACATTAAGCGTTAATAATGCCTTACATTTCCGTTTCAGAATTTTGCGGATTGAACACGTCATGTAAATATTTGCTAAAAAACGTAGCAAAATTAAAAAAGAAATATTTTGTAGGTAAAATGTTGCAGTTTTTCACTTGTCAAATTTTGCAAAAAAATTTTTTATTGAGCTGCAGAGTATTGGACGTAATTTTAAGAACAAAAAGAAACAATACATTCTTTTTCCAGACTTGGAATGTTAAGATACAAAATTTTCAAAAAACAGTGCACGTGAAAATACAAACTTCAAACTTTAATATGTCTTTCTAATTTTTTGTCTGCAATGATTTTTCGCCGAGTTTCAGTGGTTTAAAAATTGCTCGATTTTGAACGTCTAGAAAGTGTTTTCTATTTTTTTTTTTAATAGTGTATATTAAACTGTCAAACATGATTCTGTTTGCATAAAAAATACTAATGTACAAATATCTAGACGCAATGCATCCTAAACTGGACGTGTAAGGTATTATTAACGCTTATTGTACTCGTCATGAGAATAGAAATAGAGAATAAAAATTTTAATACGGTCAAACAAAACGTACCGGCATCTCCTGCGCTAACGGTGAACTGATTTTGCTTTCCTAAATAAGCTTTCTTAAGACCCATGCCTTTACTCGTCACTTTGCTCGCGTCGGACTTGAATAATGGCAGTACGGGTCCAACCTGCTTAGATTTGGATATCTTCTGCACGGTCTCGACAACGATCGAACTCGTCTCTTGCGCGCCTCTTTCTGCCAAATCCGCACCTGCAATAAACAATATTTATCATTTCTACAATCTTCCATACATTTTTCAAAAAAAATTACGTCTTTAAATATTGTATAAATTTGAAGCACCGAAAGCGATATAAATCGCAGAACTCTTTTGGGACAAAAAAAGAAATTTAAATTATTCATCATTCAGATAAATAATAAGTTTCGTGCTTCGCAAATTATGATTACGTTGAAATTTTAAAATTATGTTATATATTAAAAAATACATAAAGAAATGCGCACCTGTGCAAGAAACCTTGTAAGGCGAGCCCACGATGTGGTAGCCGTTGTACTTGATGCTGATGTAGTAATCGCCTGGCACCAAAGGCGTATACCTGACCTTATAGCCTTCCTCGACCTCAGTACAGTCCATGGCAACCTTGCTAGGTCCGTCTACAGTAACACCCAATGCACCGCAGCCCGCATTACAGGTGTCGATGATGAAATCAGTCTTCTGACCAGTTTTGATCTCCTTCAAGCCGTTGCCGTAGGCGTGCAGGGCCGCCGGATCGGCGTCCACCTTACCGACCTTGATGCGGTACGGGCTACCCGTTATGTGCACCCCGTTGAACTTGATATGGATCTGGTGGATGCCATTCTCCGTCGGCATGAACCTCACCGAGTACGTATCCGTATCGATGCTCTGGATGAAGCAGTCGTCTTGAACTCCGCTCGGCGACACAAGCTGAAACGGTAACGAATCGATTAATGCGACTCGGAAGGTCAACTTTCAGTCACGAGTTTCCTAGCTCCAGTATGATACGATAGATACTTCCAAAAAATGTAATTTTCTTTATTTTTACACAATCTGGTAGAGAAATAATTTTGCATCGTGATAAAAAAAAGTTATAATATTATTTATATTCTAAGAATATAATTTTCCTTTATTTAAGTTTTGCTTTGTAAAATCTTTCTTGCTCTCTTTCAATATTCAATAATTACATGATATGTAAAAAACTAAAATTCATATTAAACACACGCGTAGATCATGCGCAGTAAAGTAGTAATATTTTAATCTATAAATTTGACACGTGCCGGCCGATGCGATTATTTTGCGTTTTTTTATGTTGAGAAAGGGTTAATTGTATTTTTATAATTAAACGATGATATTTTACAAATCACTCACTTGAGAATAAATCATTTTCGTCAGAAATAGTTTCGGCTTTCAAATAAAAATTATTCTTTATTGCTTTTTCTATCTAAAAGAATCAATATTTGTGTCGATCGATCTCTAATAATTTCAATATAAATCGAAGTTAATTGACAATGCTATTACATATTTTATATAGGTTTATATAAATCAGTGCGGCCTACAGAAGCATGATTTATTTCACAACCTATCTATCTACTATTGATCAGCTGCTTATAGCGATTCGTAACGTTACGCGTACACGCGCAACATGTGCACAGATGTATTAATTCATAAATAATATACGCGCTCACTGAAAATGTTATAAGATGAAAAATTAATATATCGGCATGCGCCGCAAACAAATCTTCTGTGATTTGCAAAATAAATAAAACGGTAAATTATACAATAATATTCATGTTTAGCTTGCAAAAGTTAAACAGTTTAGCAAAGATTTTTTCAGATATTAATATTTATCTGCAAATATCTCAATATTTCTGCGTTTCGCTGCACGATTAATATAATACTATATCCAAAGTTTTCGAATTTTAGATATTTATATTTTAGATATTAAGATTCTTTTAGATATTAATATTTATCTGCAAATATCTCAATATTTTTGCGTTTCGCTGCGCGATTAATATAATACTATATCCAAAGTTTTCGAATTGACATCTACGAAATCGATCACGAAGCTAAAAATAATCATTTTCTCACATTTTCGCACACAAACAACTCAAGAATCGTGATTCTCAAGTAAACAACCACTAAATAGAGCCGTTAAAGACGCGGAATAACGAAGATGCCACTTTGTGTCGAAATCCTCCATGTGACTCATCCAGCTATGTACACATGGTGCACAGTAAAAATACGTTCTCGGTCCCACCTACGCGGTCTGATGTGGCAGCGTGCGTTTCACAAGCGCGCGCGAGTTATTTACGGCGCTCCTTCTCTCCGTCGCAAGGATATTTATCACGAGTCATGCACACGGCCTCCCCCCCCCCACCCCCGGATCACACTTGTTACCAGCGTCGGAGAAGGGCGGTGCATTACCTTCGCGAACAATTCACCCTTGGCGCCGTTCTTGCGCACCAGGAAGGTGTACGGTTTGTCGGGCTGCACTCCGCTCTCGGGGAACTGCGCGACTTCGAGCTTGTGCGCGTCGCCCATCGCCGGCGAGATGTAAACCTTGTGCGGCGAATCAGGAATGTGCTGATCGTTGAACTTGATTCCCACCCTGTATTCGCCTGAAAGAGTAAGCGATATGAAACGTCGAGGGAATAAATATATTGGACAATAAGAAGTTCGATTTCATGCGTGGAAGTTATCTGAAAATAATCGTGTGATTTAATCTGTGTACAAAAAAAATATATATGTTACTGGTTTCAATCTATATTTCTTGTTACAATTTCACTTAAATGAAATCTTAATGCCCAAACGAAATAATAATTCTCTTTTGCAGAAATAAACTTGCATAAAAATATAATGAAATGTATCTGGTTGGTAAATGATTACTGATAATATTTTAGCAATGTATCTAGCCAATATTAATTATTTCCGAGCGAAACACACGGTGATTAAATCGCGTTATATCGAGGCGAGTCATGTCTCTTGCTTCACGGCGACGAAAGAAGCTCGAGATACATTCGCTCAAGAATCGAACTAACCATCATCTTCCTGAGATTTCTGCGGCTCGTTTCCGGCCAGGACGATCTGCGTGGTGGCTGTGAAGGTAGCCATCAATTCCGAGTTTACGTCACGAGAGTAAAAGGGAACAGGGGGCTTTGGCGAACGAGACGGGAAAGAAGGAAATCGGGGACGGCTAGAAGGGTTCGAACGGAGAGGGGAGAGTGATAAGCGCGGAAAGAAAGAAAAAGAGAAGAGGAAGTAAAAGGGAGGAAGAGAAAAAGAGACGAACGATCGCAGCTGCAGCCGAAGGTTGGTCGCGTACCACTACCTTTCCTCGGGTCGATCCTGATCTCGATTCGTCCGCGAGCTTTCTCCCCCCCGTTCTCATTCCCCGCACCCCCGTGTTTCTGTTTTGCTCGCACCCCCTGTACCCCCTCTGGTCTCCCCACTGTGCCGTTAGTCCGCTCCCACGGGACCCAAATATAACCATCGCGCGCTAATCCGCGTCCAGCCACGAGTGGCCAACCGGGGCCAAAATATGGATCCACCTTAACAAATATAGACGGTGATATTTTGGGATCGGAACCGAGAGAGCTGGACGATCAACAGGGTGGGAGAGAAGGGTGGGCAGACATGGAGCAACGACGGATCAACGAGCAGCCGAGCCGGATTCATTAACACTTTGTGGACGGTCGTCGTTGATCTACGTCGACGGCTACGGCACGCACGTAAATCCGACCGCGCGTAAATACAGGGTGTTCCGTCACTGAAGCTATTTCAATGATAGCTCTCTCTCTCTCTCTGAACGACGTTACTGTCCAAAATGTTACAAATATTTGGCGGCTTAACGCAGATATATTTAATATTAAAAATCTAGGATCTATCCGATAATCCTTGCTTAGCAAACGGTAGATCATTTATAGCCTCGACGTTAAAAGAATTTTTTTTTTGTCAATGGGCATAAAATTTGATAAAAGTAGATTAGAGATTCAATACTTCTATTCTCAATTGACAAATATCAGGTTGCTTGTAATCTCACCATTAAAACAAAAATACTTTTTATTACGAATCACTGCATACTCGCACAGAATGTTACAAAAATGCATCAAAGATACAATAAAAAAATATAATCATGCAAAACAATCAAAATAAAAGTTAAAAAATGGTATTGAGTCTCAAGAAAATGTCGAGATTTCCAAGCATTGGAGATAAAATAATGTTTTGTTGTATCTTAGAAAATATTTAAGTACGATTTAACGTCCGCGTGGTTAAATTAGCGCGTATTACATCCAACAGGCATCATGCATGATTTAGTTTGCGCGAATATCATCGGCGATCCACCAGAATTCATGTGGATAATTTTGGACGAACGTTTGTGAGTCACTCGAGTGACGGTATGCGATCAATTATGTGCACGCGGCGAATAATCCATCGTGACACAAAGTATAAGGTCGTAAATCGCGAGATGAACGCCCGATCTGTCGCAACAAAGAAAATCTGGCGAACAAGTCCGTAAAATACTTGAGAAGTATTACTGTCTCAAAGCGTCTCTCAGCTTGTTTCCGGCGGCTTTCATCAAATAAATGGCAAATGTCCATCTTTGTCACTACTTTGTAACACTTCGTGGACATTTTGATTGACAGCCGATATCTTGCTCGCGCCGTTGAATTCTGAGTGTTGCATTTTCGAATGTGTGTATGTGTGCATCTGTGCCTTTATGTGTAACTTTGAACACAGTTGTCTGCGCTCTTTTTATTCTACAATTGTTAAAATTATTGTTTAAAAGATTAATCGGATCTCTAATTATTATTATTTGTTCTTTAAAAATTGTAGTAATTACGGTAATTGAATATATACTATTAATATCATTTATGTTTATATATATTATAAATATAAAATATAAAATATAAAATAATAAAATATAAAATATAAAATCCAATTAAAAAACTAGATTTGTAATTATTATGTGATAATTATAAAATAATAAAATAATTATTATTCTTTATAATATAGCGCTCACACCATAAAAAAAAAGTATTATGAATTATTTTCAATCACGATAAATTGTTATCAAGTAGAAAATTCTTTGGCATATAATTCAAATATTATAAAATCTTACCTTGCATTGGTTTAAAAAACGCGCGCGCTTGGCAATATTCGCAAAAATAGTAGTAGAGTGAAAATCATAAAAGGATTAATTGTAAAGTACACGTGTCTCGTACCAGGTTCACTGACAACGTAGCTAACGTAGCAGCTGCCATCCTTGCGATCCTTGAAGTCTATTTGCGCCTTGCTGGGTCCCTCGACGGAGACAGCGAGAGTACCCGCTCCTGCTTCCCTAGTCCAGATGTTGAATTCGCAGGGTTCGCCCTGCTCCCCTCTCTCCAGACCGGGTCCACCCGCGTGAACCCTGTGGGCGCCGCCATCTCTCAGCGGACCTACCGTGAACTGGAAAGGCGAGCCAGGGATGTGCATGGACTTGTAGCGCACGGACACCGTGTGCACGCCCAGCTCTTTGGGCACGAACGCGACCGCGTAAATGCCGTCCTCGGCCTCCTTGATCTCAGCGTCCTCGGTGACGCCGCCGGGCGATGTAACAGTGGCGGTGAGATCGAAGGCGGTGACGCCGGGCATCTTGAAGGTCAGCTTGCACTGGCTGCCGACCTCGGTGATAGGCACCGCCTCCCGTTGCCTCTGAATCTTCTCCCTCTGCCGGTTGCTGCCCTCGCCGCTGACCTTCACGGTGAACGGCGAGCCCTCGACGTGGTGATCCGCGAACTTCAGGTTCATGATGTAGTAGCCGGGCTCGGTGGGCTTGTAGGAGATGTTCAGGGTGCCGTCCTCGTTGTCCTTGCACTGAATCTCGGCCTTGCTCGGGCCTTCCATGGACAGCGAGAGACCGCCGAAGCCGGCGTTCCTCGTGTCGATCGAAAAGTTGTTCTCAACGTGGGTCTTGCCCTCCTTCAAACCGGGACCGGCCACTTGAACCTTCTTCGCGTCACCGACCTCCCGATCCTTCACGTCGATCTTGAACGGGGAATTCGGTATGTGCTTGCCCATCCTCTTCACGCCCACTATATGCTCTCCAGACTCGCGGGGCGTGAACGACACGCACATGTTGCCGCTTGGCATCTGCTTCAGGAAGCACGGCTCCTCCAGGCCGCTAGGCGCCGTGATCGATGCGTTCAAGGATTTGATATCGGCGTCGGACACCTTACCCGGTAGCTGCACCTCGCTGGAGGAACCTACGGAGATCTGATTCCTCTTGCGGCCCTCGCCTAGAATATTTAACGGAATAACTTTAGTGTTAAGACTACAAGATGACAGAACTGTTTTTTTTTTTTAACGAGAGAACATTTAAATTTTAAGAATCAAAAATATGTGTTGACAAAATATATTTATGTAATTAGAACTGATTGCACAAAAATTAACGAATTTAAGTATGTGATGCAATAAAAAATTTTTATCCAAAATTTAGTCACAAATTTAGTGTTATTAAAATACGTCCTAAAATGCGCAGTAATATCATAATAATCTTGATAGGTTACCTGTAATTTTTGCGACGAAAGGACTGCCATTGATGTGCTTGTCGCCAAACTTAACGGTGATCTTATATTCTCCCGGCGCAGTGGGCAGATAGGATACCGACACGGTGCCATCCTTATTATCGTGACAGCATATTTCGGCTTTACTAGGTCCTTCAACTGCCAGGGAAAGACCGCCCGCGCCGGCGCCTTTTGTTGAGATGGTGAAGTTTCCAGGTTCGCCGCACACACCGTAGACTAAACCTGGTCCGTACGCCGTTACATATCCGCTTGCCAAAGAATCGACATGGAATTTGTAAGGAGAACCTAAAAATAAAATTATATATTAATAAAAAATGTATAGCAAATTGAAAGACATTTCATATGATAATTCTCGCACGATTTTTCTCAAGTGTTACGTTTCACACATTAATAACATTATTTGTAAAATATCAATACCGATAAGACGTTTTCAGTATCAATAATAAGAGTGTAATTTATAACACAATAAATATTCACTTGAACATAATTGGGAATTTAACGATCGCCGCGTGATGTAAATTAATTTGCTCGGCGGTGATTTATTATTAGCGCAAATTGGCGCTTGCAAGATCCATTACACGGAGGATGAATTTTCATATAGCTCTCGTGTTTCAGCATCGTACGGATCGTAAACGCATCATACATTAACGCGTTATTCTTGGAATCCTTGTGAATCTCCGTGTGATCGATCGCACTTTCCGATTGCATAATCGCTGTTAATTTGCGAGATGAATGTAGTGACTTACCCTGGACGTGTTCCCCGTTGAACTTCACATAAATCTCGTGGAGGCCCTCTTCCCTCGGCTCGTACTTGATGGATACCGTGCCATCGTGATTGTCCTCGATAACTGGCTTATCCACGTTTCCGCTAGGCATCTTCACTTCGGCTGGAAATGAGCAGAATGACGTTCATCAGGCACATAATCCAAAGGCACGTACGCGACATAGTTTTCTCGAGTGCGCAGCGATTGGTTGGCACTGGTGTATAAAATTACAGCTTTCGCACCCAAACAAGATTTCATATCAAAAATAACCACTTAATGTTTATGTTTGTCATGCGCTCCATATTCCAAACTGTACAATAATATCTTTGCAAATATATAAATAATTTTCCTAGAAAAAAATTGAAAATTATTTCTTGCGGTATGCTTAATATAATTTTCGAAATCTAACATTAATAACTTTGCATTTTAATAAATGTGTGAAAAAGTAAAATATCTTTAAAAAAATAATCTATATGAGTTGAAATTTTTTAAAATCGGAGTTGCATGTCAGAAAAATTCTTTTCATACATAGAACTATATATTTAATATGTAGAACACATACAAATTTTTTACAAAAAATTTAATTTTTATAAATTTTTACAAATTCACGACAGGTGCTATAAATTTATCTCTTACAATTAGTAGTGCGTGTTCTAATATGATAATCCAATAATCCGATTAGATTAACACAATTTTTCAAATATTTGCTTGGAATTGGTCAGAGACGAATTGAAAGATTTCTTGAAACCTTTTCTCGTCTGAATATAGAAGAGGCTCTGGAAGATGAGCGGCGCGAAATCGAGTCCGGGTCCGGGAACCTCGTCCTTTTCTTGAGTGATTTTAACGTAGCAGATCGGTCGCTCAGCGTGATCAACTTCACTGCAGGACACGCTCTTCAACCAAGCTTTGTAGAAAGTTGATACCTCCTGCCACGTGGCTGGTATTTCTGGTTCCTTCTCTGCCCAAATCATCTCCAACAAGCACACTTCAGGATCGCGCAAATTACTGTCGCCGACGCACTTGACAAATTACTCTAAATCGATTATCAAGGTCGGCCCGATTTGAATAAAAAATCACTATAATCGCCGCAAAAAAAAAACTAATAAAAGAAAAAAAGAAATATATTCTTGTTTTATTCGGACAATTAATAATGTTTTTTTTATTTGCGTTAATCTTGCGTGACCGAATATGTATATTAATCTCGCGCAAGACAATTTTATATTTTTAACCGAACGAGTTTTTTCGACTTTACTTCGCGAATAAATTCTGCCGTTATTTTTCTACATAAAAAAGAATTATATTTAAAAATCTTACATCACTTCCAAATATCGAGCGAAGTGATTCAGCAGTAAGTGAAAGATTCCAGTTACGAGCGCGACGTCACGTGCCGAAGGCAACACCCTCGCCCCCCCGAATAGATCGGCGGCGATAAATTTCTCCGAGCACTGAGGTGTTCGCGTTAAAAAAAAAAAATTCAGGATTCCCGAAAGGTGCTGCGGGGCGACTTTAGGAGACCGACTGACCCACCAACCGACCCGAATCGAACGGCAACAAACGTCTTCCGACGTTCTCCAGTGATCTTGTTCTCGTGGTCTCCAGTCTGATGGCGCCTGTCAGTCGACCTCACGAGGGCACATCTCCGGCGCGACTGGCGATCGCCCGAGCACCAAAGTCGGTCGGCGGCGAGGACGACGAGAGAGCCGACGTCGTGATCTGGCTGGGTGATCTTTTTTTCCAGCGTAGCCACCAGAAGAAACTGACTTCGCCAGTCTGCCTCGTCTATCAAACATTCTCGTCTCTCTTTCTCTCTCTCTGTCTCTTTCTCTCTTTCTCTTCACCGACCCCGATCTTTCTCCCTCTCTCTCTCTTTTATTTTACTTTTCTTCACGAGGAAGTCTATCCTTCTCTATCATCGCATCACACGTGAACCGCGCGTATGCGAGCGGTATCACCACAGTGACACATGCATGCACATCTACATACGCACACATTATCGGAGCGAACTGATAGAGGTTTACGCACGCGCTAATCCGAGGATTCCGCGTGTTGGTGGGAGGAAGCGGATGGTCGGCGTCGCGGCGCCTGCACCTGGTGCGCGAAGATTTATGGCGCAGGTGTACGTATTGGTGTCTGTGGAGATACATTTTATATATATTATATATATATATATATATATATATATAATATATATTATATATACGCGGTGTGTGTGTGGTAACCGTGGTGTGCTCGCCGAGTTGCGGATGGACGGGTGATTGCGTGGCTACGCGACGGATCAACGATGGACGGATCCGCTCGATCGGGGTAAATCGGGAGCGAGACGACGCGACCATCATTAGGCGCATACGCGATGACGTGCCCGCCGCTCGACATATCACCTTCGATTGCTAAAGGAGGCGGCTCGAGGCCGTCTTTGGAACGTGATACTCACTCGTGACGGAGTGATGCTACAGATGAAGCATCTGTTGATACACTTTAGAGGAAAACATCTTACTTTTGAAAATAACAACTTCTTCATAGAAATATCTTCGAGGACTCTTATGAATATTTCTTTTAGTCTTCTATAAAAATTTGAAGAAAAAAGTTAAACTTATTATTCAAATTGATAATTATAATTTATTTTCTCACTCTTTGACCCACATTTTAATAATATAATGAGACGTAAGTAATATGACGATCTATTCTTGACTCGAAATGATCTAAAGTATGCGTTAAAAGAAACAGAAAGAAGTCTCAACATCCAAACAAGTATTCTTTGAAGTGCATTCTTAAAATAGTCCTCCATATCCTTTCTTTGACTCTTCTGTTCCTCTTTGATACCTCCGTTGATCTTTATAGAAGGTTACGTAAATTGTTATCACGTGAAAGGAATCCCGGAATTCTCAAGATAGACAAGACGAAAATGTTGGCGCGTAAAATCTTGGTTGCATTTCCGAGCTCGCCGTTTCATTTATCGAAGGAAGTCGTCAAGCAAGTGAACCGGCTCGTCCGTGTATTTAACACGCGCCACAGCCGCTATGACGAAGAGGAGCGGGTGTCGACTGAGTTTGACTAATTATGAACAGGCGTGATGCATTGAACCTGCGCCGCGCGATATTATTCGCGCATCAGCGCGCGTCACAACAGTCACACCGGAGGTATCATGTAATCCGCCAAGAGAACCGACAACCTAATTCAACGTTATTCTTCATCTCGAGTGACCTCTGCATCGCTTGATTCACAGTAGTATTAATATCTCGAAATGGGAGCGTTATTATTTCGCGATTTCTCTGGAAGCGGGAAATCATCCGCATAAAATCGCACCGGGCGCTTCCAGCGCCAAGATATCGATCTCTTGGCAAGGTGTAAACATACCGTGGCCACCCAAACGAATCGCGTGAGTTCGTCGACCGGAAAATCGCTCCAGTTGACTTTCGCGCATGAGGCGAGAGAAGGCCTGGACTGGAGGATGAAGAAAGCCCGATGTGGAAGGGATCGGTCTTTTTCTGGACCCGCCATCGTCCTCGGCCGCTCGGAATCTCGAGACTCGGCTGCGGACCAGCCGCGAGTACCCGCGCGGCGCATCCGGAGTCACTTAATCACCCAATATTAATATCGCGGACAGTGCGTCGTGCTTATCCGACGTACCCCTTCCGCGCAACGCTTCTGTCCAGCTCGCCATATTTTTGGCAAGGTGGTGGATAAAGCGCGAAGACGAATTCATCCTGTTTGTCATCTGACGCCTTCTCAATTCACCTTCTTAGTCCACCGTGGAACATTATGTATAATTAAATCGCATTACTCGTTGTCTGTTTACTTATTAGGAGTTCACTCGTCAAGAGAGAATTCGATATTCCACTTAATGTTCCACAATGTTGCAGAGAAGCTTACATCATATCGCGTATCCTTTAAAACAGTATTGTTCTTTTTTTTTCAAGATTTTATTAATAGTTGTGATTCTTTTTAGATATTAAAAATTTTATGTAATATTACATTGTCTTATTTATTTAACAACAATAGCTTTTTGATCGCACCGAAGTACTTAAACAGCCTGTTCGATCGCGAATTGTTACACGGCACTACATCATTGGTCATTAATCAATATCGTGAGTGATCTATCAAGTTAAGTACGTACGAGTACGAGTCGTCGTGTCAAGTACAGTATGCAGGCGCACGCATGATTAACGACAGTTTATTCACTGTCGATGCATCCGTTAAGCAAAACGTTTAAAGATGATTTACAATATTAATCATCGCAAAAAGAGGAGTGTTTTATTTGGACGAGAATTTAAGAGCGCGTAAAAGCGCACCGAATCCGTCTCGCACGAAGCGGAAGAATTCGCGTCGTAAAATTTCGAGAGCAACTAAACTCCAGCACATGTTGCGCAGTAAAGTTGGAATTTATTTCTGTGCAGTGCGAGTAGGTCAGCTCGATGCACGTTCGATTATTGTCGTTAAACTAATAATAGAAAATAAATTATTAACTGTGGTGCCGATATTGCATTAGCAATAAAATTCGATGAATTTGATGGAGGCAATAAACAAATTTGTTATTTAATGTGTATCAATAAATTATACACTTAAATGCATTTAAATCAATTCAATCGATTTCAGCGCATTCAATAATTTCAGAACATTATATAAAAAATATTTGTTAAAAAAATAACAATTTAATCTTTTAATTGATTCAAAATTGTTGTTCTGTTAAAATAATATCTTTTTCTTGTAGCACAATTATTAACTTTGACTAAACAGAAAAAAGAACGTCTAAGAAAATATCTGTGGCGATATAAAAAAAACAGTGTGTCGTCTGCAGTAGTATAAGCTAATAATAAGTCAGACAATCCTGCAAACTTTGCTCTTTTTAATCGATTATACTTCAATTTTAAGCAATTATATTTTAATTGAACTAACTTCAAATAGCTTATTATTTTGTTGTATCCTTAAGTATTAGATACTTACAATTTTAGTTACAGTAGTACGAAATAATAATAAATCGTACGATGCGTTATCTCACCACGTGCTAAGATTAGAATTACGAGATATTTTATACACAATTTATAAAAACAAAAATATAATTAATATCTTTTTAACATAAAAAAATAATTAAAAAATAATTTAAATAAAAATGATAAATATTGCAACACTTTTTTTCCATTAATCCAACCAATCGCAACACGAACTTGAAATTTATTTCATATCATAATTATACATGCATATTTGAGCATTGAAAAATAATCCATAATTGCAATTAAATAACTTTTTCTTTTTCTTACGATTCTCACATGTGAAATAACTTGTTACTTCTTATTCGCCAAAAATTCGAATTATATTTTACGTGCAAAAATTATATTAATTTCCTTATTTTAATTATTTTCTTTTTTGTTTTTTAGATAAATTTTCAAATATTTGAATGGTGGATAAAGCTTTTACGAATATTTAAAATATAAATTAAGGTATTACTTACAGATAACTGTGCCACCACTCGCGAGAGGTAATGGAATGGAGTTCAATCGGATAACGTTGAAATTCTTCTTCGATAACTCCTGCTGGCTACTGCGCTTTGTGGTGACAGTGGAGCTTTCCTGCAAGGTTGTGCTGCGCTGCTCGACTACGTGTTGATTTTGTCTTTGTTGTGTCTTACGAGCTCGTTGAGTTTTATGCGTGCTATGTTCCCTGTACTCTTCGGACGCCTGAAATGTCATTAAAGTTGAAGAATTAATTAATAATTTTTTCAAATTAAACATTTCTTCCAAGATCAGAAATGGCAAATAATTATAATATTTTTTGAGAATAATCTATTACATAATAATCGACAATATTTTTTTCAAATACATAAAATTGTGTGAATAATTACGTTTCGGTGAAATATATTAGATAAATGTATTTTTAATTCGGTTGTTTTAATAAAAATGCAGATTTAGAGGAGTTACTGCTGCGCGTTGATAGAAATGTGACTGGATGCGACGAAGGCGTGTCTTTGACGACAATGGAGATCGCGATTTTGTATGATCGATAAGATATTTCGGTGCTGGAGCGATGCCAAGCATTAAAAAAAGCGTTTTTCTTTTTCTTGCAGGACTAATAAAATTCTTGTGAAATCTCCACGAAAAAAAGAGCGTTGAAATCGAGAGATGGTGTATGTTATACTTCATTACGATAGAATCTACGTATTTTGATGCTGGTCGTAAGCCAAAATGCGATGCGTGTAAAGAATTTATTATGTAACTGCTTCAAAATTATTGCAAAATTCTCATCACGAAAAGTCTGCATATTTAATGGATTTGCATTAAATTACCTCGCAATTGCGATAGCACTGTGCTTATGTTTTACTATAAGACAATTCATACTTAAATTAAATTTCGAGCTCTTATAAAATTTTGATTTAAAGTAATCACAATAATAATTTTATAGAACATGTATATAGAGTTTACATAAATTACAAATTTGTTTCATTACAAAAAAGTTGTAATCTGCAACATTAATCGCAAATATATATTATGAAGAAAATAGCTTATCTTTATTTGAAATTATACATAATTATATTTTCACTTCGCATAAAGAATATTAACGTATACCTACATTAATTGTCTAATTTATTAAACTAAAAAATTATTCAAACTTAATTTTTCAGTAATAATAATGTTATATTATATGAAAAATATTAAAATCAAATTTTGAAATGTTAAATATCATGTTTCACGTGTTGCATAAAAAATTTTTATTCTTCTTAGCTTAAAAAAATATCTAAAGAGAGAGAAAGAGAGAGAGAGAAAGAGATTCACTTAGCATAATCAAATGTTAATTCTATGACATGATGCTGTCAATTAAGAAGTATGAAATGTTACGCGAAGCGTGTGACTATCGAGACGCAATATTGCAGCTGAAACCAAAATTAGCTTCCGGTGAGATGCTAAACGTGCTACATAAATAGTCGCTTTCATGGTGCAAAATGCGATGCGGTAACATCAAAGCGACATATTATCATAAAATTTCTCCTTCTTAATTTATATAAAACAGATATTAATTTATTTTTAACAAAAATTAATTTTTTTATTTACAAATTAAGGATATAAAGATTTTGACCATTCAATTAATGTAAAAACAAGCTGTAGTAGTTGCCAATATTTCATAAAAAAAAATTATTTACAACATACATTATTCTTGCATCAGACATCATACACTAATATATATTTTTTTTTTCTTCTTTACTAAAAGAAAAGTATGGAAAAATAAGAAAAATTATGAAAATTATTTTTACAAGTTTACTTAATGCTGCGATACATTGCGAAAACAAGGTTAAATAACTTGCGGGAAGTGCGATATTATGTTGCTAATTAGCTTGTCCAAATCCGTGTCATTCCTTTGATATCTACCGCGGCCACTTGTATCACTCACTCAGTTCGCGGACGATTCGCAACCGTCACGAGGACGGTGCCATATTCTAAGCCTCCCGGAAGCCCGCGGGCTGTTTCTCTCCCTTTACGAGGGTTCGCTTGATTGACTGCTTGCGAGTACGCGTACCTGACAACCAGCTGTCACACTTCAATTTCACCAATTTACGAGGGAACGCCTAGCTGCGTTGGTGGTCGACACGAAACTCGCGTCTCGCTGGTATCCAACCGGTAATTCCGGGCAAAATACTGATTTTCATGTACCATAATAGATACCCAGCCCCCACTCGGGTACATTACAAAAGAATTAAAAATACAAAGCACAACAAGGACACAATTGTTCCAAGTATGATCGTAAACAAAATGTGAACGATAGCTGATGTACCATTGATATTGCTAATAAAAGAAGTTAATTTTTAATTAGTAATATTATATTTATAGATTTTCCACGGAATAAAAAAAATCTCTATTCATTGATCAATAACTTTTAATAATTTTATATAATAAATATATCTACATAATATATAATTAAATATTACAATTAAATTATAAGCTATGTTTGAAATTTATATGTGCTCGATTATATGTTCAAAATTAAATTATAATATAAAAAAAATAAATATTACTCACAATAATTTGAATATATAATACATATATTAGCAATAAAAATTTGAAAATTGTAGATTTTGGATGAATCTCAAATGTAATGTTACGTTTTGTTTGCGACCAGAAGAGTCTGGTAATTATTTGTGCAGTTATATCGCCTAAATCCCAAGATGCATAACACTGTTTTCAAATTGCGTTACGTTTCTTAATAAAAAGAAAAAGAATTAAAAATTTCCCGTTATAAACAATTGAAAATTTTAGAAGTTTTAACAAGAATTATAGCAAAAGTCGATTTGTCGCGAGATTGGTTCTGTGAAAAGGGCGGGAAATAATGGCAAGCATCGGCGTCGACCGAGAGGAATGTGTCGCACAAAGTCACCGTTGTGAATCGTCGCACAAAGTTTAATTTAACTCACGGTATTAATTCACTCCCTCGTCTCCCTCGGCCACCCACTCCGTTCCCGCTTATAAATTTGGGAAAGCCTGACTCGTACTCGAAATAGTCTAGGAGCTCCCGGTGGAGGATGGACGACGGTGACACGCGTATTGGATTTCAAAATGGATTTAATGTTGAATTTTAATATTGAGAATATGATTGATATAAATATAGATACTTAGTAGACAATAGTGCGATTGTCGAGTATGTCATGCATGTCGCGTAACTATTTATGCGCGACAGTTACGAAGAGTTATGATGCGCGAAAGCAGTCCGTCGTTATACACGATGCAATGAAAATTTCGTGACATAAGACGACGTTGTTCTGGTGCTTAGATTATTTCCATTAATTTTGAGTTGCACAAAACATACAATAATTTATTTTAATTACTTTTTTATTTAATAATATTCCGAAATTATTATTTTTTATTTTTGAAACAAAATAGATAAAAAATAAACACTAAAATGTTACGTTAAAAAATGTATATGTAATAAAAAAAAGCAGATAAATGTAACAAAAGAAGTATAATAATAGTGTAATAATTAACAATTTTTTTAAATTATTGTTTTAGATATCGGAAATTTTTCATTTTCAATAAGAACATAAAAATAAAAATAGCAGACATATCATTTGACCAAGAGAAAAGTCACATACTTCGAAACAATGATGTCTCTACTCTGTTGAAGTAAATTAATTGAACAGGTGCGCGGAGTGCCGGAGCGACCGCATGAACATGCAAGCATTTATATCACCGGCTTCCATTGTTCTATAATTCGCCGCGTTTCATTTTACGGTAAAAAAATCAAATGTTGAGATAAAGATGCTCAAATGAAAGAAATACAAGAAAATGTCAGAAAAAGTAAACTTTTCCATGCTTTGTTGCGTCTGGTTCTGTTAGTTTTCTTCTACTGACAGGCGGTGAAAAAAGCCGACCGACGTACAGAAAAATGTCTGATCACATTTGTTTATTTCTACTAACAGAGACCCATAAAACGTCTGGCCACGTTTGTCTATTTCTACTGAGAATAGCTTATAAAACAACCAACGTCTAACAACAAAGACCTATAATATAATGTCTGCACCACATTTGTCAATCTATTGATAATAAATAAAAAAAAAAAACAGATTTATGAAGTAACATTGGATCATTTTTGTTTTGCTTTATGATGATACTGTGTATCTCTGATCGTACTATCAACTTAATCTATGAGAGATTACGAAATGTTCGTATTTCGACAAAAATGAGAAATTTCTAAAAAAAAATCAGCTACGAGTTTTTTCGCAGTTATTGTACAGATGCTCAAACGGTGTGTAGCATATGGGTTAATAAACATTCTCTGTAACTCTCCACTTTTAGCGAATTATGACCTTCCAGCACTTGCGATCGGAGGCACTCTGGACCACTTGATGACGGAGGCACTTACACGCGTGCGCACACACATGCAGACACATAACCAGAGGAAGTCCATGCACATGGAGGTGGGGGAGAGATATGCTCCGATAGAGAAAGAGAGATAGAAATATGTATATGTGTATGTGCGGACGTTACTTGGAGCGGAATTTGTGTTATTGCGCGACAGGGTCCACGTGAGGGGCGAGAATTTGTGCGATAACGAGCCGGCGGATGCGGTCCCGATGAGCCTTCGCAGTGGACTGTTTCGCTGGAGGCTACGCGACAATATCCTGCACTACGTGTTGCCTCTATAGTTAGATACACCTCGCGCCCCACCCACCCGGGGCTCGTCGTCGAGCACCGGGCATCCGTATCGAGAAGGCGATTACGAGGGGAGACACGTGCTGCTGCTCACGCATCCTTTGTCTTGCGATTCTTCAAAGAAAACCGACAGGACAGATAACTTCACACACACACACACACACATATGTATCAAAATTCACAAGCTTTTTAACTAATCAATGTTTCGCATTTGAAATGTGTAATTGGAAATCAAAATATTCTTGCGAATTGAAAAATAATTATAAATAGGTACGATTTTTTAGACAGCCCGTATTTAAATATAATATGGGTTTTGGCCTCAAGTGGTAGCAATACGCGATACTTTCATTAACGCGCGCTTCACGGTCCAGTTTCGCGTAATGATTCTGTATTTCACTGTGGATAGATCCGGTACATTTACCGAGACATTTTGCGGTATAAATACACGAGGAAATTTGAACGAGTCACGCTAGATCTTCTTTTGCACAGTAGACATAATTGCGAAATGTAAAATGGAGATTAACATCGGTTGGGCAATGACTTTTAAACAGAGTTAATAATCACAACTTTTTTGTTCTTCGATTAAAAAGAGATGCGGATAAATTTTATTAAATTACTCACCGTAAAAGTGTAGAATCCTTCGGGCACTGGTTGACCGCCAAATTTGACGCTAAGGGTGTAGTCGCCCGCATCGGCGACAGTATAGTAAATGTTAACTGTGCCATCACCGTTGTCTTCTATGTCAATGTCAACGACTTCACTAAAATCACAGACAGAAGCCGAGATGTATTATTCATAAGATTAAAATACAGAATTCAGATCCATTCAAGAAATTTTCGAGCAAATTTTCACATGGCACCGTTGCGACGCTATTCTATAATCAACTGTGCAAATGTTTCAAATAGTTTCGCGAGATTCAGTTATTATTCAGATTATTCAGTGTCCCGCAAAGAGAAAAGTTTTACATAAAATTTGTTTTCCCGATAGAATTGAAAAAAGCCTATATTTGGCTTTAATGTTTGCAAACAAATCAAGTGGAAAAGTTCTCTCAATTCTTTTATATTCTATTACTCATTTCAAGAAAATAATTTTAATTAGTATGGTAATAAAATTTTTTTTAAATTATGTACTAAAAAATATTTTTCCGTTTATATCTTAACAACAATTTTTGTTAATTCTCTTTTATTATGCAAAACCCACAAGTCTACTAATATATTATTAATTTATGTAGAATACAGTCATACATTTCTTTTACAAAAAACATATCTCTTTTTTTATTATTCAAAACTTGTTTAATTATTGGCAAACAACTCAACACGAAAATAAACAAAAAGAAATGCTGATATCTCTTTCTCTCATTCTTTACATTAAAAGATTATAAATTAATAAACAATTATTTGCGCATAAAATATAATTGAGAAATCATGTTTATTATATGAAGAGGATAATAACATCTTGTTGCTCATTATATTACGCGAAAAAATTTGGCCCGTTTTGAAATTACTTCTCGACAGAAAGACAGTCACTGCCAACTCGAACAACGCAGGATATTACGATGAATTATGAGATAGCAGCTGCGCACTACTGTCAGCATTCAAAAAGCATTTATAGTCGATTCGATTAGAGTTGTGACAAAATTTTTGAGGGAACGCGCCGGTTATGCGTGAATGCATACGATGCAAAAGTAGGATAGCAAGTGGAATTTAAGTGATCCCAAAATATTCACGATGGACATAATCGTACGTAGGCACGTGGCAATACTATGTTTTTTCTAACAGCGCGATAAACAAGTTCTATAACGAGAAATATGATGATGACTGGTTGAAATGTTGTTACTTTCTGTCTTCATTGTACAATTTATGATTTATTTCTGTTGTAATTATGTGATTAAGATAAATTGCATGTTATTAATTTTATGGATGTTTGTTGTGTGAAATTTCTTCTTATAAATGTAACATGCACTTTAGATAATATTTTCTAATTTTTTGTATTATGTAAAAAAAACTTTGTTAAAAATACTCAGTCTGTTTAATTATAAGACTAGTGGTCAATAATTGTAATTGTATATTTCAGTAATTGTCAATAATAAATATTTAAATTGATTTCCAACTCGATGGAAGAAAACAATTGCCGCTATAAAACGAATAGACTATGCAAATGAGAAAGTTTTGCAGCCAAATTAAAAAATTCCTTTATTTTTTCTGTAGAATTGGGTACAATTTAGAAAAATATATATGCCGCATTGTATATGTCGCAAAATCACGCTACTAAATAATCATGCTTGTTCGATTCAACTTGGCGTTCTTCGCCGACGATGCCAACTCATATTAAAGGTACATTTCGCTTCCGGATTAAACCAAACTGACATTTAATTTCAATGTTGCGGTACGATAATCGACATGGATTTGCGTACAACTGACCGGAGGTTCGCAACGAACTACGAAGGCGTATTACCACCTCGTACACGACATTCGTAATGGCAACGTGCCATGATCCTGATATCTCTCAGATTTGTTACACGATTTATGGCTGACTAGTCATTAACACCTTTACATTCCATGTACTAAGCTCAATATGCGGTTATTGATCACTCTCGGAAGTGGTATTATTCTAAATTGCATCTTTGATGCAATAAATTTCTAATTCTTAGTAGTTTGATTGCAAATAACAAAATTAATCAAATAATTTATTAATTATTTAAAAAAACTAATTTATAGTAATTCTCAGAGTAAAATCAGAATTCAGAAAAATGTAAAATACTTTATAATCGTAAGAAAATATAATAAATGTAATAAAATATAATAATTGTAATTTGCTCAAAATGCCTGTGCAATGACATAAGCATAGAAATAAAAAAAATCTCTTTCTTGAATTCGTTTATAAATTAAAAATAAATATAATAGATTACGACGGCGCGACATATTCAAAATAAAATGGAATGTTTGTCTGGAGTCTTGAATCTTCAATCCGAAGATTGAAAAACGCAAGTGGGTGAAGAATGCGGTAAAAATATTACCTACCCTCACCATGTATTTTTCTAACACGAATATCAATCCAGATACAAAAATTACACAGAAATATTATTAGAAATTAGAATTGCAAAGAATTTAAGAAGATTGAAGAACAAAAAAAAATGTGATTTCTAATAAATAATTTTGCAGATAGCGAAATAAAAGTACATTAATTTTATTAAAAAAAACACTATTTAAAAAAGTAATTAATTTAAATATAAATATCGATAAATTTATATATTTAATATTGCACAATATCTTTTTTCGTAAAAAAATGTTTCTTATGCATATTTTAATTATAACTAAAAAACAACAGAAAGATTTAGAAAAGTATATTTGTATTATTTATAATATTTTCTCCGTGTGATAAATTGTGTATAAGCTGTAACGATAATATTTCGACAATTGCGAGAACAAATTTCGATGTTTCTCCCGGCGCTTTCTCTCTCTCTCTGACTCACCTCTTCCAAATAACCAGCTTTAAATCGGGACGGATTATGCAGAGTGCTTACCTTCCGGAAGTGGAACGGATGCGGCAGGTCACTGCACCACGGCCTGCATTTTCAGTATCGACTGTAATGCAGTACTCCTCGCCCTGAGCCAATGTGTGCTGAATACCCTCCTTGATCTTGCACTGATCCGCCTTGCCGGTGGAGACGCTCTGCACGTTAACCGGGCTGCCTGGCACTTCCTTGCCGCCGTACTTCACGTTGACCTTGTAGCGTCCACAATCGTCCGGCAGATACGTCGCCTTGTACTTTCCGTCACCGAGATCCTGCACCTGCACCTTGCGCGGTACCTGATCCGGACCCTGTAACGAGCAAAATTTTAAAATAATTGTAACCTGCGGAGAGCAAGATTTATTAGTTGTTTTATCATTCGCAAGTCATTCGATAGCCGATATATCCATCTCTCTGACAAGTTGCTCTGGTTATCGTGACTCATTTAATTTGTTTTGGTACGTAGACGTGTTTTGGTTACTCAGCTAGCAACCTAAATCAAGCGGACCGTGCGATGATAAATATGAGTAATCGTTGTAGTGGTTGGCAAATAAAAGGAAGGATTTCTCAAATATGTATGACTGGTATCAAAAAATAATTTGAGGATATGTCAATAATCTGGTGATAAATAAATTTATCAGTGATATTGAAAATATCTATGTATTGATTCTACATGTACAGAGATCGGTCAAGAGTTAAATTTTGAAATTTTGTAGAAGAAAGAAGTTTATAAAACGAAAGTTGAAAATAATATAAATTATAAATAAAAATATTATTCTCTTCTATTAGTTTTTTTTATGTTACTCATTTATTTTTTCTTATACTCTTTTTAATTAATCTCTTAATCTTTAATTGATATTTGTATTAATTTTTTTGTTCGAAAATATTTAAGAAAAGAATGCATCTTATCATCTTATATTGCATTAAATCTCCTTATACGCTTATATATATTTTCATTATTTTCATAATTATCGCGCGCAAGTGAAGAATAGGTTATAATAATCAATTACTTAAATATTTATTTTTATAAACTACACAGTAACGCTATATTAGATATTAATGATATATTACAATAAATTAAGCTTTAATGAGGATTAAATATAAAGAATTAATAGATTTTTGCTGCCATCTCTCGATATATTTTAACAAATATAATAATATAATAATATATATAATATATTAATATATAATAGAATAATAATAATAATATAATAATATAATAATATATATAATATAATATAATAATAATTAAATTTGGTAATTCAATTTTTTTATAAAAAATTTATTCGATTTTTGTTACTATTGTTGTAGAATATAAATTAATGAAAATTTCAGTCCATTTCGAAGATTTTATCCTGACTGGAGATTGAAGTAACTAAATCTGTGAACAATTCTCCTTCTCCAAAAGAATGACTAATTTTATCCGGATGACATTAATCGTCCGTTTCTTCGTCAGTGGAATTCGTTAGTGAGGTTTCGAGATGTGAAGAATTATTATCTTACAACAGCTCGTCTTCATCATCGGTATACTCGATATACTCAATCGTGGGCTTTCAAAATTGTTAATAGAACATATTTAAAAAAAAAATAAGTGAAAAAATGCAGCCTAAATAAATTTAATAAAAAGGTATATGTATAATATAATCTTAGCAAAATTTTGAAATTTTATAGCTATATTAAAATCAGAATAAAACAACAAGACTAAAGTGTATAATTATGAAAAGATCTTAGCGATATGAGAATCTCAGTTATTTATTGATTGATTATTGTCAGTAAGCAATGCTGAAACATCTTTCCAAAGGCAAGTATGTCTCGGTAATAATATTGAATAAGAGAATATTGCACTCACCACAACTTGAACTTCGAGATCGCCGTATCCGGCGTTAGAAGTATCCACGACGAAGTCAGTAGGGAAGGAAGCGGTGCAAACATGTGACACTCCCGGACCCGACAGAGTGACTTTGTTGGGTTCCACGGTAGGCAGGACTTTTATCTTGTACGGACTGCCCTTGATGTCCTCGCCGTCGTAGGTCACGCCGATGTGCACGTTGCTTCCGGCGGGCGGCGGTTGGTACGTCACCTCGTACAAACCGTCGCCTTTGCTTTTGATCTGCGGCTTCTGCGCCTGTCCCTTGTCAGTCGACAATCTAACGTCCAACTGTGCCGCTTTAGCGCACTTCGATGTGTCCACCGTGAACTTGGCCGGCACACCTTCGCGCACCATCTCGGGCTGCAAACCTGGTCCGTAAGCGATCACGTTTTTTGCTTCCGAATCCGAGATCACCTCGACTTTGAATGGCGAGCCGGGTATGTTTTGTTCAGCGAACTTGATGCCAATTTCATAATCACCGGGTTCCGTAGGAACGTATTCGACGGTGCAGGAACCGTCATAGTTATCCTTCGCCTCCGCCTTGACTTCTCCATCGCCAGTGATCGATAACCCCAAGCCGCCGTTGCCAGCCTCTGAAAAAGAATCGTGCATATTTTCTATTTCGCTATTTTTCTCTCCAACAAATTACTCTTAACAAACAAAAGTTAACAGAAATGCATTTAGATTTATTTTCGTTGCGAAGAAACATTTACGTTTGAGAACTGTCGTTTTATTTATACGCGTTAAGTTTTATATCTATTTATTTTATATAAAATTATAATATTAAAAATTTGTTCCAACTATTGATTTACAAACCTTTGGTTTCCACCGTGAAGCGGTTCGTCTTATTCACGATGCCTTTCTCCAGTCCTGGACCGTACGCACGGCATTTGCTGGGATCAGAGCCGCGCTGTACGTTTACGGAGAACGGCGAACCCGGAATGGGCACGTTGTCGTAGAGTATATCAATAGTGTGACAGCCCTCCTCGAAAGGTGTGTAACTGACGCGATAAGTACCGTCACCCTGCGGGATGATGAGCTTCTCCGTTTTTCCTCCACTGGGGTTGTTTATAGTGCAAGACACTTTACCGTCATCAGTCTTCGACTTAGCGATGTCTCTCGTGTCTATTGTGAACGTTGCTTGCTTGTTCACAAATAAACCTGCAAGATTCAAGAATGCAACGTGATCAGAAAGGTGGTTAAGAACAAAACAATGTGTTCTTCTTTCGAGCTCAGGACTGTGAATATGAGGAATTTTTCAAAACAACTGAAGGCACGCGAAAGTACAAACTTTAAAATGCTTTTTTAATTTTTTGTCTACGATGATTTTTCGCCGAGTTACAACGGTTTGAAAATGACTAAATTTTAACCGTTTAAATATAGACGAAAAATTAAAAAAGCATTTTAAAGCATCACAAAATAATAAATAAAATATAATTTTTAAATAAATATCGATCAACATAGAAGAAATAAAGATTCAATATAAGATTATTGTTGGAGTTAAGAATTTCAATTATTAGACAAACTGAAAATAAGATTATAATTGTAAAAGACAAATAAACGCGTAAACTTAAAAGTTTTTGTTCTGTATATTTCCTCATTTTTTAAATATTCAAATATCTTATAACAAATTTGCGTGCTAAAAACAATCATAAAATCTAAAGCAAAAAATAATATAATGTAACACAACAAAAACAGGCGCAATCATAAAATATACATGCATCACTACGTACGTATAAGATTTTAATGCGTCTTAGAAAAACCTTTCAAGTTTACAAATTCTTTTTTTATCTAACAATGATAAATTTTTCTTGGGCATACATTTTTTAAGTATCAGAATATGCACATGCAATTTGTCAAATAATTTATAAAATTCGACATGCATGAATGCCAGATACAAATTCCTCAAATATCGACAATTTTCATGAAGCGAAATCTCACAATTTCCAGACGCGTTAAAAAACTTCATTACGCAAATAAAAAATCAGCACAGCACTCTTTCAGCTTCGCAAAACGCTCTCCGTCTTAAACGGTACCGTGTGGCTGGATGCCGTTTCCGCTGACTTTGATCTTGGAGAGATCCGCATCCGGCACGACGATCGCCTGGAAGGGCGAGCCCGGCACGTGCTGCTCGTTGAAGGTGATGTTGATACCGTAATCGCCGGCTTCGGTGGGCAAATAAGCAACGGAGCACGTGCCGTCGCCGTTGTCCCTGCAATTTATGGCGGCCTCGCAAGGTCCCTCGACAGTCACGCCGAGGCCACCTTGGCCGGCCCCGCGCGTGTCGATCACGAATTCGGCTGGTTTGTTCACCACGCCGTGGGAGAGGCCGGCCCCGGAAGCGCGCACTTTGCCCGGATCGGAGCCGTGGACGCAGGTGAGCCGGTACGGTTGGTTGGAGATCGGCTCGCCGCCGAAGCTGATTCCCAGCAGATACTCGCCCAGCTCGGTGGGCGTGAAGTTGACCAGGTAGCCCTCGTGAGTCGGCACGACGTGCGCCTTGACGCGGTTGCCGGACGGTGCCGTGATCGCCACCTGGAAGTCCGCCGCCCTGCCCGCCTCCTGCGTTATCACGCGGAACTGCTGCAGGCTGTTCACCGGGGCCGCTGCGAGGACGTTTGCGGGTTCGCGTGGTGAGCCGCGATGCGTCTTTCGCTTGTGCTCGCGTGACGAAACGACGGCCCGCGGACGTCGCGTCGACTTGCCGGTTAAATAGGCGATTGTCGAAGAGAAAGTTACAATAAAAGCAATCGAATGACTAAGGATGAATAAACACGATAGAATGATCGTGACATTTCGAGAAATTGTAATTGTATTTCAGTTCAGTTTTTGACGAACAATATCACCAGCAAGTGCGAAAGGACGTCCGTCGCGCGAAATTATACTAACGGTTAAATCGCAAATATTGAATATGCATTGATTTGTGAGAAAAAGCCGCTTGCTACATATATAAGCTCAATGCGCGTGTAAATTAAATAAAATATTATTTTAATTATAATGATCTCTCACGATTATAAAACACTATATATATAGCAACATATTTATTTTACATAAAAATACCATCGGTCATAATAAGTAAGAATATTATTTAACGCGCAGCTCGTTATTATTATCATCATTATGACTATCATTTGAAGTTTTATATTCATTAATTAGTGAATTAATTAAGATATTTTATGAGAAAGTTTATATAATACAAAATTTACTTTTTCCGTCATTATATTCATAAAAAAACTCAATAAAACTCAGTAAACGCTTGATAAAATTTTCTAATAAAATAAATAACAAAATTAATTAATTGATAATTATGTTACAAATAAATATTAAATTAGAGAAAAAATTAATTTCATAAATGTTTCTATCACATATTATCAATCTTAAAGATATTATTCTTTTTTTCTTTTACTAATTATTAACATCTAAACGTTCGTGACGAATTTGCTGCATTTTTCCGCAAAGTTCCAGGTAAAGTTACGTGGAAGACGCAACACGTGGAGCACCGAGTGCAATATTTTTAGACGAAACGCGAAACTGTGTGCGTGTCAACTGTGAGAAATTCGCGAACGCCACTATAAATAAACCATCGGTTTGCGCTCCAGCAAAATATCTATCCGAAGACCTTGGCAGCGCGTATTTCGAAAATCTAGGCTGAATATACGCAACCCACGATATGGCAGTCCCCGAAAAGAATATCGGCCGTACGCCACGAGACAGGAATTATTTTCTAAATGATCGCCGGAAACAGCACGACTTTGATGCAATTTATTTTCGAGCTAATGCGCTGCCAGTGCTTCTATCCAAGTGCAAGAATTTACCTCAATCGTAAAATTAATTTTATCCATTCATCTTTCTCTGATTATATTCTAATCGATTATCAAAATAGAAATGTAATGAAACATAATTTCTATTACGCAAAAATTATTTCATTTAATAAATTAAAACTTTGTATAATTATTTCTTCGTAATATCTTGTACTATATATATAAAACTGATTATTAATTCTTAAATTTCTTTAAATGTAGCAATTCTAATAATTACAAAAATTAGACATTGTTTTATTTAGCAACAATAAATTATAACGCAATAAAAAGCCACTGATCAAAACACGCTATCAAGTTTTTATAATTTTGAATGACGCATGATATAACACTTAAAGAATATTCAAATACAGTTTTCGCAAAATTCGGTATAATTCGATTGTGTTTACATATTGTTCAAATAATAAATTTAATATTTTTTAATTTTAAGTAAATTAATAGCGTGTTGTAATCGATATTTTAGACAAGACTTTAAAAAATAAGGATTTGTACTCACTTGGTTCCAAACCATCCACCTTGACTTTGGACACATCCACGTGCGGCTGAACGTTGACCTTAATGGGACACTGGGGTACCTTCAGACCGCCGTAATTAAGATTCACCGTGTAGTTTCCTGGTTGAGGCGGCATGTAATCCACGGTGTATGTACCATCCTCATTATCCGTCAGCGAAATCGGAAGTTCCCGGCCTTCCGGGGACACTAATTTGACGTCCAGTTTACCAGGTCCAGCCTCCCGGCAGTCGATGTTAAAATGCGTGGGACTGTTCGACTTCACGCCCTTTTCAAGGCCGGGGCCGAAGGCGGAAACCATAGCGGGATTCAACGGCGAAGCTATCTTAACTCTGTATGGTGATTTCTTCGTGGCCACTCCACCATAGTTCACCTGAAAATATATGATATTTTAGCAAAATTGTAAAAAGATTACAGCAAACTCTCGCAACTCATGAAAATGTATAGTAAAAGTACATTACTCTACAAAAAATAGAGAACACTTTTCAGACACACAAAATTGGGCAACTTTCTAAAAAATTTCATTGCAGATAAAAAATTGAAAAAGCACTTTAAAGCTTGAAATTTGTACTTTTACGTGTTGTAGACGTGTTTTTTATCTTCACTTCTGAATTCGAAGAAAGAATAGGTCGTCTTATTGTTTATAAAAAAATTTTCTTGTAAAATTTAGGACATGTCAAAAATTACAATATTTTACCTATAAAAATGTATTTTTTTAAACTTTGCTATGATTTTTTTGTCCTAGTTACATAATTTTACAATCAACTCTATAAATTCTTTTTGTAAAAAATAATTTATTATCAGTATTAATATTAGCGTAAAAAACAAATTTTGCTTTAAAGTCACGTAATTCACAAAAAAAAATTCATAGAAAAATAAGAAAAACGCGTTTTGTAGGTATAATATCGCAGTTTTTCACTGCAAAGTGTTAATCTTACGTAATATTAAAAACAAAATGTTCTATTTTGGGCTTAGAAGTGTAAAAATAAAAAATTTTCGAAAAACAGTCTAAAACACGTGAAAGTGCAAACTTCAAGTTTTAAGATAATTTTTTTAATTTTTTGTATGCGATGATTTTTCGTCATGTTTCAGTGATTTGAAAATCACTCGATTTTTAGTGTCTGAAAATAGTTCCCTATTTTTTGTGAAATGTTTTTGTTTAGTGTATTTTGTTTCAGATCTTCATTAATACTTTAATCAATCATTATAAGCTGTTTCATTATTACGAGTTTAATTGTACAAATATTTTTATATTCACAGAAATATCGCTAAATCGACCGACTTTTCTTGTTTTTGCAATAAAGTTGTCGATTTTTATGTACATATTTTTTATACAACTAAACAAGCTAACAAATCATATTTGTTTTTCATGTCAATAACTACAATTATCTTAAAGAATCTTTAAAGAATATGACAAATGTGTAGTAATAAATTTTGCAGTGATTAAACAGATCGCGATCATGATTAAAGTATCAGCAAAAATCTCAAACACATTAAAAATTTTGAAAATTAACATTTTGTTTATACCATGACAACATGTTGAGAACTCGATGTAGGCGTATAGTGCGCTTGGACAGTTCCATCCCGCTTGTCTTCTAATCTGAGCGGTACTTCTCTTCCAAGAGCATCCTGAATGGCAACTTCTAGAGCAGCCTGGCCAGCTTTCCTTGCATCTACTGTAAAGTACGTCGGTTTGTCTTTGGAAACACCTTCCGGCTGAATTCCTGGTCCGTGAACTTCGACCTACAAAGCACAATTAGCGTATTAATTTTACATCCAAATTAATACAAACAGCGTTACTAATGTAGTCAATATTACATTAATCAGACATAAAAATCTATCTTATATTTTTCGCATTATCTTAAGTAAAGGAAAGTTTGGAAATCGTAGGATATTGTGTAAAAATAAATTATTCGAGTGGAAAAAATCTGTTAATGCAATGCAACTGTAATGAGATGCAAATTTACCTTCTCCGGGTCGAAATCAGTCTTCGGCGAGATAGTCGCGATGTAAGGCGACTTGGGGATGTCCTCGTTATCGCAGAGGATGTGGACTGCATACTGACCCGGTGCGGTGGGCAGATAAGAAACATCAGCGGTTCCGTCGCCATTGTCATTGCACTCAATCTTTGCCTTGGACGGGCCTTCAATTGAGAAACCAAGGGCACCGGTCTCACCGTTCGTATCCACAGTGAATTTCGCCGGATGGCCGACGACACCATTGTGCAGACCAGGTCCGAAGGCTCTGATGTTGGACTCCTTGTAAGGACCGACGTTAACCTCGAAGGGCGATTTGGGGATCTCCTTGCCGCCGTATGTAATCATCACCACGTGACGGCCTTCCTTAACCGGTGTGTAGTGACATTTGTAAGTTGTAGCGTCGATTGTACTCATTCTACAATAATTTAACGCAATTTTTGTCAATAATTAGATATAAAATAAAGTATACAAAACATCGCACCATCTCCTTTTCTTTGAAAATTTGCATAATTTAAATCGTTTTACATTTATTTATCTTCTTTGAGAAAATATCAAATAAAAAAGATAAAGCTTTACGAAAATAATAAAGAGAGAAATAATTAAATAATAAATTAAATTTAACAACAATCTGCAGAATAATAGGAAAAAGAACTTACTGCACCGGCCGATTAACGCCTCCCGGCCCGATCACGCGAATGTCCGGCACACCTTCACCAGCATCTTTAGTAAGGACGACAAAATCGGCGACGTCCTGGACGCGGACGCCGTTCGGCAGCAATCCTCGTCCGTATGCTCTGCACTTTTTCGCGTCGGAGGCGGGTGCGATGTTGACGCCGACGGGACTTCCGGGTATGGGCTTCCCGGCAAAGAAAATATTGACGGAATGTAAACCGATCACTGGTGACACGTACTCGCATCGCCAGACGTCTGGTGAGGTCTGGCGCAATTTCACCGGTATCGCTGGTTTGCTACCCTGCAATAAAATGAAATGTAGAAATAAAATTTCAATAAAGATAATAATAATGTATTTTTCGACGGTAATAATAAGTATAAACGATATCAAGACTTTTCACACACCTGCGGATCCAAGATAATAACTTCCGGCACACCGCGACCGGCGTCCTTCGTGAAAATGTCGAAGAAGGCAGGTCTGTTCACTACGACTCCTTCCGGTTGCAGACCAGGTCCGCTCGCCGTGACTTTTCTCGGATCGCCAGCGTGTCCTTCGACATTGACGGTGTACGGACTCTTCGGAATCTCTCTGCCAGCGAAGAGCACTTTTATCTTGTGCGGACCCTCGGTTTTTGGAGTGTACGACACCGAGTAGGTCAGATTCCTGTCCTTGTTGAATCTGATATCGACCTTGAAAGCACAATCGAGACATTTGTTTCAGCAGGATAGACATTTGAGAAGCAGCGATCGTTCAACTCGCAATATATCGCAAATGCTGTGTATTGAGATAATAATCATCGCGCGGTAACACAAATAGTCATTACATCATACATGTCCGCGTTCTGTGGCGCAATTATCCCGATTGCGATAAACATCTCTTAACTTCCGGCCTTGCACTCAACAATAAGCGCCATTAGCACGTCTATTTAATATTAGAACGGCATATACAGGTTGCTGCATTCGAATCGCACAACGTTTTGGTTCACAGAAAGTGAAACAGTTCCCGAAACTTTTGATATATTTGCTTTTTCTCAGCAATATTTTTGATTAATTTTCCGGTTAATTAAAATAAATTCGGAAAAATTTATTGTTATTAATTAATTTTACAAAAATTTATAATTTTATCGAACCTTTTATTTCTTAATTCTTAAATATTATAGATACAATGTTAAAATACAAAAAAAATGTATTTTATAAACATAACAAAATAACAAATTTACTCAAAATATTTGGAAGCAACTTGTGTATTTTTTTTACTAGAAGACGTTTTATTCGCAAGAAGACATTGAATATTTTTTGTAAGAGCACGTGATAGAAGATTCATACATCGAATATTATCGTCTCTTGAGCAGACAGAGGCTTGATTCTTACCGGTAGCTTGTTTCCTTTAGAATCATCAACGATGACGTCGACGTTACCCTTGCCGGCGGAGAAGGTTTCCACGGTGAAGTTGGCCGGCGCGCCAACGATCGGACCGGTTGGTTCAATGCCGGGACCATAAGCGCGCACTCTGCGCAAGAAAGCATCGTGAGAAGAGACAAATTACGAGCTGCCAGCCGGCGGCCGCAATGTTGTTATATCAATACGTTAAGTAAATCCATTTGCCAGACAGCTACAAGCATTGCTTTGTGCTACGGTGATTACGTGATTTGCGCCGTTCTTCTCTAAATCAATTTGCAAGCGCGCGACGTTCTGCAAAAACCTGCGGCCACTACTTTGCTCGGTTAGTCCAATTTTTCGCCGAAAACTTTTATTTACAAATGTATAATACAAAGAAAGTAATAATTAATAATTACACATATAGACTTTGGGAAAAATCTATCTAGCCGCAAAACTCAGAAAATGTAGAACGATTGTCAGCTGCTAACTAATCAAACTCTCGCTCGTTCTCTCTTCAACAAGTTTGCAAACCGCGAATTTGCCAGCGTACTACTACTTTATTTATTCTCTATAAGGCATCTATGTGTACATGTATACAAAAAGAGCGATATTAAAGGTGGCACTGTGTTAAAGAGATGAATTTCAAACACTCTACGGCCAAGGCGGCGAACATTAATTGCGCAAAAACCGTTACATGTCAAAATATATGATACTGCGCGACTTACCGCGGCGGTGGGATGCTGCGACCGAGAAATGAAATAAATTGGTTAATTAATCACAGTCACCGTACCAGAAATTTACACACGCATTTTGTCTCTTATCTTTCTACCGTGTATACTGCCGATACAAAAAGAAATCGATCACATACAATCATTTCATACTACTCCGGAACGATCCAGACTGTAATAAATGACACTGATTGTAACACTTCAAAATTTTTTACATAAATATGATTTTAAAAAATAAAAATCATATTTAGTCAAAAAATAAGTTCTACGCAATATAAATAGTGTCTGATAACTTTTGTACATTATTTTTACTTGGTTCTTTTTATTTTATAAATATATTCTGGATTGGTAACCGAGAAAAAGACTACATTTAATTATTCGTGTGCTATCAGTAGTTCTAGTTTGCTACGAGTAAAGATACGACACGTTCTTGTGATAATGCGATAAAGTGTACAATTGGTTCACAAATCGTGCTTACCTGTTCGGATTTGTGCGCGGACGCAGAGGTGCACCTGATTTTAATTTTGCGTTGGGATATTGCGACAGGTATGTCATCATCGACATCTCATCGATATTTGGGTTCACCATCTCCTCGGGTTTAATGAGCTGTAACCAGAATGACGCAACGCTCCAATGAGAATTCAAAATTCATTTACAACCGCATCTACAAATTTCTTTTAGTTTTTACAGTCAATTAGTCGTTTTGCCAATAGATTTCGATTGAAATATAAGATTCATCGATTAAAATCAAATTAATATCTTCAAAAATGCACAACTGATTGACAATAAAGTTGTAATCAACTTACAAAGAATTAAGCACGCAGAAAAGTTGAATATTTCTACAAATAAATCAATTAATTAAAACGAACCTGGGGAATATTGAGCCAATCGTCCGCGAGGCCCATCGCTTCAGACGCATTCTGGATCGCATCCTTGGGGTTCCAATCCTGCCAATCTGGGCAGAGACCAGGTGCAACCGCATCAACCAGCGCGCCGACCGCACGACCGTCGTTCCAATCGGAGGTGAAATTTGTGATGGGCAAATCCGGCACTTTCGACTGGATCCAATGCATCAGCCTTTGCTTCGGGGTTGCGCCCTTGTCCTCGCTGTCGTCGCCGTCCCACATTGGCATGGAGATAGAATAGTGCAGAATCAAGGTCCATATTAGGCCAAGGATTAATTTCAATTTGCAGTCTACGATGTCCGAGGAGTCTGCGGGAAAAAATGAAAGATTAGGTAAATGAGATGTTGCTTTTCGAATCTTGTACACTATTATTAAGCAAATATTATGTCGAAACATTGGCCTCAATTCAAAAGCATCACATTTATAAAGCTTCTTATTATATTTTCCCCTGAATTCAACAGTGCCAAATTAACAAGACAATGTTGTGTTACTAATAATCTTCAAAAAGAAACATCTGTTTCCAATTTGAGATTAAATTATAGCATTGTGATAATGTCATTATCATAAAAATCTTTTTTTTTTTTTTCTTATACTCTAAGTCTATAAAATATAAATTTATGTAGAATTTTTTATTTTACCGTTCCCGTTTCAACTCTATAAATACTTCTTGAGTAATGTTTTATATAAACGTATAAAAATTCATTAATTGTGAGTGAGTAACTTCCTCTCTTTCGCGAAGAAATTCCTTCTTGTTGCGTAAAGTCATATTATTCATCCGTGGATCGATCACCGCTCAATTATCCGACGTGAGTAAGAGCAAGTGGGCGTTATTAGAGAAATATTTTTCCGCGATTCGTTTACGGAATGAAGCTAAAACGCTCTTTCACAATACGCGTTTTGAAACGACGCTAGCGAACGAAAAGCGTGATACGTGTTTGCGCAACGAAAGTGCTAATAGATATCCTCGACGCGGTGATTCACGCGTTGAGCGATCGCCAAACGATCGTGTGTATCTGCAGAATCTGCGAATTTTGTATAAAATAATATCAATTGCAATTATTTGAACAAAATTTATTATTAAAGTTATTTATTAAAAAGGGATCAAAATATAAAAGAATATAGATTAATTAAGCGCGGAAATATCATATTAAATGCGACTGATCCTATTTTAATAAAGCCAGCTTTGATACAAAGCTCTCTTACTAATCTTGAGAGCAAACCAATACTTGATCTCAAGCTTAAGTGACTAGTAGTGTAAACAGTTCTACAGCGATATACAACCACGTACAGCGGAAGCATTTGCATAACAAGCATTTGCCTTCTGATACCCTAATAGTTACTCTCTCGCAAAGCGCGTCGTTCCGTTGACGCTCCGATATTCTGCGCAAGGGTAAAAAAAGCCCGTGATTATATCACTTAAAAATAACGCTGAAAATGCACTTGATTGCGCAAATTTAGACGAATCTGAGTCGCCGCGATTATTTCTGGCATCCGTCGACACTCGACATTGTCTCACCGTCGCGCCGTGGTGTTGTTCGTGTGACGCGGAATCGCCGATGACGATTCATCCGGACTATTTTCAGCAATTACCGAGAGCTAAGTGAGTGATGTCAGCAAAAACGTAGTTAACGCCGTGACACGCGGACCAGCTAAGCGCCAGCTAATTCACCCTGCGACGCCGAGCCTCCGAGATTCTCGAGCGGTCTTCCACCCACATAAATAACACAGCGCGCGCGCTTCCGCATGACAAACAATTCGAACCAATACATAAATTTAACATCTTTATATCACATCGAAAAGAGAAGTTACTTTTCCTAAAATATTTTCTTTTAGAGAAAAGAATATTATCTTGTATTATAAAATTAATGTACATAATATTAAGACATGTTTTTAAATTTTATCAACAATTTTTGATAATATTAATTTTCATATTTGCATACAAATATGTAGTAATGTTATTATGCACTTTTCTGCGCGTAATATGCATGAAAATGCGACTAAAGGAGGTACCCTTTTGTTTGAACACTCGAAATGAATATCCATTGTCGAGTCTGTCCTTCGAATTTACTTAACCGAGATACAGAAATGCATTCGTAAGTATACTGCAAAGAAAGTTTCAGTCAATATAATAAATTTCTCAAGTTGCCAATCAACTACAATTTTTATCTCTTTTAGTTATTGTAATACTATGTGTATGATATATAAAATTAAAAAATTTGATAATAAAAAAATTCTCATTAAAAGGATCGATCTATATATATATATATATATATATATATATATATAAACGAGAGAATTGAGATTGGACGAATCGCGTGTTGCTTTTTCATCTGCAGTAATTCACTGGCAATCAACGCATCTTAATGAGCAAAAAGCAAAGAGAAGCCAATTACATTCCTCTTGATACTAGGTAATGGACATGTTTGCTTCCAATGCCACAAATGCTATAGATCTTTATAGAGAACAATTCTTGCAATAAGATACGATCTTTCGCTTTAATTGCTCGTAAGCATAATTCTCTAGAAAATAAAAATAAGCTTCGCACTACTTCGTACTATACGATATTAATTTATCTTATGATATTGCCTGTGAAACTGTTATTATAAAAATCTGCATCTCGCAAATAATAAATAACAATTTGGACGATGCGATAGCATCTTATAATATATAGAAATAGCAATTGCGCTTAAAATGCATCGAGGTAGAATGAGATAGTGATCAAAATTTCATTAACGAGATTACATGCCAAAATTGCATCGTGATACTAATTTTGGAAATGTCGACAGTAAGATTGGTATTCGACCTTAGTAATTCCACACAACAAATTTCCATGGTATTTACATTCATATGTGCAAATAAAAGCCAGAGGTAAATTTTCATTAAAAGAAAATGCAGTTTTAAATAAGAATCTTAACATTAATAAAATGATAAACCACAGTCAGATGTTTTACTTTCTTAGATAAGAAAATATTTATAAAGTAGCTATTATACGAATGTCTGTTATAGAATTATGTTCCTACATTTCGAAAATTAAAAGTATTCTCTATCTCTATATTAATTCCTGTAAATTTATTATATATAACTAATAAATTGCTTACCAATATTTACGACATTTTGCGACTTATACAAGCCATTAAATGAAAGGTTAAAAAATCAAACATGCATACGAGCAGTTACCGGAGATTTAAAATTTTACGATTCGCAGAACGACGGTAAAAATTTATCTCACCGTTGTATCAACGAGACGGCTGTTCAAACATTCGTCGTGAATAGCGAGCTTCAAAGTCAAATTCGATGATGCAATAAATATACGGTCTAGTCCCCGTCATAAATATACAGCATTAGCATCCTGGAATCTTTTAGCAGGAGTCGAAGGGCGATAGATTCCGAGAATTCAAGGATCGCTCGTTGAAAAAAAGAAACAATTAAAATCGTGGGTCCAGAAACGGGCCTTTTTATTGCTCTTTCATTTGGCCGACAGTAGTTGGAATGATCTATTCTCGGATCGGGAATTTTCGTTGTATAAAACGAGAACTCCCAAACAGATCATCGTGAACGTCGTTTCCGGCGACACTTAAATCAAGGAAGAAGAATGAGCAGACGGAATCAGGGTAACGTATATAAACCTTTCAATTCCTGAATTCTCTTCCAAACATGCTGTATAGACAAGCGAGAGAGTCTAAAATAGAAAAATTGAGTTGCAAATTGTAGGAAAGATAAGTATTATAAATAAAAGAACTATAACAAAAATAGCAATAATTAATTCGATTATTTCTTGCGCTAAATTAACCGAAAGAAATTTGATAACTAATAATCAAACGCATACTTATACAATGATTATACGTAGACTTTTCTTCAAAATGTTAAAGTTACGTGTAATGTTATAAATAGCTCGGACATATACGAGTTGTTGAATCACTTATTCTAACGAGCAATTAAAAGATCCGAACGAGCATCGTGCATAGACTCGCCCGTGACGTTTCCAGCGACACGTATCCCATGGCGAGTTTAGACGGTGACGTCATTGATCCTCCAGAGATTACCTCACTGAGCAGAGAGAATGCCAGGTTAAATCTCTGCCAATGCATTCTTTTCTTTTCGAACGCCAAGATGCGATCGATAAGTGTGTCAAACAAAAAACCACATCTCAAATGTGAAAATTTTCCTCTCTTTGATTAAATATAATTCCAATAAAATCCAATTGTTTTTTTATATTTATTTATGTTCATTATTGCACAATATATCATTTATTTATATTAAGTTTATATTTCTGCATAGCTCGGAGCAAAAATAAAATGTTGCAATTTATAAAACTTATAAAATATTTAAAAGTTTAAAAAAAGTGTATAATATTTTTATCTCAGAAAATAGATAAAAAATATTTTACAATATTTTAGCTAAAAGTATTTACTTATACATGCAAAATATTTTTATGATTACGTCAAAATATAACAGGTGAATATATTTCAACAATCGTCGGAACTCAAATTAGCGTGTGTGTAATACACACGTCTCACGCAATTTATATATAAAGAGTACAATCCCTTAATGTCAAGGTTGCGTTCGAGAGTGAAAGTAATCGCTCTGAATATACGCGCTGCAAACATTTAATTACGCGTAGAAATATAATTATTTGACACATCACTGCTTTTTATAACTCCAATTATATTAAAAGCAAATTTCGACTAACTATAATACTTTTCTTTGACATATCAACTAATAAAAATCGCTTATATGTAAAACTTTATAAATCTTTTTTAAAATGTAGAATAAAAATTATTATTGATCTAATCGTCAGTTTTATATACGAGCATATCAGATTTTTGCAAATTTTAATAAACAAATTACTAATTAATCTATTCATAATCAGATATTAAGCTTACAGTTATTTTCTTAAGTAACTAAAACTACATTGTGCTGTAAAGTAGCACAAGGCACTATCACATAAGCCTCTTTTGTGTCTTTTACGCTTAGTAATCTTTTACAGAAAAAGCCATCTCGAAATATCAATGCTGATTAATTATATTATCACATTAATGCTCTACAAAAGTATTTCGAAAACGGCCACAATTGAAGAAACGTCGAGAGATCATTTCCGCTCGACGAAAGAGACGCGTATTCAGTCAGCAGAACGAGAGACCAAAGAATCGGTCACATAATAAACGCGAAGACGTCCGTGGTACCAAGGCGAGCTTGACCTTCACCCAATCTACATATAAGACCGTCTACTTTCTTTCTTTTGCTCTTTGGTGGTCCCCGCAGAATACGTTCCGAACGGGTTTCACGGCGCCCGTCGCGTAACAGCGACTGTAGCTTCCGCTGATATCCGATAACCGAGTGGCATTAATACCACGGTCCTCGATTACATCTCGACTGAGATTGCGATGACTAAACATCAGACACATTAGTCTTACTTGAGCGAGGATATAAACTTTTTGCAAAGTTCTCAAGAACTGCGCTCAAGCATGAAAGTTCACGGCTCGCTAATACCTGATTGTAAGTTCGTTAATGAGAAACAAACTGAGAAATGAGGAAATGGATGATATGTTCGTTAGTTTGATCAATTCAACGTCTGCTTCATTTAAGTTTTCAAGAAGTATTGAAGTTTTTAAATTATATGTTCACACAAATAACGAACTCTGTAACTCCACTGAATAAATAAAGACTATAATTGTACGATTTCGATTATAATTCATATAATAATTCCGTTGATTAATTTATTATTCTCTGGTTGTCCTCAAAAGTTGTATTTCGTTTATTTAATGTAACGTTCACTACTTGTCTTTATTTTTATTCTTTGTTTGCTAAATGTTTCTTTAAATTTTTCTGTTTAACTTATTTGCCATCTATTGATTAATGCTTTGAAAATTAATGTCATTGGTTATTAATAACATCGATTAATTCTCTGTGTTTATCATTCCTGTTCTAATCTTGCAGTCAGTTTTGCCGTGAAATATTGTAGGCATAATTTTTGCTAATTCTCAGCGTTTTTTTATTCAATTCTGGTCTACCTTTCTCAGTTCTTCGTTTATCTCAAACACAAAAATCTGTTTATCTCTCAACATTTAAAATTCATTCATTTTTCCATTGTTTTATCTTTCATATTTTTAACATTTATAGAAAAATGTTCACGTTACATTAGCGCGATTTAACAAACTGCAACAAATAACAAATAATGTGCATAAATTTTCATACTGCATTTATAAACAGTTTAATTAGCATATAATGGCTTTTGAATATTTCTGTAAATCACAGAATCCATAAATAGTTACATCCACACGTTTGCTCTGCTATAAATCTGTGAATCAATTTTCATGAATAGAAATCAGCAGTAACAGTTAAGTTAATTTTTTTCTTCGAATTAATCGAAAAAAAATTTTTAAGAATTTTCATAAGTACAGGATTTAAGAATATTTCTTAGGATATACGACTGCACACTTGTGTTCATTAGTATGTTTTTCTCGGACGATATGACAGTTGCAGGTTAAAGAACGTAGTGTGACATCATCGGTGATATATTCAATTGCGTCACTAGCAGTCGAGCATCTTGCTCAAGGATGTGACAAATTGTAATGATGTCGCATAACTAATTATCAATCTGTCAATGTAAATATGAGTTCTTAAAATTATACGATGTTGTTTCTCAAATAGCCGATTTTCTCATTTCATAATTTTTGCTTGATGTTTTATTCACAAGTTAAAAATGAAGGTTGTCTTTAACGAAATAATAATCGCGCGGTAGCGTTGTCTTTCTCTTAGAGCCTTCTGCCAACAAGTGGTTATAGACGTACACGTGGTCAGACTGATAGCGCAGACTCGACAAACCATATAGATCACAATGAAAACTTGGCACGATCAGTTTTTCTTTACATAAATTTTTAATATTCAGCTGGAAACTTTCTTTATAAATCAATATCCTTGAATTAAAATTGTGTAAAAGAACATCTACTATGCATAGAGATTTATTCTCTAATTATATTAAAATTAAAACTTTACTTTCTTATACAAATTCTTATAGTTAATAAATAATAATAATTCATTAACTAAGACAAAAAATTGATTAATTATAAAAACTATTAGTATTATATAACGATTAATATTATTACGTTAAAGATTTTTTTCCAAATCGCTCAATACATAAATAAATATTAAGAAACTGAAACATGCCGTTGTTTAATTTAAAAATTATGTCACGTTATCGAGGCTTTTAACTGGATTTAAACGGATAAGCAGAGATGGCTTAGAGATACAACATCAGTTTGCTCACCCGCGAAAAACACGTGAACGATATTATCCCATCACTACCCTTTAGTTTCCCGGGTAGCCCGGGCGAGCGTCATCGATCCACAACCTTCTCGCCATGCTCTACAATCGCTTTCATTTCGCCGCTCAATGCAACTGCGCTCTAACGTGCTTGATCTCAAAAGCAGAAACATGTAAACATATGTCCACATACATCAACCACACATTTCCCTCGCAATAAAGAATATTTTAAAACGCGCAATTTTTTTATTTATAATTGTCAAGATTTTTTATTTTTTATCTCTGTTTACAAAGTGATGAAATTAAATCTGATAAAGATTTAAATTTATCTGAGATCTGAAAAACTCAGCAATAGCGGTAAATATTTTTTTCGTTATCATGATCGAATATTGATCAAATCTCATTTCGTATCGCATTACGCAATTTCTCTTTCTATCAGCCAAATCTATATTAATCTTTACGCAAGCAAAATGTGCGACTATTTATTTGCTGACGCCTATTCTCAAATTTTGTTGACTAATCGCTCTTTTGCAGCTTTCGACTACATTTTTTATCATACAAATAAGCGTATACTTGGAACTAATATTATTTTGCACGGTTATTAATTCGATTTGATTAGATAAATAATCTTATTTGCTTAAATAAATAAAAGTATAAAATTACATTCTGTATTACAATCCTACGAGTAAGCGTAATGAAGAAATGCGACGATTTTGAAAGTTAAATAATTTCGTGTAATGTAGTCGTGTAATGTAGTCGTGCAAATACAGAAATATTCTGTAAGATCTCGCAAGATCATGCATAATGTACCGCGTGTAATTTACCTGTTTTATTTTTTCACAGATAACATTTCATATATAGCGTTAATTTTTCCTTTAATTTAATTAATTTTTCAGAATTGTATTCATTTTTATATTTATGTCTTATTTGATTTTCATGATTATTTTTATATTATTATTTTAATTTTATTAAAATTTGTGTAATTTCAATTTTATTAAAATAATAAAATTTATTATGTTAATATCTTTAAATAATTTCTTGTTAAATACGAAGCGTAATGCATTAGATTAAAGTGAATTGATAATATAAATTAATGATAAAATATTGATATTCAGTAATTAATAAATTACCGTTTTAATAATAATATTTAATAAAAGTCATATAATCATTTAATAATAATCCCGCGATATTTCTCACGAACAAATAAAATTCAGTTATATTCTTGTATGGGAAACAGAGATGGAAAAGTATCTTTCCGTAATGTTTACATTTGCGTGTTGCTTGATCATGTCAATACACATCAATATTTAAATTCTTATCTTATCCAAAATATAGTTTTATATTAATTAATTTAATAATTTTGTTTTTCAGAAAATTATTTTCTTATACAACTCTCCTAAATGCTTGAAAAATTGGCAAACCTCTAAAAAGCGCAGGAATCTAGGAATCGATAAATCCAATCTACGTAAAATGTGTAGACGACGCAGGCTCGGTCTCGTCTCTCGTGGCAGTTGTAACTACCACGTGGTGGTGTAACTTATCGAGAGATTTATAAATGAAAAATCAGAGGATTGGCCATAAATTTGAAATTAATCATTCGAGAAGCATGTCAAACATTATTTCATAGAATAATCACTTTATCTACACGCATCATAACTATTATTTCTCAAAATTACTGTTTTTTCTTTAACAAAGACTGTAAAGTATTATTAAATCGTTTACCATATGCTAATTAATAGTTTCAAAATAATATTTCTACAGCAGACACACACATATAATTCTGCAATAAATAACAACTATTTTACTAATTGTTCTTTTTCTTTCGAAATTTAGTTGTTTTTATTTAATTTTAATGACTTCATCAAAATTTAATTCACTACATTTAAGTCTTTCCGTCAACGCGATAGCGCTCACCTTCAAACAATTAGTTTAATCTGTTTTAAGCGAAAAGGAGACGAAGGACGAATCTATTCTCAAAATGCGTGGACCAGATGCATGCATATGAAATTACTCACCGATATTGACAATCCTGATGCCCTCGTCTTCCAGGAACTTGAGAGCGACGGATACGTTCTCCAGCTTCTGGGAGCGAAAGGTGGGCCGCTGATTGTGTTTCGGCAACCGCTTCTGCGAGAGCACCTCGATGAGACTCACCAGTCGGAGACCGTCTGACAGGTCGCATTCCAGGTCTCCGATGTGCTTGTTCATCGCCTTCAGTCGCTCGTTCGCCCATCTCGTAAAGGTGTTCTGTTGTATCCGCTTCCACTGCGCGTCTTCGGCCAGCTCGCGCTCGTACATCTCGTCCTCCTCCTCCTCGGCGGAGTTCTCGCACTTAACTGACTTATCATTCTCATTCATTTTATCGGCCGGTCCGCTGCTACGTTCTCACGAACGAGGGTGGTGGGATGCGCGTCCCTGTATTAGTGCCTGCGGGTTATAGTGTTGGTAATCACGAGTACTATCAGTGACGAGTACAATCGGTGTGTTAGTGACTCGAAGAGTAGTGATGGGCACAAACTTGGCTCGGAATTTTAAGGAAGCTTCGCTCCAGTGTTATGTATGGTCTATGTCAGCTGTTATGTAAACTCAAAGCCTACAGCTGACTTTATTTGCTGATCACCAGCTGACTTTCAGCTGATCTTCATATCTATTGAATATTATGTAATTGTCGCAATATAATTTTATGAAATTAATTTAAAAACGTTGTTTGTCTATTGTTTTGCAAAATGGAAAGAAAAATAATAAAATAAATTCTAAAGCGAAGACCTATAATTTAATAAAAAGTTCGAGCAACGTAAAAAATTGTAATATAATTTTAATTATGTCTTAGTTTTTTAATTCTTAAATTTCTGTGCTAATTTTAAATTGTTAAAAAATTTTATTTTTTTTTTATTTTTTAAATTTTGTGTTAATCTAAGAATTTATTAATATTCTCATAATTAAATAAATCAATATAATTATTCCAATCGATATACAATATTTGTTCTATATATTATATATTTATATCTAATATATATTTAATCTTTCTATTACTATTCTTTATCATTTTTCCACACAAATCTATTTGATGAATAACATAGCAACAAACATCGCGATCATTCAAAAGACCATTATGTCCATCACTAGCTCAAATACGCACACCTGTAAACCAATCGAAGAAGAGGTGGCTATCGGTGAACTTACCTGCGCTGCCGCACGTACGTGTGCCGGCAAATCGGACGCACGTGTGAGCGTGCGTGCGTATGTGTATAGGATGCTGGCTATCAGCTGGAGCAACTCCGTTTCTGCGCGATCTCCGTTGAGTCGCGAAATCTGTTCACCAACAGAAATTGCACTTTGGATCACTCAGGACGCGTTAGTCGAGATGCTTTCCTTGAGAGAAGTGTATCGTCTCCTTGAAGCGCCTTTTCAGGGTGGTTGCTCGTCCTGATTCACACAGCGACTATTCCACCTGCACCGCGAAATGTCACGATTAAAAGATTGCAAACGATCGAATTAATCGAATCGACCAAATGAGAAATAAAATACAGCGAGAAAACGATTTTATATTATGCGATAACAATTATTAATTAATTATTGTACATTTTAGTAATAATTAAAAATAAATTTATTAATTATAAATATATTTATAACTATATAGAATTAACTTACTATTAAGTAAAACTATTAAAAGTAAAACTATTAAGTAAAATTATTAGTTTGGACAGTTTGGAGAATAAAATGTTTTAATAAAAATGCAAATTTAAATAGCAATTTAGATAGCGAGAAATTGATATATTATTTTTTGTCAATAAAAATCTCAGTTTTATTGTCTAAATGCAATTAATTCGAGTTCATAAAAGTGCATCGAATCGATCAGTTTCGCTCGAATGAAGATTCGCGCACGTGTTCGGCTAAACTGTCCCGCCTCAACGTGACTTACGTTCGGTCTGTCCATAAATAAACTGCCTAATTATAAATAGCGGTACATTCAGAGAAAATTACTCGTATATGTTTTTTTCGTACACTTATGTACACTTCTCTATATTTATTACAGTTTCAATACTAAAATAGCGTTTAGATTTAGATCCTAACAGAGAAAAATATTCCAGTTTATTAAAAAGTTTACTCGTAAGAGATATAAGTTCGCTCTAAAATAAAGTCTTTATCTTCTCTAAATGCCTGTTGAATTTTTCGCACATAATAGAAAATTAATCGGACGCACGCTAAATTACGATTCGCGACGCACGGCGAGATGCCAAGTTATTTTTGGTACGCGCATATATATGTGACTTTTTTCCAAGGTCTGATATTACATCCGAAAGATGAACTTCATAAGCGCGAACATTGTCTCTGAAACCTGAATAGAGAGTTTGTAGGTCATCTTTTTACAAAGAGGCGTCTTAATTTACATCATCGGGTTTAGTTTACAGCATCGAGATGGAACATTTGCGTATAAGTTAATAATAACCACAAAATGTAAACATAATCGTATAAAATACACTCTCTTTCATATATCTCGAATTAATAAAATAAAAAATTTTTTATTTTTTGCGTTAAAAAAATTTTACGATGCAAAATCACATTATTTCACACATATTTGACAAAAATTGTATCTAAATATGTGAAAAAGAATATATTAATTAATTTCTTTTCTCTGGTATTTTTCTCAATTAATATTCTTTCATTTAACATTCAAATTCTTTAATACTCTCTGCATTTAATAACACATTGTCGATAGAATTCGCGATGATACATATTTAATATATTTATATCACACATTGTATTTAGTAACAAATAATAATTTGAATGTTACAAATAATTCGGAATTTATTTATTTGACAATTAACAAACATCCGCCTTTATTCGGTTGTTTATTTATGTTTCTGTTATAATTTGTTTGTTCCTGTTTTGCTCATAATTTTTCTTTTTTTCACACATTATTGTTAAGTTGACAATATCTCGCGATAACATGATCTATCAACAGGAAGACGATTTTTGAATTCAATATCGAATTTTCATTAATAAGATAGTCGTTCCGCTAAAACTATCTCTAAACTGTCGAGCCAGCATCTTTTGTGCAAAATCAACGAGTCGCTGGTATGCGTTTTCTCGAAATAAGTAAATTTTTCTATTAACAGCAAACATTTATATATTTTCAATTGTTAAATTCTTCTATAATTTCTTTTCTCTTGCACCCTCAACACTTTGTTATCAGTAAAAGTTTTTACAAGATGACGCGATGATACTAAAATACGATTTTTTTATCGCAGCACTTCGAAGTCGAGAAGGAGATTCAAGATAAAATACCACTTCACGCGAACATAGGCCGATCAAGCTGTCATCGATTTAAGAAATTACACCGACTCTGTCTCTGTATTGAAATACAATTTCATTTCTTCAAACCAAGCTTTTCAAATAATAAAAATTTTGGCAAGAACAACATTATTTAATGCTGTGAAATAAATAATCTATGTTTTATTAAATTTAAATAACTTTAAATAATCAATATATCTAACTGATTTTGCAAAATAACTTTTTAAAAAATTTGTAAAAAATTTTTTTTACGGATGATGTGTTTATATATAAACATTTTTAATTTCTAAACATTTAATTGATGCATTCATAATGTAACATAAAAAATCATTTTAAATAATTATTGGAACAATTCCATAATAAAATTTACAAATTTCCTAAAAAGTTATTTTACCAAACCAGCGAGATATATTAGTTATTTAAAGTTATTTAAATTTAATAAAATATGACACAGAATTTACAGAATAAAGAGACAGCACCCTTTTATCGAACTCTGCTCGACGCTGAAAATTCTTTCCAAATGGATGAATAAACGGAAAAAAAATTATCACGTCACAAAAACTCGTTCGTCGAGTCGGAAGTATATTCTTTACCTCGCACGCATTCAACGATCCACGAAAGACTGTGTATGGAATGTGTTCATGGATCTCGTTCCACTAAAATTCTTCCCGCACTACCATTCTCCAAAAACGAGATGCAATCGTGATCAACAAATTGTAAGCAAGTAAAATCGTGATCACGAGCAAAACAGATCGCTATTCAAGAATAAATTGTAAACAAATGACGAACACCAACCTCCTTTGCAGTCACGTGATAATCTTTTCCGACGATAAATTTTTGAGACAGATTCATTCTAATAAATATGTTATCGGGTTTAATTACTACCGTACACAATATCAAAAATTTGAGAAACTCGTATAATCTTTCAAATATTCGCTGAGAATAAATTAACACAGTATCATCTGCCTAAAATAGCAAAATGATGCAGTATTTCAAAATAAAAAATGGTGTCGTTTCCTGACTGTTCGAGTCATAGAAAGGAATTAATCAAGAGACACGGTCGTGTCTCGCACCAAATTCACGCGCAAATGCGTAACTTTTTAGCGATCGTTTTATCAATACCTTAATATTCCTTTTTCACTTCCGTCTCGGAAAAATCGGTTGTCTTCTATCCAAAGTAAATTGCGATTGGAGCGTTAACCAGTGTCGATGCAACCGGGACCGAGTGCCGGCGCGAATCTCGTACATACGTCAGCGGTGAGAGGGTGGCGATTTTCGCGATCTCCTTCGATTCGGATCGACGCGACGCCTCCGATCGTCACGGCACGGTTCACAGGCGATTACTGACGTTTACGCCGTCCGCGAACCGGGAGTCGAACGGCACGTCGAAAGAAATTCTCACTCGGATTCGTGAAGTTGTCCGAGAATAGTACGCGCTCCCTCGCCGCCCCCTAGGGGCAGGGGGTCGATCTATATATATATGTGTGTACGTACACGCGTCGAGACCCCGCGGTCCTCCCTCTTGAGAGACACGAGATGCGTGCGAGAAACGGGTTTATATTCGTATATGAAGGAAACAAAGCGAAACGAGTCGCCCGCTGGTTGGCGTGACATCAAAAGAAAAAATTAAAACAGTCATTGTGATGCGCCATGCAGCGATACGTCGCGATATTAAGTTGCGAGAATCGGTCTTTAGCGATTTCAGCGATTGCGATCGATCGCAATGTTTGAAATGCAATATTCCGCCAAAATACTGAACATCCATTAGAAATCTATAAAACATCTTTTAAATAACAGCGCAGAAGACACAATATACGTTACACTTTATATATAATTGACGTTTTTAAAAGACGTATTATTTTGCGAAAAAGTTGAAATGTTCGGAGAGAGCGAGAAGTGACGAAACGATAGTAGATTAAAAAAAGTTTTATTTTTAAATGAAGCGTATCTTTCCGCTCTCCCGAACACTTTTTCGCGTTTTTTTTTTAACATTATGCGTATCGGTGTTCGCTTGTCTATTTATAAAAAGTGCGACCCACTAACACGCGCCGTTCGAAAGGTAGAAAAAGTCACGCGCGCTGTACACTTGGGTCTTATGCTAAAAATCGCTGCCCATATATGGACCGCTCTCTCGGCGAGACGAGCGAGCGCCGCGCGAGCGTTATCGCTTAGCTGCTCACCGAAAGAGTTTCTACTTATAAAGACGCAACGACCATACATGGACTAAAAACCAATTGCACGCCCGCTTTTGCTCCTTCTTCTTGCCATCGCGTGCAGTCGGCGAGTCTTAAGTACAGCATTCAAGTCTTCGATACGTTCGACGCGAAGATTACTCTCTTCAACAAAATTCCGATTTGATTAATTCTCAGGTACTTCTTGATGACGGCGATGATTACAGATGATGGAAAGCGATATGAATGTACAGGCTTATCTAAGAATTCTGATTATCATTTCCGCTACCGCTATGTAAAAAACGCTACATACATACAATTATACATAAAAAAATGTATAATTAAAATATGCAATAAAATATCAGAGAATATTGATAAGCGTTATAGATAAGCTAAAAATTTTCCATCCCGTTTGTTTTATAATCGACTGATTTATGCAGAAGATGTCGAAACAGTTCGATTTTGTTTTTGAAAAAATGATCATATAGTTCTCTTAAAAGAAAAATCGACTCTACAGCATTTTTCGCATAAATCAATCAGAAATAGAATGAAAAATTTTCCTTAAATCGTATAAATATAAATTCTCTTCTTAGAAATATAAATTCTCTTCTTTTTATTTTTTTCATACTTCTTTCTCAAATTTTATTGCATATTTCATACAGTATAGATTTAATAAAAACAGTTGTCATGAATGTGCTAAAGATTTAAAATATAAGTAATAGAATTAAAGCTTAAAAAGCTCAAAATTTCCATATGGCAAAATATTGAAACAAAAGATAACGAGAAAAAATCAGAATTGCTAAAAAGATTTAAGCAGAATATATTTATTTTTGTTCTCAATATAAAACGGTATAAATCCATCCAACAAAAATAAATGTATTTACAAAACTAAAAAAGGATAAAATTACACATCAAGATATGTATATACATGCACAACACTTATCAGTATCGCCGCCAATTTTAACTATGCGAAATTGAACACAATTGTTTCCATTCATTATGTAATAATGACTCGCAAAAATAAGTCAATCACATAATAAATTAATCAACGTAAACTATAATTATCAAGCAAGTTTTGCATTTCTCGATCTTGCACAGTTCGCAAGGCAATAAAATAGACAAACACTTTAATGAGAATTAGCAGCAAAACAAATCTGGAAAGATAATTCAAGACAAATATCGCTAACAAAACCTATATTTGGATTCAATATCACTTTTGAATCCTTATTTTGTATAAAGACTCTTACTTGTTGAAGTACGAATGTTCAATATTTGAATCAACAATCTAAAATGTATAAAAATAAAATAAGGCAATGATATACATTCTAACTTTGTTTAAACAAAGCATGACTTCAAAATTCTAATGACAAGTACAGTTTTATATCGTTACATAAATTATAATCTTGAAGATATTAATTAATGAGATAAATTTACTCTGAACAATGATTAAAATCAACTTCAAATCAAAGGCTATAGCAACAGATAAAATAATTCATAATTGAATAATAAAATGTATAAAAGTTCAACAACATTATACATTAATATGCGATGTTATAACGAGTGCAAATATTGAATTCAAAATGCTATGAAAAAATTAATATGGAAGTATTCGGACAAATTCTATTACGAAAAATTCTATAGAAATAATTCCTCTACCCAAGTTTCTTGCGTAAAATTATTGTTCCCTTACAGTGAAACGATAGGTTTTCAGTCTTAGATGAGCCGGCACCATATTATCGAATCAACACATTTACGCCTTCACAGATGTTACTGCTTTTTTCGCCGCTTCATCCAAGTTATTCGCTGTGAGAATAGGTAATCCAGATTCGGCTAAAACTTTCTTAGCTTCTGTCACATTAGTGCCTATAAATAATCGTTAGTCATTAAATAAATGATCGTTAGAAAAAAATCTAAAATTTATTTCAATACATTGCAGTAAATACATATATTCTAAAATTCTAGATTTACCAAATGTTATAATGTAAAATTCTAATGTAAATTCTGAAGTAAATTTTATATTTTAAACAAAGAAATGGTCTAGAATTCTAGAATATAAGATTTCGATACATCGCAATGAAGAAAACAAAAAAATAAAAAATAGAAAGAAAAGATATCTCACCTTCTAGTCTCACAACAAGCGGTATTTTAAGTCCTAAGTTTCGTGATGCTGTAATAATTCCTTTCGCTATCGTCGTGCAATTTACAATACCTCCAAAAACGTTAACAAGAATAACTTTAACTTTTGGATCTGAAACAATAAATTTGTTTGCATTTCATGTTTGCATCCCAATTTGTCCTATTTGTCCCGCTGCATACCTTCACTGAGAATTCTAAACGCTTGGAAAACTTGATCCTCTTTCACACTACCACCAACGTCAAGAAAATTAGCTGGCGATCCTCCATTTAATTTGATAATATCCATTGTAGCCATAGCTAGGCCAGCTCCATTAACTATATATGCAAAATGTAAAGATACGTTCCTAAATATTTATATCATTTTATAAAATTTATGTATTAATACACAGATGTATAAATTATAATAGATTAACATAATATTGCTTTATTTTTTACTTTCTAATTATTTTATAAGTTTAATTTATTTACTGTGCACAATAATAATAAAATATATGTTTACCTAAACATCCTATGTTGCCATCCATAGCAATATAATTTAAATTGAATCGCGATGCGTCCACTTCTCTGGGATCTTTCTCACTAATATCTTCTAATGCAAAGAGGTCTTGTTGTCGAAATTGAGCATTGTCGTCGAATGCGATTTTTGCGTCTACCGCTACCACTTGCTTGTCTGTTGTTTCCACCAATGGATTAATTTCAACTTGCAAAGCATCAATGTCTACAAACAGCTTCCACAAGTTTTTCAATTCATACACAGCTTTTTTAAGAACATCTGGATCAGAGAATCCCAGGAAAGTGCTCACATCCTGTGCTATTTCGTCATCAATTCCATGATAAATGTCGAGTGGAACGGTTTTGATCTGTTCAGGATGTTTTTCGGCAACTGCTTCAATATCCATTCCACCAGCTGGAGATGCTATCAGCACTGGACCATTATGCTGTCGATCCATGAGGATACAGATATAGGTCTCACGTGCAATATCGACTGATTCAGCTATCATAATTTTTTGTACCAGTATACCATCCTTTGAAGTCTGCTTAGTAATGAGACGATGACCAAGCATATTCTTCACATAATTTGCAACGGCATTACGACTGTTAAGAAAAAAAAAAGAAAAACAAAAACAAGTGATATTAAATAAAAAGTCATTTATATAAATATAATAAAGAATTAAAAATTATCCTTTTATTATCTTTTATTAATATCATTTGTCTTTATATCTCATATTTAAGTAATGACATTTATCTATTTTACTATGAAAAATTAAATCATAATAAAAATTTGTATACTGATAAGTAAAATATTTTATTTATAGATATAGATATTCAAAAAAAAATTTTTATAAAAATATAAAAAACATTATCAGTACTTACTCTTTGGTAAGATGTACACCTCCTTTGAATCCATTATCAAACCAGCCTTTGCCACGACCTCCAGCCAAGACTTGAGCTTTGATAACATATTCATCCGTACCTAACAAATATATTATAAATATATTACAAATATATTATAAATATATTACAAATATATTATAAATTATAAAATGCATAATACATATAATTATATCAACTTCGACATAAATTATAGTCAACTACTGTATTAGCATTGTTAATATGTATGAACATACTAATAAGTCATTACATAAAATATAACATTGCAAGCATAGTTTTCTTCTAAATGTACAAAAAAATATATTTTTTTAACAAATATATAAACTTGGACACTCACGTAGCTTCTCTAAGGCAGAATTTGTTTTGGTTAGATCATCGACAATAGCGAAGTTTTGTACTGATACGCCAGAGTCTCGTAGGAGCTCTTTACTCTGATACTCCAAGAGATTTAAATTCCTTGTACTCGATACACAAGTGACTTCCGTGCACCTCCTGAATAACTGCGCTGAGCGCATCGAGCGGCTAAAGATTTGCAGCATGATTAACCTCTAAGAATCTCACACACCGAATAAGAAAAAAACTACTTCTGTTCTCGCTCGTATGAATCGCAATCAATGCTAATGTATGACACTAATCTCTATTATACATACATTCGCAATTCCGTATTGCTCAATATTGTTATCTTATTTCTACAAAATTTCAACGAGCTAATCGCCGGCTATGGACAAATCAAACGCACATGACCATATGATCAAGAAGGCTCCAAAAACAGTGCTGCCATCTAGTAACATCGCATCATAAACACGATACCTTTTCGCATTCATGGATAATGATAAGCACAAATACTTGAATGCAATAAGCAGCAATGAGATGTTTCTCGGATTCTTACACATGCCGCGTGCAAAAAGAATTGATAATATAAAATATACATATAAATTAAATATTACATTAAAAAAATACAAATAATTAAACATTTGTCTATGAGTGATGTATGAGTGTGAGTGAATTATATATAAAACCACAAAAAGGTAAATCACCAATGTTACAATTTTTATATATATTTGTAAGTAAAAATGTTTTATTATATATGTGTATGTAATATAAATTTTGTGATACAATAATGTATAAAAAAAAATATAAATCTATAGAGAAACTTCTACTATCGTGCCTACTTTTAGACAAGCAGATATTGGTTTCTCTGGCAGCGACACAATTATAGCGATTCTAATAATTCTCTACAGCTCTTCATTACTTATATTGTGTATAAATTTATTGATATTTATACATGACATAAATAATGAACATATTTATAAAACTTCCTTATATTACTATTAAAAAAAAAAAAGTATTAAAACGTAAATATATACGTTTCTTAATGGTGTACCTGAATAATAATATATCTAATACTTATATTTATCTCGTAATAAAATCGTGAACACTATTACAATTTGTATAAACTTCTCTTATACAATATCTCTCAATTATTCTAATACTGCTACGTTTTTTGACAAATAATAAAAAAAGATTATATCTTGTACATAAATTTTTAAAAAAATAAATAATGTAGGCTTATAAATGCAATTTTATAAGTTCGTAAGTTTAGTATATCAACTATAACTATAATAAATACAATTTAATATTAATTAACAAGGTTTGAAAAATTTACAGTATTAGAATAATTTAGTGATTAACAAACATTTGCATTTATATTGTCAAAATTAGTTTAGTGTTCATTATCTACTTCTGTATATATGGACGGAAAATTACACTGCTTTACATTAGCGCGTTAATTCTCATTTTTTGTTAGTTGTTATTATTTAATTTTCGTTTAATGTCAGTAATCGTAGCATATTAATATATATGTTTTTTTTCTTTAACGCAAAACGCATATTTCTATGAGCATTCTCTTTGTTCCTCTACTTTATGAGATTTTCTCTCCTCTCTTTTGCATTGGATCTAATCAGATTCATATAATTTTAGATGCACATATTACTTATGTCAAATTTACATAATTACATGGTTAACATTTGTTATCAATATGCTCATTATTTTTGGCAAACAGATATCAATATGCTCCTTGTTCTTAACAGACAGACAAAACTGCCTTATATATAGCACAAATTTGTACGTCGTGAAGAATAAATTTGTTAATGCACTTTATACATGAAATATTGAGTTAATATAAACATCTGTGCAAAAATAAAAATGCAGAATTTTATATTTTTAAATTATCTTGAAAATTATGCTATTCTCAACATGTACATGTGATGTGTTCCGAGTTACATCATTTATCTCGAGAATATACCATGGAATGAGGTAGAATATAAAAATTCTAGAGTTACGAAGCAGAGACTTGATAATTTTCTTAAACAAAGATCGAATTTTTATGCAAGCTAATAAAAAAAATATATAAAAATATATAAAAAGTTTGCATAATTATTGATATCTTGTGTACACATGTACATATAATAAAAAATAATGCTTATATATAATGTTTGTGAAGTTTAAAATGTTATTAGTACGTATGCCAAAAATAACAAAATCTGTTTTCTATTATATAGAATAAAAATTATACTGAACTTGTTATGTATTAAGTGTGCCACTCAATTTTGTCCGCCAATTTTGAACTTTATCCCTTTAAAATCAGTTTTTGGAAGCTATCAATATTTTAATTGTCATTATTGCATTAATCGGAAACAAAGAATTTGGTTAAGAAACAAAATTAACTGGCACACTTAATATTATATTACACGTGCTATATTTGTATCAAATGCAGATCTCAATTTCAGTCTCTTCATAGACTCATATTACTGTGGTTTCCTTCTCAAAAAGAAGTTCTGGAAGTACTTAAGTGCTGAGTTAAAATGCTAAGAACAAAAGCTGCTACATCATTGACTAGTGATATAGCAATATTAATTTTTGGCCTGCCAAGAACACGATTGGTTTAGTGGATTATAAGATGACTTAAGCGGTTTAAATTGAGTTAAAAAAAATCCATAATATCTTGTTAAATCTTATTTTGCAATTTGTTTTAGTCTTCGTTAAATTTTTCAGCTGTTTAAAAAAATCGTACAAAATTTAATGATAATCGTTATTATAGCCTATCGTAGTTATTAAAAATTATTTTATACTATATAAAGCCGAAAACTCTCAAGAACAACAAGGAAGTTATCAATAAAGTAACGTCTAAAATTTTATTCTCGGCGTTGCTTCTGAAAGCTGCGGTATCACCCATTTGGAATGTATGAGTAGGGCTTGACATCCGGCCATCACCGCCATTGCTAAACGCAAGCACTCTCATATGGTATCTCTTGCCCGGGGCTAAGTTACTGATATCGGCCTCCAGTTTAGAACCACCCGGTATGATCGTGTCTTCCGCCGTGCTCATGTCCTGATCGACTTCCCATATGCGTATTTTGTATCCCTTCAGCGGCTCCTCATCCATACTCGGTTGTACGTAGCGCCAGGTAACTCGCACCGTCGATGGATTTACACCATACACGTTCACCGAGGACGGTGGTTTCTGCGGCGCCTTGCGGTAAGTTCTCTCTATGTACCGTTCACTCTCCGGACCTTCACCGGCGGAATTGAAGGCCATTACCTTCGCAGTTCACAAAATTGATAATCATTATTCGCACCCGACTTCAATTTATTAAAGCGTCAAATACTTTTTTTTAGCTAATTTCGATAGTAATCTTTTTTCAAATATAATGTAGTACTTTTCAAATAATTTATTCGTTTAAATAAAACCTTTTACAAATGTTCAAATAAAAAGCTATATAAAAAAAAATGTCTTGTACTTTACCTTTACGTAATAATATGTATCCGGCTGCAATCCAACGATCAGCGCCCAATTACGCGTGGAGCGCGATAAGTAGTAAGTAGAATCCTCTTCACGACTGTGATCTTTCACCCAGTACTTGATCCTGTGGCCTATAAGTTTGCCTCGCACTCGCTCGCGAGTCTGCTCGATCGGTGCCCAAGTAACATTCAAGCTAGTGCTGTTGTAAGACATCGCATATACTAATTGCGGCGCGACCTGCGGCATGTCTTCGGCACTGTACACAACCTTTATTTCCGATATAGGACCCTCGCCTATGTCATTGATCGCCTGAACTCTCACTTCATATTTCATATAATAATTATCACGACCCACTGTTGTGGAATATCTGCCAGTATTCCCGAACTTTTCCAGAGTCTGTGTTTGGAATTCGTTGAGTCCTTGGCGGCGCCAGAATACCCTATAATGTATTCCAGGAGCGTTCTGATCGGACTGGCTGAGAGGATTCCATGTAATCATTAGGTCTCCGATATTTCCTCCGCCACCGCCAATATTGGACGGTGCTTTCGTAGGCCGGTCGGTCGAAGTGCGATATTGAGGGGAGGACGTCGATGGCGGGCCGTAACCATATATGTTAAAGGCCTGCACGCGGAACTCGTATGTGGAATAAGGATTCAAAACGTTCTCCATGCGTGCTTCTTTTCGGCCGGTGTATCTATCCACCTCATAGGCCGTAATATCTAAAAGTAGGTAAAAAGTAATATGCGGAATAAAGCAGAGACAGTAGACGTGTAAAAAAAACTTTCAAAAAATTAAAATTGCGAGTACATTAAAAGAATTGTCCATCTTTTCATCCATCTTTTCATTGTCGAGATAATTTCTGTGAAGAATAATAATTGTTGAAGACAAAATTTGCACTCACTTTCTGCAATAGGAAACCACGTGCGATTGTAATTTGTGCGTCCGCTGATTGTATACTTAGTTATTTCTCTGCCATTAAAGGCGCCATCAATCCAGCGTAATGTAACTGAATTCCTTTCAATGTTGAAAACCTGTATACCACCAGGCGGGCCCGGTGGTCCTTCTATGATCAAATTCGTTCTACTCGATATTTCGCCAACAGCGCTTTTCAAAATGCACTCATATTCGCCAGCTTCAGCATATGTGGCGTTTATAATATCCAGATATTCATTATTGATGTTCCATCGCGGATTATATCTCAGGTCTTCATCACGGATAGACATGCCGTTGTGTGTCCAGATATAAGCCACATCTAATAATTCGTCTGTGTGGCTCAAGCAGCGTAATGTCTGATTGTCATTGTAAGACATGACTATCCTTGGCGGCAATCTCTCGATAAATTCCGCTCCGCCTGTATAAAAGAATTTTATACAATTAATCAATGAACAAATGTGAATTTAGATATAAATAAATAAGAAATACTGCCCTTGCAAACCAACTAAATGTTTTAACACCTAACATTTAATTTATATTTGTTATATTATTAAAATTCAATTTGTAAAACCTTAGTAAAAAAAAAATTCAAAGATATCAAATATTAAATATGAAAAAATTATCTTACGTAATACAATGAGTCGTCCACGACTTTCATCGCTGCCGTACTCGTTCGACGCTGTGCACACATATGTTCCCTCATCGTCTCGTGATACCGGACTGATGATAAGGTTTCCAGTATCCAAAATTCTTCGTCTACCGCCTGATCCAATCACATTTCCGTCTTTCTTCCAAATAAATTTCGGTCTAGGCGCGGCCTCTGGTTTGCATACAATTGTGACATTTCCTCCTTCAGCTGCATATGTCTCAGATTCCATAGGCCGTTTTTTAAAAGAAGGTTTCAACGCTAGAATATTGAAGAAACATTAAGTGACTTTCACGCTATAATTGAATATTAACACTCAGTATGTCATCAGTGTGTTTTAGATTTTAAATTATTTTTTTTTTTGAACAGTTCTATTTGTATGAAATATTGACTTCTATTCTTACTTAAATATTTCTATAAATTATCCATAAAATGATAAAAAATGATGAAAGAAAGTAAAAAGGATCCTTTGAATTCTGATGGCAAATAATGATTACGGTTTTTTCTTTCTACTGTGGGTGGAAAAAATACTCACATAAAATTCTAAGCTGCGCTGATGAGCATCTCGTCTTCAGTGAATTCCTTGCACAGCACTGATACATAGCCTGATCCCTTTCAGGATCCAAACGTTTTATATTTAGTACGTTATCTTGTATAGTATAACGATCTCTATCTTGGTGCGGTAAAGTATCGTTCAAGATTTCACTATTTCTTAACCAGTAATAAGTTACGTCTGGTATGCCAAACGCTTCACAGGTCCAAGTTAGATCTGCCTTGTTATCCATATGCTTGTCAACCAACGGTATAGTGAAATTAGGCTCTGCTCGTATAGTTAAATACACGGAGTTCTGTATTGACAGTCGATCGTTGAACGCTCGGCAAATGTACTCGCCCTGATCCTCCACTTGTACTTGTCGTAGTATCAACACTCGATTCCCACTTGTTATTTGTGCATCGCGTGGCAAGGGAGCGTCTCTCCTCGTCCAATTGTACGATGGAACAGGACTGCGCGAATAAATTGTTTGTTACAATTACAAAAGTTGATATTTTTTATACATATAAAAAATATGTAACACAAGCTACTATGGATAAACTTACTATCCAAATGCGATACATTCCATTCTAACTTCACGGCCGGCTATTGGTGATTCTGGAAACGCCTTTGGAAAATTGTTGGGAAACTTCAACTGCTGATAAGAAGCTAAAAAATGTTAAAAATTATTAAATTTATTGCTTTTTTATTAAATACTTAAAATACAATGTGATATAATTACTGCTCGAGTCCACCCATAACGAGAAAAATGGTCCGTTGCGTCCAGTATTAGACGCGACGTTTTGAAGACTGCATGAATAGTTTCCTTCATCAACGCTTTCCAATGCAGAGAAGTAGAGTGCTCCATCATACGATACAAATACACGTTTACTTTCCTCGACGAAATTAGGAAAGACCCAATCGCGCGACCAAAGATATTTTACATCCGATTGATGTTGTGGTGGATCGCAATAAATTGTTTTACCCCAATGGATATCTCCGCGTTCTTCAGAACGTTTCAAATTAAATTCTAGGATGTATCCGAATAACAGCTCAACACTCTCAGATAAAATCGTGCCAAATTTGTTCTTTGCTTTGCAATGATACATGCCATGATCTCTGTTCTGTAAATAAATAATATGATTAATATTGTGATATATATATAAAATAGTTCAAATTCACTAATATACAATGTGATACAAAACTTAAAAAAAAACTATAACATTTGAAAAGAGAAAAAAAATTTAAAACTGTACCTGTGCTGGATCATAGATGATTAATGTTCCACCACTTATAGTATACTTGCTGTTTTTAATAGGATCTATTTTTATTGAAACAAGCCGATCATTTAAATATTCTTCTTTGTACCATTCATAGGTCGGGGTAGGATATCCACCTGCCAGACAGCTCAATGAGATATCATTATTTGTCTTTCTTCTTGATGAATCAAACACTCTCTTCTTGGGTTGCACTATGAAGTATGGTCCTCTAGGTATTTGAAGGGGATTATCAATATTGTGACCATATTGAAAAGATCGATCATCATCTACCAAATAATAAAGAATGGAAATAGATCCTTTACAAATGTATAAAAGCTCCTCTCTATTGGTGACTTTCTCTAATCCCCAACGCTGAAGACTATTAGAGTAGGAATATGCTAAGTATTCTCTTCCTAATACATTGTCATTAGGTTCAGGTAGAAAAGCATTATCCATATTTTGCATGGATGTACCGTCAGCCTCATTTATCCATATGCCATTGATGAGCCTCACTCCTGTGAGCCATCTACGATGTTGTGGATCTTGGTAAATCAACTCGTAGAGCACAAATCTGTACTCTTCCAGTGAGTGAATAGAAAGCAAATCACTCTGAAATGCTTGGCAGTTTTTTCGTGCATCTTCTCGTTGTCTCAGTGGGCTCTTGACAAAACGATAGCATGAATCTTGAAATTGTTTCCAATGTTGGGGACACTTATAATAAGTCTGTTGATAAAAGGCATGTTGTGCAAGTGCAGGGAATAAAAGAATGAGTGAAAACACCACAGTACTTAATAAACAAGTCATTATTCTGGACATTTTGTATTTATGCACTAAGCATTTTAGGGTTTCAGCAACAGTAGCACACTATTAATTCTGACTAACAGTGTCGTTTAAAAGAATAAATGCAATTATGGAAAGAGATCAGAACTGATTCAGCTCTTAAGAGACACTCCCCGTCGACAATTTCTTAACCTATGCCGCCTCGTTAACCCGTTTAACTTGCAATAAACTTCACTAGGCTCACTTTGAATGCAAAAATCGAAAACGAGATGTTTACTTAAACACACTGAACCTCAAACTGGTTGAGGAGAATTAAGTTTTCAAAAGGTAGAAATAAAAATGCTACAAATAAAAGCGAGCGTTTAATTACAAACGCGATACTACATCGCCAGACACTCCCTGTGACGAACGATGACGGAAATCGACGAATATAAATCACCGATATAAACGAACGCTGACGAATAAACTAGGCCGTAGCGCAAGCTTAATAGTATGGAAATATGATTGGGTAGAAATAGCTAGAGACCCTAGAAGTAAGAGTCTCGCTACCAATGAGACTCAAACGAATATGCAGTTGCTTATCTATGTTATACGTCGATGATGGTGACTCGCAAAACGTCTTGAACACTTTTGAATGACTCTAACCTGAAATTGCGTATAGTCAAAGAAAGAATTGTATTTTTACTTCGCATATCTGTTTAAAATAATAATTGAATAAAATGCCGGAGAGTACTAAAACGGAAACGAAGCCAGCTAAAGAGATGAAGAACGGAAAGGAGGATGATAAGAATGACCTGGTAAGAAATTAACCTGTACTTGCCTGTACGGTATTTGCCTGTAGCAGGACATCGATTGCATTGTTGCGTTACTATCGAAAACAGATATTTTATAGTTCCACTATTTTTTTTTAATCTGCATTTGTCATTTCTACATTATTATGAAATAAAATAGCTACTTTGTATTTTTATTTATCTTATAATTAATTTTTGTTGATTTGAAATAAAAGCTGTTTTTTCTGACATTTATTTTGTAATTTGAATAATAGCTTATTTTTATCACAATTTATTTTACAAGCTTTTTATATCATTCTTTTTTATTTGTAAAAATAGAGTAAAGAGCAGGAGATTCTTGAGAATTTATATTAGAATAATTTTCATTTTTTTAACACTTAAACTGTTCAGCTAATTTTAACCATAAGCCCCAATAAAATTCTTACTTAAGTTATTAAAATTGTCATCCATATTATGGACAGTCTAAGTGTTAACAGTTGGATAAAGAATACACACATATATGCATACATATATTGGAAAATTAATATTAATTTTCAGTCAGAGGAAGACAAGCTTTTGCAAGAAGAACTAACTTTGCTTGTAGAGCGTCTACAGGATGCTAATACAAAGTTACATTATCCTGCTCTGGAATCCTTGCGTTCGCATATTCGCGCATCAACAACGTCAATGACAAGTGTTCCAAAACCACTAAAATTTATGCGACCCCATTATGATGTTATGAAGAACATCTATGAGAAGATAACCAATGTTAAGTGCAAGGAATTATGTTCCGACATTATTTCAGTCTTGGCAATGACCATGGGTGAGGGCCGAGAGTGTTTAAAATATAGGCTCACAGGCTCGGCGTTGGCGATTGGTGAATGGGGACACGAATACGTAAGACATTTATCAGGAGAATTGGCTCAAGAGTGGGATGAAGTAACGGGTGAGAATGTCGAAGCGACGAATAAGAAATTGATCGCCCTGGTGCATGATATTGTTCCATACAACATGGCACACAATGCGGAAACAGAAGCGTGTGATCTGTTGATGGAGATTGAGAAGCTCGATCTGTTGGAACAGTATGTTGACGAAAGTGTGTATCAGCGAGTATGCCTGTACCTTACGAGTTGTGTGCCCTATGTAGCCGATCCGGAGAACGGTACTCTTCTTAATGTCTCTTGCAAATTGTACCGGAAATTCGGGCAATATCCGCAAGCGATCAGATTGGCGATGCAATTGAACGACTTGTCACTCATTGAGTCTATTTTTACAAATTGTAGGGACGTGTAAGTATCACTTTCTTAAAGAACCTTTTATCCAAAAGTTTATTAAATTGATTTCACTGAGGAAGTGTCGCTTAATACTCTGCGATAATTGTTAATATATTGTACGAAAACCAAGATTATTTTTTCAAATCAATAATTTCAGAATTAAAAGATCTGTATATGTTTTTCTAGTTCTGTGCAAAAGCAGTTGGCCTTCATGTTAGGTCGCCAGCAAATCTTCTTGGAGCTACACGAGGCTACGATGGAGGACGACGATCTATTCGAGATAATGTCAAACTCTCACTTGAACAATCACTTCTTGAATTTGGCGCGTGAGTTGGACATAATGGAGCCGAAAACGCCTGAGGATGTTTACAAGTCTCATCTGGAGAACTCGCGACCACCGTTTGGCGGTGGCCAGGTCGACTCGGCGCGACAGAATCTCGCGGCGAGCTTCGTCAATGGCTTCGTCAACGCCGCGTTCGGTCACGATAAGCTACTGATTGAGGATGGCAACAAATGGTTGTACAAGAACAAGGAGCACGGCATGTTGAGCGCGACCGCGTCTCTCGGATTGATCCTGCTGTGGGACGTCGACGGCGGCCTGACACCGATAGACAAATACTTGTACTCGTCGGAGGACTACATCAAGTCCGGCGCTTTGCTGGCTTGCGGCATCGTTAACTGCGGTGTCAGGAACGAGTGTGATCCCGCCTTGGCTCTGCTCTCAGATTACGTGCTCCATAGCAGTAACACGATGCGTATCGGCGCCATCGTCGGCCTTGGCATCGCCTACGCTGGCTCCAATCGAGAAGCCGTACTGGGCTTGCTGACGCCCGTTCTCAGCGACACTAAATCGAGCTGGGAGGTTTTAGGAATGACTGGTCTGGCATTGGGAATGGTTGCCGCTGGCTCTTGTAACGTCTATGTCACCACAGCGATAATGCACACGCTGATGGACAAGTCCGAGTCCGATCTCAAAGATACGTACGCGCGGTTCCTGGCGCTTGGTCTGGGCCTGTGCTTCCTGGGCAAGCAGGAGGCGGCGGAAGCGATCATCGCGGCCCTAGAGGTTGTTCACGAGCCGTTTAGATCAATGTCGACAACGCTGGTGGAGGTATGCGCGTACGCCGGTACAGGAAACGTCCTTAAAATCCAGCACTTGCTGCACATCTGCTCGGAGCACTATGAACCGAGCAACGAAAAGGAGGAGAAGAGCGAGCGTAAGGATAAGGATAAGAAAGAAGAGAAGAAAGAGGACAAAGAGAAGGATCTTAGCTCCAGACAAGCTATCGCCGTTCTCGGTATCGCTCTGATAGCCATGGGAGAGGAAATTGGCGCCGAAATGGCATACAGGACCTTTGGCCACTTGTTGCGCTACTGCGAGCCTGTAATCCGCCGCTCGGTTCCTCTCGCCCTGGGTCTCATTTCAGTGTCGAATCCGAAGCTCAACATCCTGGACACGCTGTCGAAGTTCTCGCACGACAGTGATCCGGAAGTGGCGCACAACGCGATATTTGCCATGGGCTTGGTTGGTGCCGGTACGAATAACGCACGATTGGCTGCCATGTTGAGACAACTGGCTCAATTCCACGCCAAGGATCCGAACAATCTCTTCATGGTGCGCATCGCGCAAGGCCTGACGCATCTGGGTAAGGGCACGCTTACCCTGTCGCCGTATCACAGCGACAGACAGCTGCTGAGCCCCGTTGCTCTCGCCGGCCTTCTATCGACACTAATCGGTTTCTTGGACGTGAAAAACAGTGAGTATATTCTTCATGTAATCTTTATTATAACGAAGGAATTTTATGTATTTTTATATATTTACGATTTGTGAAATTATAAAGTTATATCTATAAATTATTGACTTTTACATACTAAAAAAGTGAATGGTTAATTATTAGATCGCTAAGCTTGTAGATTCTCAATCCTCGCGTAAGAAAAAGCTTTTACAACATCATGTGTAACTTGTGTTAATGTTATAATCTTTTTTTGCAGTTATTCTCGGGCGTTCACATTATCTCTTGTACACACTGGCCGCCGCAATGCAACCCAGGATGCTAGTTACATTCGATGAGGATCTGAATCCTCTGGCCGTACCTGTGAGAGTCGGGCTTGCCGTTGATGTTGTTGGCCAAGCCGGCAAACCGAAGACCATCACGGGCTTTCAAACGCACACAACACCGGTGCTGTTGGCATACGGGGAGAGAGCGGAACTCGCCACCGAGGAATACATACCATTAACGCCAATCATGGAAGGTTTTGTAATTTTAAGAAAAAATCCAGACTTTACACCTTAGTCATAATATTCTTCGGTCGTTCAAAATACCTCGTATTGAATAACTTATAAAATAGGGTATAATAAAAGCGTGAGACACTGCTCGTTTTGCATATACGAACAATGTAATGTTCTCTTCACATTTTCCTTCCTATAAAATAAAATGCGTTTCACAAAAAAAATAAAAAAAATTAAAAAACGCTTTTTTTTTTTTTACGTCACACAAGTAATCCAAAAAAATACAACGTATTTCTTATTTAATAGTAAAATACTGACTTTAATAGTAAAAAATATTGATACAGTGTATAAAATCTCGCTCGGCACATATTTTGTACGCAGTTTACATTGTAAAAAAACATCAATACAAAACGGTATTTTACATTCTTAACGATAATAATACATCAGTTAGTTTTTTTTGTAAGTATCAGTCAAGATGGCGTATGTATGTCTCATGCAATTGTCATATGAATTAACACCCTAATATTTTCTATGATTTTGCTCGCTTTTCAATTGAAAAGTCTTAGAAAGATAGAAATGAAATGTCTTTATTACGATCATGTTAGTTTGTTAAAATGTGCATATCGCGCAAAGTGTGTATAAATGGAAGTGTATGGTATTATATCAATAAAAAAGATCTTAGTAGTAAAACTTTTAAATAATACTTTCGTATAAGCTTGTACTATAGCCATCATAATGTAACTTTTTTCATCGCGAGAGAGATTGCATAGTTATGTTTCTATAAAAATACATGAATATCTCAAAAATGTTTAAATATTATGAGAGATCCCCTTCATGTTTTTGTATCGATAATCAACCGTGTAATCAACCTCTCTCATCAATAAATTATATAATTTACATACTCTCTCACTGACACGTTTCCAGAATCGGTTTCTGGATTTTTGTTCTTATTTTAATGTTTCTTGTAATTTGTGCAATAAAAATTTGTGCTCTTATTTGAAGATAAATGCTTAAATAAACTCGATAAAGATAAGAGTATAAAGTAGTGGAGTAAGAATAGAGATATGATAAAACAGATTCTATATATATAACTTTCTAAATTAATAACTTTCTAAAATTACACTGCATAATTATAAGGTATCATCGTTTTGGCACTGTTTGTTTAAATCATGATAATAAGTACATTGTATAAATCTATTAAGAAAAAAATCTGACATTTTTAAGAATAAGTCATGGAACTAAAATTTATAAATCACCGGCAATCTTTTAATACTCGCACTAAGAAAAAAAAATTCAAAAAGAAATAAATCTTCAATTGTCTTCTTGTCTATTATTTTTATAAAAGTAATTATATCTTGCACTTTTTTCAATCGTAAAACGTGATGGCAGTGCTTCAGACGGTGAGCTCAAAAATTTACTTATCCAAATAGAAAGTTGTCGCTGTTAACTTGAAAATTTTCTATCAATTTTAACCAACAATAACAATAGTATTTAAATTTCTCGACTTGTATAAATACGAATGTATAGCACCTATCTGTGAATATAATACCATTTCGCTAACATTTTCATATAAAGATACTACTTGGCAAGCTGCAATATTGTTCGTATAAAATACTTTTATACAATTCTAAATTGGAATTGTATTGTTCGTATACTTTTATACAATTCGAAATTGGAATTGTATTTTAATAATTATCTGCGCTGCTGTAATACTTATAAAATCATATTTTACATTAAGTCTTGTGCTCAATGTATCAACTATTTTCCAACCTTTCGTATAAAAAACTCGCACAATCTATTAACTATTATTAGTACTTTTAAAAAGCTTTAATAGCGATAAATAAAATTTATAAAATAAAAATTACATATGCTTTTACGCAAGGTCACTGAAGATTCGTACTTATGTAGCCATTCAATAGTAATAAGAACAATCTCATGATAAAATAATACGGCAATATTGTATCTTTCATATCAAAGATTGTAAGTAAAATAAATTGTTATATGTACGAGAACAACTCATACCATTTAATTTTTGTATCCTGAGGTCGCAATTGCAAAGAAAAAATGATCGGATTTCTACAACAAAATGTTTCAAAAAAAAAAAAACCACGTGTATTTTAACTTTTCAAATGGCAGTTAATTTCGAGTTTCGCTAACAGTAATTCGTTTCCATATCGCGATGGACAGTCACAGGCGCTAAGACATGATGCGGCGATCCTAAGTACGTTATGGGAGAAGGCACTCCAATGCCGGATTGTTTGTTTAAATCCGACTCGACATTATTGCCGACGACTAGCAGAGGCTCGGAAGCGATTGTCTGCTGCTCGGAGTCGTCGTGGGGCGTCATCGTGCTGTATCCGTGATCACTATCCCCACCGGGCGGTCTTCTGTAGTTGCTGGATACCCTATACGGAGATATGGGCGCGAGATTGTCTCTCACGAGGCAATCCAAATTGTTTTTCGTTTGATCCAGCTCGGCTGGATCCGGATCACCGTCGACGTGCGTCATACGCAACGTGTCGGGCGAAGTACGGAGATGCAAACACTGATGCTCCAAGCCTGAATGCATCGATCGTAATCTGTAGCAGAATAGAACGCCGACTAGGAATAAAACCAACGCGAGGATTCCACCGGCCACTGGTCCAACCGACGGCCACTCTTGTGCCGCAATTTCGTCCATCGATTGTGAATCTGAAAACGCATGGATTTTGTATGAAAATCATTGGAAATGAATTACTTTCGGAGAGGAAAAAATAAACTTACTATAACTACCGTCATTGAAAGGTATCAAAGATCCGAAGATTCCCTTGAAGCACACGGACACGTCGGAACAGAACGGATGTTGCAAAGGTGTCTCCCCGTCGGTGTCGATGTGACACCATTGACAATCTGCGATGCCTAAACAATCTCTCTTCGTCGTGTACGATTTGCAATCGATAGACGGGCATGATTTTAAGTTCGTCGGTTGTATCCACGGCGTTTGCAGACTCGACCCCTGCTCGTACAGAGGCGCGCAAGATTTTAGATTGTCGGTATTCTGCTGTGTGCAGCTGGAAGAGTACAAAGAGCATTCGCAAGGACATTCGCAACCGGTTTGTTCCATGCTCTTGCAATTCAAGCACGAATGATCCATCTGTAATATTTAATAAAGGGAATATAAATTGCGGTGAATTTAAAGGAAATGCTTGAAGATCGAAAATTACTGTAAAACTGAACGCTTACCGTACTGCACGGACAAAAGGCTCTAAGCTGATTGCATTGAGTCGTCACGTTGACGACACCAAGGAACACATTGGTGCCTGGCACAGCAGCTACCTGATATCTGACACAGTGCTCACCGTGTGCTATATTAGTGAGCACCTCGTCGAGCGACGTGTTAAATTGATAGTATCTTTGTATAGTACCGTCCAAGTGATTGGCGCACACTTTCTTTTTTACGAATAATCCGTGGTTCAATATATCATTGGCCACTAAAAGCTCTTTGTGTGTTAAATGTTGTTGCTCAATCTTGCCTGACGCCTCCAATAATGCCGGATGAGTCACTAAATAACCTTTGTCATCCATCAAAAAGCATTTTACTGTTGTTTCGTTACAGAACGGAAACATTTCCAACAGCAGTCTCATGACGTAACCCATCGTTACGTCCATAGATACGATGGCAAAAGCGTGATCTGAACTTCTTTGATCTTTTATGAAATATCCAGCGATTTTACTCAAAGTGACCACATAGCCTGATCCAGTTGCGTCCAAGTATGGAGGAGTCAAGATTACTTTATCAGGATGCTCCAGCGCTTTCCCGTACCACATTCGTCTCTTGGGATCAAATCCAGAATCCAATACCATTCCTGGAAATATCTCCAGTACACCGGTGATTGCAGTTACGACATATCTAAAAAATGAAACATTAAAAGCATAAAAATATATTTAAAAATTAGTAATTATGCACAAAATTATAGTTACTCGTAGTTGTTACCTTTTTATTATAAATTTGTTTAACGAACTCTCGGTATGTTGGTTCTTAAAATATTCCAAAAGTTGCGCCAACATCGCTACATCTGGTTTTACAGATGAATGCAAACCAGGATTGGCCAAGAGACCCGTCAAGTCTTTTAAGTACGCCATGTAACTCTGTACAGTCATCGATGAACCAGTCTCCAATAATTTCAGTTGTTCCATTGGAGATTGAAAGCACCATGGTGACAAATAAACTACTCCCGTTGCTAAAAAAAAAAATACATATTTTGTAAAAATTTTGTAAACAGTGGCAAATAGAAGAAAAGATTTTATTTTTTCTTACACAAAGTTATAATCCTGTTCCTATAGATGCAAAGTGTGTCTTTATCAATAATATTTTGATGTATAAGATCGAGGCGATGGTGCAATATGTTCGTCGAAAGCGTGGCCCTTGAAATAGACGTTATATTCTCCTCACGTGAAGTTGTGGACACAAAACAGATTATTAAGTCTTCATAAATTAAATGTCTCCATCTGTATCGTCTCTATATTATAAAAAAAATAATTTTTTTGTATCTAAAATTGTTCTTTTTTTTTTTTTTATTTTTCTATCTTCATATTTAAATGCAAAGGTTATCCTTACCTGCTCACCCAATTTTGTTTTCACATTTATGTCTCCTTTATTCTCATTTATCATTTTCATTACTGTCCGAGTGTCTATATTTTCAATATCTTGTAAATGCACTTTGAGAGGTTGCTCAATTATCATCTCAACCCTGGGAAAATTTTTATGCATCCAAACGACACCTTTGTTGTCGAAGAGTATAATATTTATGTGTGGACTGGCCTTATAATATGTTATATCGGCAAGGAAATCACGCAATTTTATGTCTAAGGACAATAGAGCGGTACTTGTGATCTGGCCAATAGACAGTGTCATTGCCTTATTATATGGCTCAAAATATGAGTCTGATATGTAATAATCTTTTTTGTGCTGATCAGGACATTGCAAGCAAGAAAATAATTTTCCTATCTCATATCCCAAGACATTTTGCGTTGGGAGAGTTATAATATTGTCACTGTTTAAAAACTCTTTAATATTGTTGTACAAATGGTCATCTAAAAAGATAAATTCTGATATAAAAAAAATCTTCCATGTGACTAAAGTAAAAGAAGGAAATCAACTTACTTGAAGCAATAAGTATAGTTTTGAGATAAGCTTTATGCTCCTCTAAAATAACATCAAGAATTCTTTGCACGTTTGATGTATTTTTAAATTTATTGGTAATATGTATAATAATCACTTCACCTCTTAGATTCTGTGTTAATTTTTTAAAATTGACATTTGTCGTTTGATTTGAATCTGAAAGAAAATTAATGCTACATTAAAGTAAAGTATTAAATCAATATATATCATGCATATATTAATAACAATATTATTAATATAATGTGATGTATATATTAAAATAATGTTAGAATGACATGGTTTTGATTACCTGTTCTAGTTAAGCCATCGATATGACGTGCTAATTGAAATTTATTAATATCTGTCGCCTTTAATAAGCCATCTTTACAAAACAGAGGAGCGATGTTGGCAAGGCCAACGACAGTAACATTATCTGTCTCAGATAGCATATCTATGATACTTTTAGTTGCCATTTGAGCCAAGGCAAGCTCAGACTCGGATATAGATGCACCATGATCCAAAAGTAAAATGACATTCTTCTCGGGACAATATTGAGATAACAAAAGTGGGCCAATATTGTGAGCCAATGTAGGTGGTCCACACAATGTGCTTGGTTGGTTTATAGGTAATATATGCAAGTTTTTCCACTCTTGATTTCTTAAAACTGTTGTAAGTGCTGAAATAAAAATCATAATGTATTACACTGCTTAGGTAAAAAGCTACATCATTCCACAAAAAATATACCTGTCATAATCTCAGTGCATATATCTGTAACTCTGTTCTGTGTAATGTCCAAATTGACCATTTGACTAGAATAAGCAGAGTAATCCTGTTTCTTGGACAGGATAGGATATATGGCGTTGTAACTCTGCTTAAGAATATCATCGTACGATCTTAATTTATTGTTGAATTTATCAACTAATGAGTTCAGTCTCATATCCATGTCGCTTAAAGTATGTATAAATTCCATCTTATTAATCATTTTCTGGAATACAGACACACCGAGCTCCTTGTCGACGATGGATTGCAGTGTCTTGGACAAGTGCACGACGGCATCTCGCAGGCACATGCCGTTCAAAGGTTCTGCTGGTACCTGTTTGCGCATAGGTTTGCTGAATTGGCACTTGATAGTTGCATTAACATCATCGTTAGCGATTACGTAAAAATTCGTCAGTATCGACAACGCTAGACTTAAGTACAAAATCATGTTTACAGCCATTCCGGCAGAGTTGCGGTTACTTAGACGGCGTATATTTATAATCATAATCTCACAAATTCGTTGTCAAGACGATAACAATCCATGTCGAAAATCAATTAACATTTCCAGCGGTGTCACTAAACACTGCTAAACACTGCTAAACACTGCAAAATTTCTGTCTTAATACACGTTTGTTTACCCGGAAACTAAGACGCTATGAAATGTTGAATTTTTGTTTGATAGTGAGAACGGTGGGAACTGATGGAAGCATCACGAAGCATCATGTGTTCAGGTTAGCAAGTTGCAATTCGAATCGAGCGTTTCTCGTTTAACGCCATCTCGTATTGTAATCTGCTATTAATTTTAAAGTTTCAAATCTCTTTAGACGAATTTGTGCAACCGCATGATGCATTTATACGGAGAAATCAATCAATTATATGTTTGTAATGTAAAAACTACTACATTACTTTATATTAATTATTTAATTTTTACATAAATATATGTACAATATCTTGTTATAGAAGTTTGTCTAGAAAATGCCTTATCTGAAAATAGGAGTGCAATTTAGAAGCTGTATTTTATAATTAACTTTATATAATATTTATTATTTCTTATCCTAAGTTGTTATCTTAAATAAACATATATATTACGTGTTATAAAACACTGTCCACACAATTCGAATAAAATCTTACACATTTATATCATTATATATTTATTTAAGAAAAATCATAAAGAAAATAATTATTGTCGGTTTTTAAATTTCTTAAATTTGTAATTTTTACTAATTTTTTATAATTTAGTTGATAAAAGTATGATAAAGATATGTAAGGACACATCTAAACATGCATGTTCTCTTAAGAAAAATAGAAATCTAATAAAAATCAATCAAAACCTTAAATGAACAGTTAGTAAACATACATGTTTATCTGACTTTGATTAATAGCTATGAACGAGTTCTCGATACCAATAAAAATGAGAATTCTTATTACAAATCTAGCTTGGCGCACAATGTGTTAAAATATCGTAAATCAATACAGAAATCAAAACAGAAATTTCTTATTCCAATTAAAGATATGATTGTATCAATGTCATGTGTTTAAATGCTGTCAAAGCTCAATATTTCAATATTAAACTATCAAATCTACTCAATTTTATTATTAATCATTTTTTTATTCATCTTTTTTGCAAATATTAGAGGTATGTAAACGTTTACATCGTTTTTAAAACAATTTTCTTTCTTAATATCTCGTAAATAATATAATATTGTTAATCAAAATATTTTTTCCAACATTCCATCTACTACTTTTTGCCAGACAAAAGATTTGCCAGACTTTCAGACAAAAGATGGCTACCGCGATAAAAAAAGTCTTCTAACATTATATTTTTTTTCAAATGTTAATGCAACTAGATACTTTCAGATGCAGTTCTTAAAAATCGCGATAGAAAATGTTATATTGTTGTAAAAATTTTAAACGCGCGTTCTGCAAAAAATTAATAAATTGCAAATAAATAATCTGAAACATTAGGAAATGAAATTTTGAGAATAAATTCCTGTAAATTTGTTTGATTTGTTTCATTATAAATATTTTTATTATAATTTGATATCGCAAATTATAATTTCCAAAAATCGCTGCGGTGCGCGCTCCATCCCCGTGAAAATTCTGAGCAGCAAGATGGTAAGCGGTGTGGTTCCCGCGCCACTTCCCGCACACTTCCTCTTGTCATTTGGGATGCTCCCCTCTGCGGTGTCTAATGTTATCAAGCAATCATACCGCGCGACACACAATACATATTGTTATTTTCGAAATATCGCGACTTAAAGCACACGTAACACACCTGTGACAAAATTAAACCTGAAACAATACAAGCAAGTTTATTTATTCGCCTCCCAATGAAACATTGGCGCAAATTAGCGGGTGACCCTGAAAACTAAATAGTTATGAACAAGATCAAATGAATAAAGTGAAGTGGATGTAGAGATGAAATGCATTCATATAATTACGAATCCGTGAATCGTTTCGACTCGCGAGCTGAAAAAGCGCGTTCGAAACGCTGATAAGCGCTCGCAGCACGAGTTTTACGGCTTCGCGTTATCAATCCGGGCTCTCCTCATGATCTATACAGCGGACTGTACCCAGAACGGATGCGGGGACGGATCGGTGTCACGTGAACCCTCCGGATATACCAGCTTCCTAGTCTTGCTCACCTACTTTATCGCCATTTCGTTTCATCGGAAACGTTCGGAAATCGGCCGTGACGGGAAAACGCAGCCAAAAAGCAGTCTTCCGTTTTTCCGTCCGTCATCATTTTTTCGTTAATCAATATCTTAATCATTTCTCTACTCGCTTGACTGCCGATTTATCGGCCACGCTTCGGCCCAATCGACATCTATTGAAATTTAATTCATAATGAGACAGTTCCGGTATTCGAAGATTTTTAATTTCTCATGAAATAGTATCCGCGCGTACGGCTGCGCGTCAATCTGGCGAGAGATTGCCAGTAATGCGACGTTAATGGAAAAAATTTGCGCAGTAATTGCGTAATAAATGCGCGTTTTGTTTTCACGTCGATAGCGCTTAATCCGGGTTAATGGTCCGGAAGCTTGGGTGTGTTTTTTTTTTCGTTGGTCGCACGATAAAGAAATTAGATCAAAAATTAAATACTCTATATGAAAATGATGGATATGAGTTTTACATCCATCGTATAGCTCAATTTGCTGTTTTTCAATGGTTTTAATTACACAATCATTTACAAAACATATTGTTTTCGTAAATAGTGGGACAATTATTGCTGCTAAATTGAAATGTAAAATTAAAATGCAAAAACAGAATGGAAATGATCCAAGATCAATCAACGATCTCATCTTCTTAGCAAACACATTTAATGAGGATTATCCGGGAAAGGTGATAATAAAGGATTATAAGAGACATGCACGATACGAAGAAATTAAAAAGAAATAATTATGCATAACATTATACATCGTATAATATTATTATTGTTTAAAATCTAATTCTTAAATAAATATCGTTTAATGTAGACCTAATTCTTCTTTTCTAAATCTTTTCGAAGTACAATTTACAAAGTGTTATTGAGTAAATAAAAAACTACATATTTTCTTCAATAAAACTTCTACATACGAGATCCTGGAAGATTACATCGTACTTGTTACTTTCTTACGTCAAAGTTGCAGCTGTTGTCATTGCGGCGCCTACGAAATGTACGTCAAGAAATTAATTGCTCCGGATATGTGGTTAGCAATGCTCCAAATAAGATCCGACATATAAGACCATTTTGTTTACTTCTTTAAATATTTAGATCTGCCAATATAATAAATAGAATGTAAGAAAAACACTTAATGCATACGTTAATTAAAATCTCTTCCGTTTTTCTCTTGAAATTATGATTTGGCTTTCAGCAATTATGCCATTGATAACTGTATTAAATAATCGCCATTGTTTTGTATATTATAAATAAAAAAATTTTTGAAAAACTTATTACAACTTTATTTTTATCCAAAATGTTGCTAGATGGATTTTTAGAAAAGTAATCATCGTTTTCGTGTTTTATATCGAAAAAAACATAGGCAGTTTAATTTCGACGTACACTATGTTCTTATCGAAAAACTATCTCTATCACCATATAATCATTCTGGATCCCGAAAGCGTTAAATCACGTATCCTTCCGACATAGTTAAAGCCCACGAGGAAGAGAGCGCGTGCACGCACGCAGGAAGATTCGGACGAGACGAGGTGGGCTGGCATCGCTGTCCAGGAGGGAATTGTGAGTTGCACGGCATCGCGGGGGGAACAGAAATGCGAAACTAGGGAAAAGGAAGAGAGGAAAAAAATACAATTGCGAACGTGCGAAAAAGAGAGCGGGAGAGAGGGTTGGAGATGTAGGGAGAGTATAGATGTCAACTTGATGATGATATACTGCTACGATCTTGGTGTGACCCCTTTTCTTCTCCTCCGCCACCTTTTGCCCCTCCCCTCAATCCCCTGTTTCCACCTCGCTCTTTTTCGCTCATGTAACACACGTTATCACCAGATAACGTAACGTTAACGGGGCACGCGGAGGGCATAAGGGCGCGCGGGTGGCGCGGATTGCGGGCAAGGGGGAAAGGAAAAAAAAAAAGGGGGGAACCTCCGATTTTCTTCCTGTACGTGATTTCAGTCACTGCCGGCTGACGCGACGTGCACGGAAGACCCGAGACTGGACCGATCGCAGACCGATTACACAGTATCCCGCGGGCAACACTCGCGCTCACAACGTAGAGAGTCGGCTCCTCTCTCTCTCTCCTCTCTTGGTATACGCGTCGCGTTCTTCAGTCAGTACATTTGTGCAAATCGTCTTTCGAGATCATCTTTCGAAATTATTTCTTGAAATCATCGGTGATTCTCCGAATAATTAAGATTTTGCGCTTGACAAATCAATTTTTCACTTCGCAATCGAAACGCCCATCGCAGAGAACGTTACCCAAGTTATCTGAGATCCATCGATCGTTGAGGATCTCTGTTGTTAAATCACTGAGCAATCTCCTAAGATTCGCGTTGATCCCAAAACGATACCGTACGGCTGCTCCGGCGACGAGCGCGAAACTACGTCTCGCGCGCCCATCAAGAGTGCTTAGGAAGTGCAGTGTGTAAAAACAAATCAGACTCATTCCGCTCGTCGACGACGAGGTGACGCTGTGCTGTCTCACATCAGTTTGCTCGTGATTGTCTCGCAAAAAACTAACAAATTTTCATATGAAGTTCCATCATCAAATCCAATAAGGTTCGTAGATTCTTTGGAAGTCAAAATGATGAAATGTTGAATCTAAATAAAAATAACAATAATTTTATTTTATTAATTCACATAATTAGTGAATAACTAATGACTGGTAGCTTTAAAGCACATTGCAAGGTATCGTTCATGTAAAAACAGAATTTGAAATAGCATGAAGAATGTTTAAAAATACCGATAATCAGTTGAACGATTTCAGTACAATTAAAGTGTGCTAATTTGACGAAGTCAAAGAAGTGATATATTAATCAGTAAACTAAATTATTAATGACATAAAATATATACGTATATTATTCAGAATCATTTATTGCTTAACTTTCCACAGTCTAAGTTAAGATACAAAATTTGACACTTTTGTCACGTGGGCAATGAAACTGTCATATATAGAACACGTGTCTTAAAGTATTGCAGTGTGTCTAACTCTTTGACACCACGTGCTCACAATTGGTTTCTCGATTTGTGTCTGTCAATTGCACTTCCTGAAAAACATTTGCAATACAGAAAGGGATCAATTGCACAAAAAAATTTGCGATATTTCGATTTCTGGCCGAGATGAAATTCGCGACACAGGGTTGGTAACAAAAATCTCGGTCGCAGCAACACGCGGAACGACACATCCTCGGCTAATTAGAATATAGCTGTTTTTTATGAGCGTGGAAGAGGAAGAGGGAGCCGGTGGGATGGGTGGCGGTGGTGGGAAGGGAGGAGCAAGGAAACACGCACCATCGCGATATTTATTATACGGCCCCCTTGCCGGACATTCGCATTTAACGTGCTGCACCAATGGTCACCATCCACCCTCTTCCTTCTGCGTATCTCGGAGGATACCTTGCTGCTCTTCTTGCAGGATCCACCGCAAGTTTTCGTTGATTACGTGAAATTCTTGTTTAATTTATAAATTTAACGGGTCCAAATTGAATTGAACCACTACTGCGATTTGCTGCTGCTGCTCTGGAAAACATTCGTTAAATGTAAATTACTTAAAATAATTTTAAAGGCAAATTGCTAGCACTTGTAATAACGAGCTTGAAAGATGAAATCAGAAACACTTGATTATTTGAATGTGAGCTGATGTTTTTCAGATATTGATATTGATTTTTTTATTTAATTTTATATACGTTTCTGCAAATACATATAAAATTAATTAACATGGAATTAATTTAAAAAATTTCTCAGTTTTTTGAAACAGTTCTAATGAAAGAGTAATAATTAACGCTACAAAATTATTTGCAATTTCCAAAATTATAATAATTAAAAGTAATGATTGTTGCCGTTGTTATCTGTAATAATTTTACTTTTATTTTATTAGTATATATATACGCAATTTTTTTACAAACGTTAATTTACATATACACAAATCAATATATGCTTCATGAATAAAAATATACTTACATTCAAGCTCAATCGACGATTTTTTCGTACAACCACACAGATTTCACTTTAGCACATAATATCTTGGCATATTGCGAATCAGACGAGACTTTAATATTCGTCGACTATTGAGACGCAATGCGGGCAGAGCCTAATTATCTAATAGAAGAACGCATATTCTTAGCCGACTGCTCTCTCGGTAGTTCGCTTTAATGCTCACTATGATTAGTCAGCTTTTCACTTCTTTGCAACCCAAAAGCATTTATCTCCAACCCGAGCACTTGATCGTTTTCCGCAAATTTTACGGACAATGAAAACCAGAGGAACATCCGTGGCTCACAAAAAATAAGAACTCGGTCAAAACATTTCGAAACAGAGAAGAAGACAATTCTGATGTTACAATTTGAAAACTGATCCGAGCATTCAGATTATATTTGATATTGTATTTATCATAATTGTTTAAGACATTTTAATAATTTTAATATTAATTATAAAAAAGTTTGATTAATTTTTTTAATTAAAAAAAAACACATATTGCATTTGTTTGAAAAAAGCCACTATTTGCATTTTTTTAATTTTTCAAATGCAAAACACACATTCAAAATTTATTTCGAATTATGTCTTCGAATGTATAAGACGTAAAATTCATTTCGTAGGTATTGTGTTATGTCTCACAATCATTTTCGCATTTGAGACGATACTAGTGGACAATCAGGCGGAGTGCACATAGAAGTAAAGAACATCGAGATTACTGAGTGGGCCTCCCCACAAAAGCCCACAAACATGACAGAGGCATCACGGGATCCTGAGGTAGCCGATTCAGAAAACGCTGACAACGGCAGAACAGCGTTGAACTTGACTTGTTCGACGACGAACAAAAAACCTCTTCCAGAGCGTGGAACATGGAGCACCAAACTGGACTTCATTCTTAGTGTGGTAATGTATTCATTACGTTAATATTAGCAAGTACAACTGTGTAACACAAAATATCGACAAAATGCTTAAAAATATTTCTACAGATATTAAATTACAAAAGATTATATGCTAAAAATTTATAACATTTATAAAAAAAAGAAGAGTGTTTTCATCGCAAACCTCTCGTATACCAACTGAATGCGGAAATACATAACTTGTCTTATAATCATACTTTGCTATTTTCTCAAGGTCGGTCTGGCAATCGGTCTCGGCAATGTCTGGCGATTTCCTTACCTCTGCTATAAAAATGGTGGCGGAGCTTTCCTCATTCCCTATTTCTTGACGCTCTTCCTTGCCGGTATACCCATGTTTTTCATGGAGTTGGCTCTCGGACAGATGCTCACGGTGGGCGGCCTCGGAGTCTTCAAGATAGCTCCGATCTTTAAGGGCATCGGTTACGCCGCCGCTGTCATGTCCTGCTGGATGAATGTTTACTACATTGTCATCCTGGCTTGGGCAATTTTCTATTTCTTCATGTCGATGCGCAGTGGTGAGCACACTGAATTTATTTGCATCATAAATACGAATCATAAATTTTCGTAAACACAAAATAGAAGAAATTTGATGATGAGATGTGAGGATAAAATATTTCACCTAGTACTTTACGTCGTCTCGAATTGTCCACAGAGTTGCCTTGGGGAAGTTGTAACAACCATTGGAACACCAAGTATTGCGTGAATCCTTACGACAGAAGTTCGCTACTTTGCTGGTCTGAGGTCTCATCACGGAATGGTAGCGTCGTCAAGATGTGCACGCTCAATCATGTCAACGTGTCGGTGACAGAGCTGACGGATCCTGTAAAAGAGTTCTGGGAGTCAGTATAAGTATCATTTTTTTATTTTCTCTCAAATGCATAATTTGCGCCTTTTCTAACAAGATTATCCCTGACGGAAATATTTTGCTGAAAGTACTATGAAATCAATGAAAAGTAAAATGAAAGTTTTTGAAAAATTACTGAATCATAATTTTCCGTATAAAAATTTAATGTAATACTATGAAATATAAGGAAAGTTAAAATATACTGCTGAAAAGTAATAAAAGAGTTTTGAAATAATTATCATTATAAAATTTACTGAATTAAACTGAAAATTGTCACTTTTTAATGAAAAATTGCTGAAATATTTATGAAATTAATTAATGGAGTCAATTGAGAGAAATTTTCAAATACATTTCAACAAAATTTCATTAAATTTTCAGAAAAAAAAAAATAGTTCCATCAAGGATGTTGAACAATTTTTTTTAAATCGAAATAATTTATTCACCACCTAACCAATCTTATTAAAAATAAATAAAATTACGTCAGACAATTACTTTTAATGTGTTAAAATTTTTGCATGATCTATTTTTAACAATATTGCGTTTTCGTCTTTCAGACGTCGAGCGTTGCAGATCAGCGAGGGTATTGAATACATGGGCAATATTCGATGGGAATTAGCGGGTACCTTGCTGCTAGTATGGATAATCTGCTACTTTTGTATCTGGAAGGGCGTCAAGTGGACCGGCAAAGTTGTCTATTTCACCTCCCTCTTTCCGTACGTGCTGCTCACTATTCTTCTAATCCGTGGTATCACATTACCCGGCGCCATGGAAGGTATCCGGTTTTACATCAGTCCGAACTTGTCTAAACTTCGAGAATCCGAGGTAAATGTATTTTCTTTCATTTACTTATAAAATCAGTTATCTGTAAAATAATTTCAAAACATTTTATTACCTTCAATTAATGTTTATGGACACAATGCTGCAATTTGACGCTGACGTACCTACGCGCAATCAAATTCACAGGTGTGGATCGACGCAGTGACACAAATCTTCTTCTCGTACGGTCTCGGTCTCGGTACTCTGGTGGCGCTTGGCAGTTACAACAAGTTCACCAACAATGTCTACAAAGACGCGTTGATCGTCTGTTCCGTGAACTCGTCTACCAGTATGTTCGCGGGCTTCGTGATATTCTCGGTGGTAGGCTTTATGGCGCACGAGCAGCAAAAACCGGTCGCCGAAGTGGCTGCTTCTGGGCCGGGGTTGGCTTTCCTCGCTTATCCATCCGCTGTTCTCCAATTGCCGGGTGCTCCGCTCTGGTCGTGCCTATTCTTTTTCATGCTGCTACTCATCGGACTCGATTCCCAATTCTGTACAATGGAGGGCTTCGTCACGGCTATGGTACTTTCTTAAAATAGCAGAGCAGTTTTATCTCATAAATTTTTCAATTAATTTTATTTATCGTTTAATTTAATGTTTTTTGACATACATTATTAATATACATTATTTTGTGCTGGTGATTATAAAAGCGAACCAAGTCATATATTTTTTGTTTATTCAGATATTTCGATTTTATGAATTGATGTAACGCAAAATGAGTGATAAAATCAATTTTTCAAGATTTTTTACTTAGTCCACTTTCATAATCACTGGCATACATTCTTCCTGCTGCAGGATTTTATTTTTTATCGAACCAGTAACACGATAATCGTCTTAAATCGATCGGATACCTTTTCCAGGTGGACGAGTGGCCTCAACAGTTACGTCGTCGCAAGGAAATCTTTATCGCCATTGTGTGCGCTCTGTCTTATATCGTAGGACTGACTTGCATCTCTCAGGGTGGCATGTACGTCTTCCAAATCCTCGATTCGTACGCTGTCTCCGGCTTCTGTCTGCTCTTCCTAATATTCTTCGAATGCATATCGATCAGCTGGGCGTTCGGTGTGAGCCGATTCTATGATGCTCTAAGGGACATGATCGGATATTATCCTCTCATGTGGTGGAAATTCTGCTGGACAGTGACCACGCCGATGATCTGCATTGTAAATATGCAATTTATAAATCAATCATGCACGAGAAAAGTAGCACGTAAATTGTCAAATAATCGCTTAATTTTGTTCTTACTTTAATTTTAGTGTTAACTCTTTCGTTGACTCGTAAAACTGTTACGTAGTCGTCGCGAGGAATATGAATTTTGCTTCTTATTTAATTTTACATTAGTAATATTTCAATTTGTAAATAAAAAAAGTTATTTATAAAAATGTTAATGTTGAAATCAGGGCGTATTTATCTTCAACTTGATTCAATGGACACCTATAAAATATTTGGATTACGAGTATCCCTGGTGGTCGCATGTATTTGGCTGGTTCACAGCGTTATCCTCTATGCTCTGTATACCCGGATACATGGTCTATGCTTGGATGACTACGCCAGGCGATAATAGAACGGTGAGTACGCGCAATGTCCAGTTTATTGACAGAGATGTTCACAATGTACCTCTTTTTACAGAAATACAAATTGCTGATCAAGATAGAAGATGACGTTACGACTTTACGAACAAAGATGGGTCAGCCACCGGTCGAGCTAACACCCCTATAATTTCCGCTTCAGTCGGCAGCGAGCTCGCCTGTTTGATAATGCAGCCGTTCGTTATCATTCTGTAAGGTGAGAATACAAAAAGTTAATAAAATTCTACGAATTGACAAATTTTTAATCCTTAAAATGTTAGAGATTGATTTAAAACTATTAGAAAAACAGTTGGGGGGAAACATTTCAGGAAGAATTCGAAAGATTGTTTTTTTATAAAAGCAGTGTAAGGCTAAGAATGAAAAGAATTGGAAAATAATATTTACAAACATTTTTTAACTTATTTTCAATTTTTCTTTAAGATTAGGAAGGTAATATTAGAGTTTTTTTTTAATTTCTCTTAATTTACTTGTTTTTTTACAGGATATCATGATAACGGCTATTATGTAACGCGTGCAACCGCAATAGATCGTCGAAATTTGTCGTTCTTTATTCAAGACGCAATTTGACGCGAAGCGGAGAGCCAGCAATCAATCGAACGCCGGAAACGGATACATCCGACACTGCCCTCGGCCCCTCATACTCTCTCGACAAAAAGCTTCGCTGGCTTTGTACATAAATTATTTATTGTCATCGTAGCAATTACATTATATAATCCGCGTGAAAGATGATGCGGAAGTTTGTGAAAACTCACAACATTTTAGCTGAATCGCCGAGTTCATCTTGGAATCAAATAAGACCTGTGAACTCGATTGCATCGTCATTGATTGGTATTAAAATTGTTTAAAATTAATTTCAATATTTATATTGCTAAGAGAGTGGATTAATTAAATAATAGGCCACTGTATTGTAAATTATATTTCCATAAAATACACTACGATACTTCTCTCTCAAACAATTTTACAAGTCTACTTCTTAATTTCAATTAATTTCTTTATAGAAAGATGTTAATATCTTTATGTAAAAACAAATCATTTTTATTTTTATATAATTATGATCCTTTAAAAGCTTTTAAAACCAGTAAAATTCAGAAATATTTTTACGCGCGATTAATAATTGATCAAAAATGTTACAAATAGTTTACACATAATAATACTTTTAGAAAGTTTTATTGATTCCCAAATTTAATCATCAATTTTTCTAATTAAATACTTATAATACAAAGAAGAATAAAAATCTAATTAATTAATATTAGTGCTGATCAATATTGATGCAATCGTCTCTTAGCTCGTAGAGAATATCATCTATTAAACTTTTATCGTGGTAGCACTTAAACTGTGTTTGCACTTATTGTGACACCCGTACTTTCGCATTAATTTAATATCGTGTTTAACGCGCAAAGTATGGTCTGCGTCTCTTTTTCTCAAAAAGATCGTGTTAAACATCAACCTAAGTTATTTAAATTAAAACATTTTTTCCGTAAGGCTATCGTCAAGAATTATTGTAAATGATGAAGTACAATGATGTATAGTCGTAGACATTATAAAAAGCCGTCGGTTAAGAATTCGTACGGCTGAATTTATTACCGCTCACGAGTGGTTAGTATCAATAATGTACCGGGTATCCCAAGCCGTCATCTAGTCGTATACGACGAACGGACGAACGAACAATACGGATTTCCGGGATTGTCCCGTGCGCATATTTATGCTGCCATAGATTCTACAAATAGACGCGTTTTATTATCGCATCTTATTTAATAAACTAGTATTACCTAATTTATTTCATGTACCTGTCGTTAGATCCGCGGCGTCGGCAGAGCAAAGTAGTAGCGAGGTATGGGATATGTGCGACACAAGGCGTTCGTGTTGCAATACTAATAACAAATTTATATAGATGACGTCTGAGTGGAATAAAAGATATAATTTTGATGTTATTGCTGCCATTTGTATGATACTTGTGTCTCACTCAACATTTATACGAATGTAAAGTGAAGTCTATTATATGCAAATACTAATCGTATTAACATTTATGGAATATTGTAGAATTATATATTTTATTCCACTATTATCTGTTAAAATGCGATTTCGTACACTAATATATGAATCGTAAAAATGTATCCAGAAACATACGCTCGACTTTGCTCGTTGCAATGTAAATTCGACGCATAGTGCGCGATAATTAGATTCATAATAAGTATCGCGATATAATATTGGAATTATTTATTGTTAGCAAATTATTTCGATTCACTGTATTTTATTTTGTTTTACTGATAGTACAAATAATAAATATTTCAAGTGTATTAATAAGCACGATACGTTTTATGTCCTATCTTTCAAGATGTGATTTAATTTCATCAATTTTCTCTTTGTGATTCCTTTCTGCATTTGCATTTTCTTAAACTACCCGCTAGTGTGCTCGAACAAAATAGACCAAGAATGCAACATCGCATAGCATTTACTTAGCTGTGATTAGCTATTTCCAACAATAAAATTGCAATCTTTATTTTTTTTAAATATTTTTTTCTTGTTTTAAAATTTATTTAATTAATGCTTTAAAATTTTAAATTCTCGAACACGAGACTTACTTTTTGCAACTTAAAATAGCAATTCACAAGGAAATCACAGAAAATAATTTAAAAAAAAGTGTGATAAAGGAAGCGATGAGAAATCTCTTCAATTAGTGCGCAAAATTAGAGCAACAAAGAGATTGACTTTTAAAAACGTAAAATCACATTTGATTTGTTATAAACATATAATTAATGTCTAATGTTACTTACAATTATTCTATTTAAATAACAGCACCATCTGACGTCGCCATCTTCTGTTAGCAAGAAGTGTACACTTCTTGGATTAGTACAGAAAGTTCAGGTACAAGTATCAAACCTGATGCTGTCTGCTTGTATGTCAAAAATGGCGCGATGTTTTGAGACGAGAGGCTAATTGAGACTGATCAATATTAATGTTGTAAGATGGACACGGAGGAAATTTGTAGTATCAGTATATCTCCACTGGTGACCAGCCCATTTGCAATACAATGGTCACCTGATAATCATATCTCATTAATTACAGAAAAGGGAGTTCATGTATTCGTAAGTTGTGCTTATTTACACATATCTCCAAAATATATAAGTTAATCACTTTTGGTACTAATAAGTGATTTGTGCAATTGACATATTTTTTTTCTGTACTACTTTATTGACTTATTTTTTAAATACGTTTACTTATAAATATCAAATAGACTAGATTTTTAAATGATAACCTCTTCGATACTGTTTTATGTTACAGGAACTGATACCTTCACCCATGTCTTCTAATCCGTTCGTCAAGTTTGCTCGGTCTTTTGTACATCCTTCTGACATTTTACCAGCACATGCATTTATAAATCAGATAGACTCGTTTGTATGGAATTTAGATCGTGAAGCAGTTTACTCACTGCTCATGGAAGAGGCAATTACACCAAAGTTGGACGGTTTAAATGAGACAATCGTTAGAATAACAAAGGTAGCATGGTCGCCGAAAAATTTAATCTCTCCAAATCAATGTGTCTTAGCAATATTGACAGTAGCAGGTGCGATTGAATTGTTACATAAAGTTTCCAATGAATGGTATTCTATATGCGACGTTTCATCTCTTCAGCTTAAGATTGTGCAAGATGAAATTAAATCAAAGCTCAATGAATGTAAAAAATTGAATAATGAGTATGCAGTAATAAGTGAAAGCATGAGACAGTTACAAGCTTGCTCTATGACATGGAGTGAACTTTTCAAAGTAAAAGAAGTTTTCTTTGCATATTTTTCTATAGCTTATCGCAGTGGCGAAATATCAATTTGGAGAATTCCTAGAATTTCAAATTTTTCTGAAAGTTTGCAACCTGTGCTTGTTAATAAAATAAATCTAGACAAGACTATAAAGATTAATGTATTGTGTTGGATCACTATTGATGCAAAGGAACATTTACTTATTGTTGGATGTTTTGATGGCCAAATATATGGCATAAAATTAATATGTAATGCTGATGATCTGGAAGTAGCAGTGATAGAAAGATATATCACTCCTGATCATATATCGGTCAATTATTTATATGTTCTCTCTCAAGATAAATCAAATGTAAGGATTGTTGCTGCCAAAGGCGTTTTTCTTTTGTTATTGTGTATAAATTCGACAGGAGTACTGGAAGATATGCAACATTTACAAGTGGAAGGATATAATATTACAGGTAAATATCTAAGAGTTTTAATTTAGAATTAAATGTATATATATAAGCATATTCTATACTTTGTCTTATATGCTGTCATGTTAAATGCTTTAAATTATCTTTAAAATATATTCTAATGTGTATTGTTTCAGGTATGATCCCTGTTACTGCTCAACAATTTATGATTTCCACACAGAACAGTCATATTTTTATTGTTGATACACGATTAAACGATTTAATTTGCATCGATATCCAAACTCATTTACCTCAGACACATGTTCAGTACTTAGGACTCACTTATTCGCCAAACAAAGTAATGATTATAAATATAGCCAGTCCGAATACAATCTATGATCATTTAGTGACAAAGGAGCCGAGTACAATGCATATATTCGCTTTAAAAGGTGCAGTGCAGGATCCATTGCGTATTATTAATAACAGTACAAATCTCATAAGTGTTTGGGACTGCATAGAAGTGCTTAGGATCAAAGCTGCTAAAGCAGAAGATCCAAGTGTGATATTACGTCAGATTCCGGAGAAGCTAGACTCTTCGTCGCTATACGATTTGCAATTATCAATGTGGATGACAGTTATGATCAATGTGTGCACCACAAAAACGCAAATGCTGAATATGAATCACATAAAAGAAGGCAAGATAGCGAATGCGCTTCCATTAATCCATGTACACTCCATTTGCACGTACATCGACAATACGATGAAAAAGAGCAAGCTATCAGTGGATCAGATGCACGCCGTGAGCTTATTAAACAAATATTTAAAAATGTACCTTGCAGATCAAGATGAGGGGAATGAGAACGTTGTGCATCGATACGCTCGGGAAACATTGAATAAGATTGCATCTCATCCCAATCAGATTGAGAAGTGCAATTTGTGCGATGAAGTGATAGATGAGTCCTTGAACACTAAATCGTGTTCTCGGGGCCACAAGTTGCCCAGGTGTACTTTGACACTGTTACAGATAACATCGTTGGAATATCGCGAATGCTCGATATGCAACCAAATTTTTCATCCATGCATGGAAGAAATATATGAGGAACCGCAATGTCCATTCTGCGATGTACCTCTTTTGTACAACTCTTATGGTTTTGACATAGAAGGGTCTGAATTGTATGGGAAAAATTTATCACAATCACGAATTAATGTCATAGAATCGAAAGATGATTTGGAAGAACAGACTGAAAAACAGCGGAAAGACAAGTGGAATACTGCGCGTACGTACTCGGTAATTGTAAATGACAACGAAGACGAATCAGCGAGAATTACAGAAAAATGGGAAAAATTTTAACGGCATAATGTAATTTGTGATTGTAATTATTAGATATATTAGATTATTAGATATATTAATGATGACAGTTAATAAATATGTATATTTATACTTTTATAATTGTATATTAATATATTTTTCTGAATTAGGCAAATAATGATAATCAAGAAACAAAATTATGGAATAAACACAAATATTTTTTATTTAATTATGTAAATAATTTGATTTAGTTAACAATTAAAGTTTGGGCTTAAATGTACTATTATGTATACATTCGTTATAATATTTACATTAATCCTGTTATTTGAGAACATAATCAGTAGGATATCGTAAAATTTGTGGGAATTTGTCTACTTCTTCCTGTGGAATATGATCTAATCGGACAGGGACAGGCCTTTGCTGTTTGATTTGATTGCTAATATTTTTCAACATATCTTCGGGTATTTTGTCATCTGGGATTACATGTAGTCTTTGCATAGTATGCCTCCGTTGTAAGTTTTTTGGTAATGCTGAGTACACAGCCTTTTGTATAATCTGTATAAATTCATACATACAATTATATAATTATCTAGCAAAATTTTACATTATGTTTATAATAGTAAAAAATTATTTACCAAAGTTGGATCCTTGTTATGTAACTCCCATGCAAGTGTCCAACTGGCACCTCCATGATATGTATTATGATGGAAATATACACGTTTTCTCCATTCGTCTCCACGCAGCGCAATTTCCTTGCTGTTTATTACTACTACATGATCTCCACAATCACCTATATAAAAATAATAAAGCACAAATTAATAATTAAAAACATTTTTTTATTAAATTAATTTGTATTCTTTCCATGACAAAATTTAAATTGATATATTAATAAATATTAATATATAAAGTATTAATATACCTATAAAAATATAATGAAATAGCAATTAATATTTTTTCATACAAGAACTTGACAGAGATCAATAAAACAACTTTTTACATATGTGATATAAATATGTACAATAAATAATAAAAATGAAAAATGTTACTGTGACTGCAATACTCTTACTCAATGGATGATATATTGGTTTATGCATTCCCATAAGATAATGTCTTATTAGTTTTGCACTTTTATATGGATCTTGCCATGTTGCATCATATAGATGCCAGATACGAGCAAGTGTTCCCCATTGCTGAAAACAAATTGCATTTAAAGTTTACAAAGATTCGTCAACATAAATAAAGAATGCAAACATGTAAGACAAATATCGTTCTGTTATAAAATATATATATATGAAAATTATAAAAATTATAATTGTAATGTCAAGAACAGACAAACCTGTCCCCTTCGCCAAAGTGACATGATAATTCTCAACAATAATCGTCTTTTTTATTAACTATTATAAGACGGTTATTTCAGGTTATATTTATCAAAATTTGAGGTTAGAGACGTAATACTCAGCAATCCATAGCGCACCAATTTCAGCTCTTACAAGTTTCCAAGTCAAAATTTTTAATAATTAAAGAATAAATTATAATTAATAAAATAAAATTTATTGTTTTTTGCTCTTTTTAGCTATTAATGTTACATAATTTATTTTTTTATAAATCTTCTATTTTTTTAAATGTTAATAAATTTATTCAAAATTTTAAGTACAAAAAAGCTATTTTTTATGTTATATATTATTATATGTTACATGTATTTACATTATTTTATATACGTAATGTATTTTTTCAATAATTAAATGGAATTAACTTTTTTTTCAAATTTATAAAATTACGCGCGTTTGGTTCATGCAAACGCAGCTTACGCCTCAATGACAGAATGGTAACAGCGCAACAGCAGCGCTGCACAGCTGCATACGTGTCTATCAAATCGTATGTCAAACTTGGTCAAACTGTACGATTGCAGAAAGGTTTTCTAGTTGTGTGACAAAAATTTATCGCAATTACATCGATATTGAGTAAACGAGTGAATAATTTGACGGAACGAGTTAACGAGTGCCGTGTTAGTAGCAGCTTTCGTGGCTGCTGTTTATGAGCACGACGACCCGCCCGATGTGATCCGCGAGCGCGGCGATTCCTCAAGGGCGATCCCGATGGATTGTCATTGTTTATCTGTTGTTATTGTCGTCAATGATCAGCGTTGCCTGATGGGCGAACATCACGCTTAACGTCCTAGCTAGACGGCGAGACATCATGCGCCTGCTCGTGAAAATTGTGTTGATTTAGGTAAACGTAAGCAATGGCAATGTCAACGATGGCGAACACCGTCGTCGGCAGTAATCCGGAGAACACCTCCAAGTTCCTAGAGGCCCTGCAGTCAGATCTTAAAGTACTTGCCTCAGAGACCAAGAAAAAGTACCCGCAAATCAAGGAGGTATGTATAAATGGGATCAGTGCTTATTCTAAATAGGTTAGCCATTGAAACTGGAAGCTCCAATTCTGCTTTTTTCATCAGATTTTGTTTTCTTCTCAAACGTTAAATTGTAATTTTGAAACTATACGTTATATAACTTCCATGATACGTTTACATATTAAGTTTATAAGAGCTGATATGTAAGATAACAATATTGGGTTTAAATAATTTTATGTTGGTAATTGTAATACTGTGTTGCTTTGTTATTTTTAAATATTGCAATATTTAATGAATAAACTGCCTTTTTTGTATATATATAGGAAAATGTATTATTATTTAAATTTAGTGAGACCATTATAACATATGTTTTTTTTGCAGTCATGTGAAGAAGGTATTGCAAAGTTAAGGACTGCAACAAATAACCCAGGGACGCCAATATATTATATTGTAAATCAAATACTTTATCCTTTAGTTCAGGGTTGTGAGAGTAAAGATTTAAAAATTATCAAGGTATTAACTGTGTTAAGCCTTATCTTTATGTGTTATCTGGAAACTGTTGACATTTTTTTGAGTGTTTGTATTTTTTTCAGTTTTGCTTAGGCATGATGCAGAGGCTAATAACACAGCAAGCAGTAGATCAGAAAGGCGCCCGATATATTACAGATACCTTATGGTTGTTAATGGAATCTGGTACAGAAGAAGTTAAAGTCTTGCAAACTGTAACTCTACTACTTACAAGTAACGCTGTGGTACATGGAGATACTCTTGCACGAGTAAGAATCTATTTATATCTAAATCTTTGTCATCGGTCTTTTTTAATATTTTTTAAATAGGATATTTTCAATATTTTATTTATCGAGAATTATATCTTTCCAGAATTTGGTGCTCTGTTTCCGATTACATTTTACAAAAGACTGTACAACGATAAATACAGCGGGTGCTACTGTAAGACAACTGGTATCTTTGGTGTTTGAAAGAGTAGTTGCTGAGGATGAGCAGAGTCCTGATCAATCAGAATCTGATGAAGTTAATTTAGAGGAATTAAAAATTCCAACAAATCAAGCGCCTAAAGGTCTTGGTCCTTGCGCTGCAGATGCATACTTAATGTTTCAGGTAATTTTATACTGTGAACATAATTATATAAATTTATAAAATATAATTAATTTTGATTTATTATATCTTACATTTTATTTTAGGATCTAGTTCAATTAGTAAATGCTGATCAACCATACTGGTTAATAGGCATTACAGAAATGACTAGAACATTTGGTTTGGAGCTACTAGAATCAGTTTTAACAAATTTTTCATCAGTCTTTTTTAAGGTATTAATCAAGATATCAATAAAATAAATAAGTAACTTAAGAGATATATATTTTTGAAGATAGAAAAATAACACAAAAAGTATTGTTATACAAAATTATATAAAGATTATAAATTATTATATTTTTAGCATCCAGAATTTAGCTTCTTACTTAAAGAAAGAGTGTGTGCACTTGTGATAAAACTATTTTCGCCTAACATCAAGTATCGTAATTCAGTGCCAGCTTCTTTGCAACAAGCCACTCCTTTGGACAAACCTTACTTTCCTATTAGTATGAGACTTTTGCGAGTTGTGTCGATTTTAATACAGAAATATCATTCGTTGTTGGTAAGTATTGTATACTAGAATTTATATGTTATTATTATATATAAATTTAATGAACAGCATAATTAAAAATGAGATTCTAATATTCTAGGTGACAGAATGTGAAATATTTTTATCTTTAATTGTGAAATTTCTGGATCCTGACAAACCTACTTGGCAGAGAGCTTTAGCTTTGGAAGTTTTGCATAAAATGACAGTGCAGGCAGATTTGCTGACAAATTTCTGTGAATGTTATGACTTAAAACCACACGCTACAAATATTTTTCAAGATATTGTCAATAGCTTAGGTGCTTATGTACATAGTCTCTTTGTGAATCCACAGATGATGAGTCAAACAGGTATTATAAAATTAATAATACCATGAAAAGTTTTAGTTTATTCGAAAAATCTTGCTTGCAAAGAATATATTTTAGAAATATATTTTTCTACATTTTTATTCAACACACACGTACATACAAATATACATCCAGTAAACAATATGTTAATAATGTCGATAGATTAATAGCAAATTTGATTTTTTTGTAATATATTTTTGTAATAATATGTTGACAATCTTTTCTGTTTGTAACAGTAACAAGTACAACTGTACCTCAAAGCACAGGTTCGCCATTGTTCACCGGAATGCCTATCGGACCTGGCGTATCGCCTCAACCTGGTTTTTATTCGCGCGGTATATGGTTACCAGTAGTAGCAACATTTACAAGCGGGCAAGCTAAGCCAACATAGTAAGTCTCAATATTATTATATTTTTTTCACGATAAAATTAAAAAAATTAATTGCAACGCACACTTATTTTAGTTTGGAAATGCTGGACAAAGTTGAGCCACCACAAATACCGATTGGTTACGGAATCAGTATAGCTTATGCGTGCCTACTAGATATCATAAGATCGATCTCGCTGGCCATAAATGGATCGAAAGATGATAGTACCGAAGGTCAGACCTATCAGCCGAGCGAATCCGAACGGAAACTTCATGTACAATTAATAAACTCTAGTTGGTGCGGTCTATTGGCGGCTCTCAGTCCATTGATAGATGCTAGGTAGTAGTTTCACTTAAATTTTATGTTGTATTTAAAAAAATTCTCGAGTCTGTATGCAATGATGAATTTATAGCACGGATGAATCAGCGACGGAGAATGTCTTGAAATCAATTCAGACCTTTGCGTCACTTTGCGGCCAATTGGAATTGCAAGCACCACGTGACGCCTTCATCACTGCGATATGTAAAGCCTCGCTACCACCTCATTACGCTCTAACTGTTCTGTACAACGCGCCTCAAGGCATACCAACGGCAAGACAGCAAGATGCTCAGTACAATTTAACGATGGGCGAGCCCGATTATAGACAACAAGTAGTTGCCGTCGGTACGCCGTTGCCGACGGCGTCCTTACCAATTGGTAGAGTAATAATTTTACGGATAAAATATGTGTATCAGGTTGTTTGGAGGGTTTCTTAGTTTTTCTTTCTATAAAATTGAAAAAATTAGAAAACGTTCCGAAAAACACAATACGCTCCGCTTATATTCGAGCAGTCTCTAATTATACTTTTTTATGTATCCAGGTGCTCATCAGGGTCCTGTCATGTTGACTGCGAAAAATCTGCAATGTATGCGCGCGCTATTATCATTGGCTCATTGTCACGGCAGCATACTCGGTAGCGCGTGGCATTTGGTACTTACCACTCTTCAGCATCTCGTTTGGATACTTGGATTAAAACCTTCCACCGGAGGATCCTTAAAAGCAGGGAGAACCGCTGCTGATCCTAACGCAGTGTTGACGAATGCAGTCATGGCGGATTTACCGGTGCTCAGCGCTATGCTTAGCAGATTATTCGAGAGCAGCCAGCATCTTGATGATGTCGCTTTGCATCACTTAATAGATGCCTTGTGCAAACTGAGCCACGAGGCTATGGAGTTGGCATATTCTAATCGCGAACCTTCATTGTTCGCTGTTGCCAAACTGCTGGAGACAGGCTTAGTGAACTTACCACGTGTAGAAGTGCTCTGGAGACCACTGACGAACCATTTGTTGGAAGTCTGTCAACACCCGCACATCCGTATGAGAGAGTGGGGCGTGGAAGCGATTACTTATCTTGTCAAGATGGCTCTTCAACATAAATATCCGCAACCGCTCCGCGATAATCAGAAGCTACAAACGTTACTGCTAGGACCATTGTCGGAGTTATCGTCCGTGCGTCATGGAGATGTCAGGCAGCGGCAGTTAGAATGTGTCTTACAAGTGCTTCACGGCGCCGGAGAAACACTATACCATGGCTGGCCTTTAGTGCTCGGTATAATAGGAGCAGTTTCCGATCATCACGGGGAAGCTTTAGTACGCATAGCCTTCCAATGTTTGCAATTGGTCGTAACGGACTTTTTACCGGTGATGCCTTGGCGATGTCTTCCGCTCTGCGTCGACACAGCTGCCAAATTCGGATCGCAGACGCAGGAATTAAATATTTCACTCACAGCCGTCGGTCTAATGTGGAATATAAGCGACTACTTCTACCAGAACCAAGAGAAATTGTGCGTCTGCCTGCGCGGAGACTCGTCGTCGGTATTTCCCGATTTTCCCGGCACAACAAACATGCCTCCGTTCGACAAGCTCTGGATGTGTCTGTATGCGAGACTTGGAGATTTGTGCGTCGATTCGCGGCCAGCCGTGCGCAAATCAGCGAGCCAAACCCTGTTCTCCACTATATCAGCGCACGGTAGCCTCCTGCATCAACCTACGTGGCAAGCGGTACTCTGGCAGGTACTGTTTCCGCTGTTGGACAAAGTAAGAAGCCTGTCGAACTCGGCTAGCAGTGAAAAGGTCGATACCAGTGGAAACATACTCATTCATCACAGCAGGAATACGGCGCAGAAGCAATGGGCGGAAACGCAGGTTTTAACGTTAAGCGGCGTAGCCCGAGTATTCAACACGAAACGTCAGCTGTTGCAAATGTTAGGCGATTTTCCCAGAGCGTGGTCGTTGCTCCTCGAGTTCATCGAAAATTCCGCGCTCAGCAAAAATAACGAGGTCTCTTTAGCGGCGCTGAAATCTTTCCAAGAGATCCTCTTTCAGCCGAAGGGAAGCGACAGCACCGAGGTGATTCAGTCGAACGATTCGGAAGGCTTATGGATGGTGACGTGGCGCGTGTGGCTTAATATCGGAATGGAGAGCACCGCGCCGCCGCAGGAGGGCGACACCGAGCCTTACGTGCCGTCGCAAGCATTCCTCACCGCACTGATGCACATATTCCCAGGTGTTTTCCAGCACATCAGAAACAAGTTCACCGGCCCCGATCTGCAAAAGTTATGTATTGTACTGAAGAATGCAGTGGCCGTACCGGTGCACGGCGAATCGACGCCGTACATCCTGCCGTCAGTGCCCGATGTAGTTCTCACTCATCTGCAAGACGAAGTCCTGCATTCTATGGAGCTGCTGCAGAAGGAGGCGTTAAACGGCCCGGACAACTTGCGCACGATGATCGTGCTGATCTTCCTTCAATTGCTGAGCTTCTCGAAGCTGGCGTGCGAGGCGCCGACCTACGGTAAAATACCAACGAAACACATTTCGCAGATCAGAGGCGTGTCCGCCGACTGGGTCACGATGAATTACGTTCCATTCGGCGAGAAAGCTCTGTCGATGGTCGTGAGCCTATATCAGAAGACTGCTCATGAAATGGCCGTGATCGACGGCCAAGTGCTGAAGCACGTAGTAGAAGCGCTGCACGTACCGCTGTCGATGAAGTACGCGTGTCCGTCCGCAACGACGTGGAAATTAGCCGTGACCAGTCTGTTGGCTGTCTTGCACACCGGCCTGCCGCTCGCCAGAAAGTATCCCGAACAGTTCCAGAGCATGTGGCTCGAACTTGCGAGCACGCTGGACGATTTCCTGTTCCCTAAAAGGTAAAAATGTTCTCGACTTTTTTTTAAAAGAACATTGTTAAATGTGGATTGTTCTCGATAAATTGCAGTGTGCTGAATGCAGAACGAGGGGTTGAAGAGATCCAGGCTGATGAGGCGGTGGATTGTCAAGTTATGGAGTTACTGAGAGACGAAGTCCTGCCACATTCTCAGCATATACCTCATCAGTTTATCCTGAGAGTTGTTATGCTTTTGAATAAAGGCTCTATACATTCAGCCACTACAGCAAATATCGGTATATCAATAATTAAACTTTATGAAACGTGTTTGACATATTAGATTCTTCAATATCTTTTTATCTTTTACAGAAAATGGAGCAGAGACAAAGTTACGGGAAGAATTTGCGAAAACCTGCTTCGAGACTCTGTTGCAGTTTTCTTTATTAGACGGATTGAACAATGATGCGGAAAATAAAGACCTGAAGAAGAGTTCGGAAAATGACGAGGGTGGTATCGCTGGGCGATTGGCAGTTACGGCTCTTCTGCACAGATTCCAAGAAGTTTTACGACGATATATCGAGAGCGAAAGACGTAGCGGAAAGTGTCCTTTGCCTAGGTAACAGTATTGTAGCTTTCTGATAAGGAAATTATCGCTTTATTCGTAATTCGTAATTGATATTCGTAATTGATATTTGTTTATTTTGATAGAGATTTTATATCTGAAATATAAGTCATTTTAAGTATTTATTATAAAACTCTTTTCTAGGTACAGGTTGTCAGAGATATCGTTTGTTCTTAAAGCTGTTGCCACCCTCGTAGTTTCGCTCAAAAAAGCGCCTCCAAATAAAGGTACATTTTTATTTCCCAATTTATACGAGTAATATTACTGTATTATATGTGAAAGAAACGTTCACACATCTGCATTTTAGTCGAGAGATCAGTATGGGAGCAGCTGATTGGATTATATCCATGCTTAGTGGAGTGCACGATCGCGACCACCTCTGGACAAGTATCCAGATCCTTGCGAGAAGCACTGCTGCAATATCACGATTTATTGCGGGCACCAGTTTACAATACGCCAACTACAAATGGCGTTTGACCAATACATTCTTTTCTTTTAACCGGAAGCGCAGACTTGTGCTAAATAGAAAGTGGACAAATGCTAAAAAGAAAGTGGACAAGATAAACGGGAAGGTCTCCATGGAGGCTTTCTCGAGCTTCGTATTAATGAGGGTGTCAGCAACGTGCTAAGAATAAAGTGCCTGCAAAGTCAACAAAGAAAATGGACAAGGTAAACGGGAAAGTCTGTAATTTATGGAGGCTTTCTAGTTCCAAGGATTGGGTCACAGATCACAAGCAAATTACTGCCCCTGAAGCACAGGGTGAGTATTTTTTGTGATCCGTGACCCAAACTTTGGGGCGAGGAAGCCTCCATGGACTGCGGATTTTCCCGTTTGCTTTGTTCATTTTCTTTATTGACTTTGCAAACACTTTGTTCCTAGCCTGTTGTTCTATACCCTCATTAATTTGAGCGGAAGAAATTCTTGTGGGAATGCATAGAGGAATGATTTGAATTTCTAGCAAATTATTATGTTTATGTTACGGGTCTTAATAATGTGCAATCCTCATTTCTTTCATTAGTTTCTCTAATTCTTTCTTACGCTTGTATTTCGTATTACTGCAGATAAGAGAGATTGACTGGTTTAACGGATCCGTTAAACCGGTCAGTCTCTTATCTGCAATAATAAGAAATACGACAAGCGTAAAGAGGAATTAGAAACTAATGAAAAAAATGAGGATTGCACATTATTACACCCGTGACACGAATAACACAGATACTAGTTCCACAGATGAATGCTAAAAATTGAAATTGCAGCATTTTTCTATGCATTTCCACAAGAACATATAAAGGTAATTTGCTTGTGTAACATTGACGCGTGGCAAAATATATTTGCGATTAAGATTTCCAGTTTTATGTAGAAATAATATGAGTTTGCGATATAATTACGCTCCAAATGATAGAATAATATCGTGTTAAGTCTTTTTATTTTAAGTGCGATTAGTGCAATAGTTGATTTCAGTAGTCGCGCTTACGGTCGCGAGATAACCTTGTGCATCCCTGCAATTTATTCCGCTCATTATCGTCGATATCATGTTTTTACGACGTTGCAGTACAATAATCAAAATGCCAATGGAGTTTCTAGATTGACGCTTTCACTATGCGACTTTTATATAAATTTATATAATTTTTGCCGTTTTTGACTTTGCAATCGTGTCGAAGATTAATAAAAATCTCTTTATGAGGTTTGTCATCGCTAGTGTAGTACCAAACGCGAAGAACTTTTATAGAATTGTTACGTGGATTAAATTAAACTTGAAATAGTTATGAAATAATGACAAACGGAAACGGAAGCGTTTCTCATTTGAGAACACGAAATTAAAAAGAAGATTTATTATCTTGTGCATTCTTGTAGAGAGTATAGAAGTTATGTGTTTTAATAGCGCAAGCCGGTAGTCATCATTGTTTCGAATACACATACACGGAAAAATATTGTATATATCCGTAAAGAATGTACAAGTCAGCTTTTCTAATTAGTGTTGTAAATATTAACATGAGGTATATGTATATGTTAGGATGCATATACAAGACAATTTTATAAATAATATAAAACTTTATCATTCACTATTCTTACAAATCGCGTGGCGTCGTAAGTTATATTACCAGAATGTAAATAAATCTATGCAGATGAAATAAAACTCTTAAGCAGCTGTTATTTCTTCTGTTTTTCCATTTCAGATCTTACGATATCCTTGAATCTCACAATATTCCCATTCTAATTATTTTTTTTTACAGAAATTTATTTACATTGAATATTAATAGAAACTGATTTATCTGAAGCACATAAAAAATTTCTTTATCAATGTAGAATTTATATAAATTTAGTGATTTATTTAATTAAATATTGCGTTTGAGCATTAAATATTTCTTTCACAAAGTTTTAAGCTCCGTATTAAATTGAAGATTGGGGAAAGGAAACTATAAAAAATATTTTGTGATGAGAGACATATATATTATATTTAAAAATAAAATATAATCCAGTAGTGCACATGTATGTATAGAACGTTCATTATAATATGTACTATACATATACAGAGTCTGTCAAGATATCGCGCTTCTTTTTAATATTTTATGTCAAAGATAAAAGTAAAAAAATTGATGTTCTTTTCAATAACGTGGCATTACTGGTTTCTAACATTATAAAAGACTTGAAATTAAATGATTTAAATGGTAAATTTTCTTACTCTTGATGGTTGAATAAATCTTATTATAAGTAAATTTTAATTAATCATTAAAATTGATTCAAATCTTGTCAGTGAAGCTGTAATCGGCAGAAAATGCGCGATATTTAAGACATTCTGTATATTTAAATTAGCATTGCCTACGCATAATGCATTTTCTTTAAGTTTTTTAAACGCAATATTTTACAACTATACATTTTGATATACAACATTTCTAGTCATTAACTTATACAACATATTTTCAGTAGTAAGCTAGCTTACGTAGCAATAAGCATTTAACATAAATACTTTGATATTTTGTATATTTCAATAAATTATAACAGAATAATTAAAAGGCTAGATGTAGGTAAATCTATACATTAATTAAACAACTATTGTTCAATTTACAAAGTAAATTGTCTTTGTCATTTTAACACTATGACTTGTTTACGTGTAAGCATTGTCGTCAATAAGTAGGTACAATATACTTCTATACGCATTTTATATCTGAGCGCTATTGTCATTTTTTAATTGAATCTTCTGTACACATAAATGACAATTGTAATAATTTATCTAGAAAGTATATGTATATGTAAAAGCACATAATTAATACATTGCAGCACATTTTTCTTTGTTGCAAAATAACTTTTTTATATTATAAATAAAATATTTTATTAAAAAGACGGCGCTTCTCTTCAATTATAATTCTTAAAATTAATTAAATTAGTAATTTGCTCAATAGATATGTTGAAGTGCTAAAAATAAGCTAGCATACATTTATCGTGAATATGTTTGATTTCATTGTTACTGTTCTTTTTTTTCTTGCCTTAATTCTAAGTTTTTAATATTAAATATATTACCATTAATTATTGTCTGTCATTTCTGCTTGAAGTCTGCTATAATTCTTAATAGACATAATTGATACTATAATAATATTAAAAAGTTTCTATGCCAAATACGGTGATAAAGTATAATCTAAGAGATAAACCGCTAGGATTATTGTGATGCATTACTAAATGTAGAAATGATTGAAGATCAATGAACATTATAGTAAATATAACCAAACACTTACAGAAAATTAATAAAAAATGTGATAATTGTATTATTCTTGACCCCTACTTAAGTTATTAATCTTGATCTCCCTTAAAAAAAAAGAAATAACACTGAAATTTTGAGGCATAAAATGTTTTATTCAACAAGCAGTCAAACGAGAAGTTTTTTCGAACAACTCGATTTTTAACTTCTGCTTATATGTCTATTTTTAATTCTTTTTTTTTTAATTTTCATCAGCGGTTTACCTCTAAATATAGTCTCGTTAACATATTGTTATAGTCTCGTTAATTCATCGAATAGATGCACGAAGATCATGTGCATGCTATAAATACGTAAGAGTGACATTTATATATCTTAAACAATATGCAAGTCTTTTATTTTAATTATAGAATTCAACGTACTTAAAATTATCTCTCTCCTTTTCTCATTTTAAAATATCACCTATGATTAATTTATTGTCATTATGTATTTGGCAATTTTTACTATCTAATAATAAAATATAGATAAGCACACTGTGAGGTTTCAAGAGTTTAGAGAAAACAAACTCGAGCAGCTGCATACTTTTATATATTCTTCTAATGCTCTTTTTTTTTTTAATTATTAATATTCTACATGATATTTATGTGTAGTAGTTTATGAATAGAGATTTATATTAATAAAGAAGTCATGTGTGACGACAATGGTAAATTTGATAAAGTAATTATAATTAATATTGTATTATAATAATTTTTCTCTCATAAAAGATGAGTGAAGGAAAATTTCAGATAATTACTTTATCGTTATTTGTATAATAAAATATAAATATACGTTTAATTCTCTTACTTCAAAGTAATAAAGTTTACGAGCGTGCAGCTTGCTCGAGTCTTAATCTCGAGATTGTTCGACCAGTCTCTAGTTTGTAATATCAGGCACTGGGTCTCAACTAAGAACCTCAGCCTAAACGACGGTACTTTAAAACAACGGCTAATTTACGACCAAGTACTGTAAGTAACAGCCTTTCTTGACAAGTGTATACAAAGTTACGACGTATAGAACGTCAATGGAGGAGAAAAATCAAAGATTTGCATGTTTAATGCGATTAAATATATAATTGTAATTGTGAGCATGTGTGTGTTATTATAATCATATATATATATATATATATATATATATTTAAATAATAAAGTCAAATAAATTTTTTGAGCATATATAATTTATGCAAAATTTAAAATTCTTTACTATTAAGCAACAATAAAAAAAATTACAAAAATTTGTGTAATTTTTGTAATTTCTTAATAAAGAATTTGTAAAATTTTTTTGTGTATTAATTTATAATATTTTTTGCATTCAAACATCCGCGTTTTTAGTTCTTATGTTTTTTTTGTCATACGCTTTTGTTAACTGCATTTCGAGAAATTAATGTACATTTTAGTTATTATTAATTTTCATACATTTTACGTATGTTGATTGTTACATATTATTAAACTATTTTATTTTAAAACACTGTATGCAATAAATTATGTAAATAGTAATTTTAAAGTTTTATAATCAACATTTTCAAAAATATAGATGATCAATATCGATCGCGTCGCAATATCCTGGCGTCGATTATCGATATATTTGGTGCTACGTGCGCCATCTTCTGGCCAGTATAGCAATCTTTTATATTGCTTAGTTCATGAATGTAGAGTATGAGCGTTCTTTGAGTGTTCGTTATTTTATTTACGAAATAAGTGCTAATTTTTGTCAGAAATGATATTAAAGTGATGAGTTCGAGTGATCGTAGCAATGTGCTTTCCAGCTAGTTACACAAGTCGACACAATTATCATTCTGTCTTTGTTCGATATCCAATGAGCAACGGAGTGAATATAATATTTTGTTTACTCTTGTGTCACTAGCCGGAAAGCACCTAATATGTGTTATTTAGTTCAAGTGTTTGTGATTAAGTGTGTTTTGTTGTTTGTGTTTTGTTGATCTGTACTGCAGATTGAAACTGACACAGTTCGAGAAATACTGATCTTGCAGGTTACACATGAATTAGCGCCAAATATTCGCGGTATACGTTTTGTCAGCATTTTGAAAATTCAATATGTCGGAATTAAATCGAGTAAAACACGGTAGTTGTTACGTGCGTCATATATGTCGAGTAGTATATATAAAATGATGACGCGGACGTGTTGCAGCATAAAGTGCTTTTTATCTCGCGTATTATGTCTCGCGGCGTGACAAATCTGGACAAATCTAAATTCGTGATTTTTGCTTAGTGAAGTATGATTTTTGATAAGTGAAGTGTGATTTCTGAGGCTGTAATAATATTTTATAAGTGCTGGTTTCGTCAGCGATGGAGCTGACATGGAGCAATTTGAGATAAAATCTACGGCGGGTGAGACAAACTGCAATACTCTAACTGGTAAGTACAATTGTTCGTTTATTATTTTATTTTGCAATATTTGTATTTATTGAAATATTTATTAAAACATTTATTAAATGCTTTTATCAAAATTTTTAAATAATTATTAACCCATTTTATTGCATACAGTTATGCTGTTATGTAATAATCAACATATATATATTATATATATTATATAATTTGTAATAACTAATTTTATGCATATTAATCTTTCCAGGTGCAGCTGAACGCGTACTTAGTTAGAGTACAACGACCGGTGAGTTTTTATTTATTATATTTGTGTTGTGTTGATATTGAAGATATTGCACACACAATTTTGCCATACACTTTTTATACCCAAACAATTTTTAGTTATTGCGTATAAATCAATATTTATAAATCAATTTATAAATCATAATTGTAGCACTTTATTTTGCGTTTGATATACTCGACATGACAAATTTTGCAACAATATTTTGTGAAATTGAAATCAACAATTTGACTTTTGTTTTTCAATAATGTAATAATAAGTGCTAGTATTTATCAATTTTTTGATAGAGTTAAAATCAAAGCAAAGGGCTAATAAAATGCGAAATAATTTAATTGTAAGGTAGAACTGCCACGGGTAAAACAAATTGCAATACCCTAGCTGGTAAGTACAATTGTTTGTTTATTATTTAAACATACATATAATTATGCTAACGCACACATGCACACATAATTACGATTACTATTTCATAATTTATTTAATAATCATGAAATGTATATGGCCAAGTAAAAAACAAAGTTATGTTTTAGTTCAATAAAACTTTAATTAACATTAACATTAAAATTAACATTAAAATTAACATTAACATTATATGAGGTAAATAGAAAACTTTGCTCGTAATGGTTTACGTAATATGAAAAAAAGGCAATTTACAATGTGTTTCTGATCACTGTTTTTCTGATTTCTAGTTTCAAAAATAAAAAAAAAATAAATAAATTTGAAAGTTGACATATTTAGTCCTTGGTTTAATTATGTTAAACTGTAATTAGTGTGGAAAATATGTTACTAAAGATATCAGAAAAAGGATTTTACGCTTTATAGGACTGGAGAATAAAAAATAAAATTTAAAGCGCTTTTCAGGAAAATATTTCTAGTTTTTATGAATCCGTACTTTTTGATATACGTTTTAACAATTATGCTAAATTAAATTTTTGTAAGCAAAAAATTCACTTTATGTTGAATAATCGAATTTTATTTGCTAATAACTTTCAACTTTTTATGTTAACATATTTTTACACATTTTTCTATTCAAATTAATAACACTGTTAAATTTTTGCTAAAAAACAACAAAATGTAAATCGCATGAACATTTTAAGACTTATTGCAGTCATTTTATAACGGACATATAATCATAAATATTCACATATTGGTATTTATTAAAATTTATCAAAAACTTTAAGAAAGGGCGTCAATAATTGAATTGTTAAATATGTTCGATATGTTATGTGTGTGTGTGTGTGTGTGTGTGTTTGTGGATAATAATATATATTTGCACATAGATATGTGGTTTTCAAATATAGAAGTATAAAGTTTCCCCAGTCAGAACCGTTTTTTAATATCAAATTATTATATGTAGTAATATATTTTATCCAGTTTTTTTCGCATTTATGTCTTCTTTTTTTACGAACTACAAAAGCTGAGAGTGATTATTTCTTCAGCGTGAGCCACAAAGTAAGCCACACAAATAGTCGTCCTACGCAATTTCATTTTTTTTAATAGGATTACAAGAAACTTTTACATTTATTGTCATTAAGATGCATTCTTTAACCCTTAAATGTTTGATTAACATTTGTTGCAGCAGTGTTGCATTGTTGCATTGTTGTGTAGGGATGACACACAAGATTGCAAATTTAGTAAATATTTTAGTAGGCTTTATAAACAAAATTTAAAGACGAACAAAAGATTCACATAATCGATATTGCATTCAAGATAACGACAAGCACATTTATATCAATTGTTATACGCATTGTATATAATTTTATATATATTTACATTGAAACATTTAAGGGTCAAGATATAACATTACTTGCACGTACAACTAGCATTAATTATTTTCGCAAAAAGCTTTCATCTTAATTTCGTGTTTTATAAGACATCAGAAATAATCTTTTTTTCACTTTTTTTTTACCACAATATAATCGTGTATTCATATTGAGAACACAGAAATATTGTACGCACAAACTTTTTCTTAAGAGTAATTATTGTCTTTTATTTCCAATACATCAGCACGATATGTAGTGCACTTTGATGGATTATCGAAGAATATACTAGAGTCTCTTAAGTTACGTTAATGTACAATGTCAAAATTTGTTAGATATAAGTCTTACTAGTTTTATGTATTGTCCAAGTGTTGTTTTTCAATGTCATGGAGAAAGCCGGGGGATGCGACATTTTATTTGGCACAGCTGCAAATATTCACATGCAAACATCCCCGAGAATAATACTTTGTCGTATTTCAATCAAGTATCGGAGCATACAGCGAATCTCTATCTCTCGAGCAATAAAAAAAGCGATAATGAAACACATTTTTGGAAAATTAAGCTACATTGATTAATATTGTAAATTATAATTTTGTTTTCTATACTTAAATACATGTATATGTAAACTATTTGACTCATGTTTATAATTTTCGGAATTGTTATGATGGGCAACGTTAAAATGATAAATTAAGTTAGCAAAATGAATAGCTGCAATAAAATGTTATACTTAAAATTATCTTGAATGGTATGAATTGTTATCATTTACATTGTTTTTATTTGAGTATTAAATGGCTGATTTGTAAACAACGTTTTCCGAAATAGTATTAAAATTTGGAATGCTGCAGTATATGATTCAATCTATGCATGTCAAATTTTTTCTTAATGTGCTTGACTGATGATTTATCGATATGATATATATTTTTGTGAAATTAGGTTTAACATTTTGAATAGTCTACCGCCTTTTTAATAATAAAAAAAATAATAGTAGTGCTACTTTTTGAGAGAGACATTCGCTGTATGCTCCATTTTTCTGCAAAGTTAAATCCATTTAAATGAAATATTTTACTTTGTATATAACTGAAAAGATTTCTATTATATTTGCGTCCAAGTAGATTTCCAGAGATTACAGTTTTAGGATTTTATTCTATTAGGTTTTACGACTTGTAGCTTTTAAGGATATTTGCGAAGGAGTTTGCTCTTTGTTCCTGAGCTTCTCGCAGACAAACAGTTATTGTGTATATAGATTTAGGAAATCCATTATAACATTATCCTCTTTCTCATTTGATGTCTTGCAAGCTTCAAACGCAGGGAAATCTTAAAATCCATGAAAATGTGCATCATATCGAATGACTACTCGTTTCAACGCCGTTGCAAAACGTCGGATTGCACAAATATACGAAGCGTTAGAAAAACGCATGCACATTTTCGATCAAATCGATTCCATATGTGTAAACAGATTTTTATCTCATGCACATTTAATTCTATTCGTATTACAGATATGCATGCGATATTCGGATACATTCCGGAAGTGTAGATTTCGTGCTTTTAACCCAATAGATGCCATTAAATTTATCTCAATATTTATTTCCTTTTCTATAATATGTTGGGCTTTAGATTTCCAGTGTGGAGGAAAACTCGGCTTTTTGCAACTGGATGTACGGTTAATACGGTTTTTTCGATATCGGCTGATTGGGCTGAAATGCATTTTTGTCTACACTTACATGACACAAAGATTTAAAAGTTTGCACAGAGATCCGGAGCCTCAGAACGCACGTGATCTTTAAAGTGAGCTTACTCTCGCAGTCGCAGCTTTGCTGATAGCAGCTGCAACTGGTTGCAGCTGCGTCATGCAGAGCAGTCACAAACACTAGTATGCATGCGGCAGTTTTCGGATTTGTATCGTTCCCTTGCAACAATTCGCAGCATACTAAGGTGACATATATTCTGGCGAGATAGGCTCCCTCTGCGAAAAAAATATAAGAATATTTTCACATTGAATATAAAAAAATTCGATAACATTAATTTAAAAATAAAAGAAACGGAGAAATCTCTCTCGTGAATATAAAATTGAATAATTCGCATGATATAAATATGTTAGAATTCAAGAAATTTTCATAGAAATTATTAAAATTTTATATTTTAAAATTCCACGGATTATTATATAAAATTAAATTTTTAGAATAAAAAAGGTGTTAGAGAGAACTCACCGACCAAGCTTGACCGACTCTAGGCATGTGATATCGTCGTTGATTGTAATCGTAATTGACTTTCGGTGTCATTTCTTTCAGGTTAGGAATATATCTTCGCGGTATATTATCTCTACTCGGTTCTTGCTCTTCGTCCGTTATCTCTTTACCACCCCTATAAGCGGCAATTTCCGTGTCCATTTCTTCAGCAATATGTTGTGCCTGAAATATACATTGATTAAACGATTTTTATATACATATTATAAAAGTTATTATAAAATGTGCGAAGAAACTTTAGGTAAAAGATAATATTTTTAAACTCTGGTAGTATTTTTATGACGAAAACTCATTCAATATCGTTAAATCTTTTCTCACTTTCTTCACAATTTTCGTAACAATTATATCTTTATTGTAATTTATTATGTCAATTAATTGGAGAAATTTAATTGTTAAACAGTTGGTTAATCTTCCTACAATTTATCTAAGGCATTCTAATTCAAATTTTGAAAGTTTGAGAGGGGAAGAATTAATTAAACTGACGCACAAAGAGTTAGGACCGACCTTTAGTTCGCGTGCTCTCTCAGCCTGGATAAGATTCTTGAGCGCTTCAAAGCTTCCGGCTTGAGGAATTTGCGACTTCGGCGGCGAGATACCGCCGCCAACGCGGAAGCTAGTGATGCGATTCGGCCTGAAACGGGTTACGGTTCCGTAGGCCCGCGTTAAATCTTCAAAAGCTTTGCGCCCGGGTCCTCGCATCGCGTTCCGCCACCTGCTACTTGCCGGGGCCTTGTGTACCATTCTTCCATATATCGGTGCACCCCCGGCGGCTCGGCTACGCGGTCGTCCGGCATGTCTCGCTGCGAATCATTGATTCTTTATTTCTTATCTTTTATCATTATTTGCATTAATCTCTTTTAAATAATATTTGATAACACAAATCTGACAGAAAATCGCTCGCGAGAAAAATCGGTCAGTTTTATACTCCGCAATAAAATCGATGAACTTCCCCAGCGTTCAGAAGATTATTTTAAGCAAAAAAAAGTTGTATAAAAAACCGTGGGTCGATTCGGCTCTGTCATCGAAATATGGAAAGTTTATTGATATAAGCCAAAAGTTCGGGTACACATTCAAGCTATCTGATCTACATTTAATATCTGTTATATTTAATTATCAGTTTCTTACTTTACATTGACATTACTTTTACATGTACTGTTCAAGGCAGACACGCACAAGAGCAGTTGATATAAAGCATGATTGAAGCTGCTGTTAGCGTCAGCAACGAACGTATTGATATTTAATGGAAGTACGTTTAATCATGTGTGTGACCACTTTAAACAGTACATGTGAAAATAATGCCAATAAAATGTAATGTAAAACTAATAATTAAACAGATATTGAATGTAAATTGGATAGCTCGAATATGTGCGCTTGAGCATTTCTAGCTTGTATCAATAAATTTCTCATATCTCGATATCGGAGTCAAATCGATTCATAGTTTATGTAACTTTTTTTGCTTATTGTTAGAATAACTTCCCGAACACTTCGCAAAGTATATCGGTTTTATTGGAGAACGAAGAACTAGAAAATTCTATAAAAAGATATATACATATGTACATATATGGATAAGAGACTTTATTTTTAAGTCGTAAATGTGTTATTAATCTTTCTTTAGTTATATTTTATACGTAAATTTGGTCTTGGCAAAAAAAATATTTTAATCTAAAAAAATATGTGTTTTCTCTGTAGCACAAATATTTTTAAAAATTATTCGAGATTAAATTGAATCTTTTTGCCTCTTCATAATCCTGTTTTTAGAAAAAGAAAAATAGTTTATTATATATAAATTTTATTAAATTAATGTTTGCAGAGTTCTTTTTAGTTTCACAAAAAAGAAAGTTAAATAAAGTATTCAGGGACATTTTAAATTAATAACTGAAACAATTTTAGAATAACAATTACACAGTACACTGCGAAGGATTTAAATCAACGAGATTTCATGCATTCTCCGCGTGGGTGGAAATGAGTGACACTAGGTCAAGAAGCGCGTGTATTGCGCTTCAATGCGTGAAAAGGTTTTGAAAAGGGTCGCTGACATTTTGCGTAGGCGAAGGTGTCGCAAATTGTATGATCGGTAAAATCTATTCTATGTAAATTAAGTCTTAACAAAATTCGATATCTTGCGCTTGTTCAGATATTAGGAATTAATTATTCGCTAATTATTCGCGGTATGATAATTATACTTATTACGAAATATGACGAAAATTTTGTGACGGGTAGAATTTATTCTATGTAGATTAAGTCTTAACAAAGTTCGATATCTGCCTTCGCGCTTGTTCAGATATTAGGAATCAATTATTCGCTAATTATTCGCGGTATGATAATTATACTTATTACGAAATATGACGGAAATTATTTTGATATGTTAATGTGAATTAATCTGACAGCCAGTTAATTAGACTATAAATTTATAAATATATAACTAAATGTGAAAGTAAATAACCAATACTAGCCATAGCTCCGTGTTTGCTTATTCTTAAGCACGAGAAGCACCGTGTTACAAGAAGTGAAAGAGTTAAAAAGTAATTATAAATGAGTTTGCCGCGTTAATGACACTATGGTGTGTACATAGACACAAGTACAAATAACGCACTAATTTCATTTCAATAACGTTGTTAGTTTTAAGAAATTTGACGAATAATATTTAGCTTCGCGTAGGTATTCGTATAATTTTATTAGATAATATACATATATTGTTGTAATTACGCAGCAGATTTGGTTATCTTTCAATTCTATTAGCAATAAATGTCTTTGCGCGAGACTAGTTATTTTATTTTACATATTTATTATTATTTTTTAATTTTTGCCAATTTTGAAGCCAAAAACAATTATTTGTATTCTTATATGCAAATTACAAAGGCAAAGCTTTGAATTTTTAACCATAATTTAATTAATCCTTTATCTCTTTGTTGACTATACTTTGTTGACCAAAGTATATTGCATAAATGGATAAAGAAAATATAATTATCGAATTAATTAAAAAGTAGTCAATATTGGCATCAGTAGAAATTTTGCGTCACAAGTTACAAAATGAATTTCTTCCTTAAAAGCTGCATGCTATATTTTTTCAAATAAATGACGTAAATTTTTTATTTCAACCGTAATAAGCCGCTTAGTAATATCGTGTCTTGAATAGCCGAGAATCCTCTAGCCGAGAAATGTGGAAAAGCAAAAGGATTTAATTAATTCTTCTAATTAAAGACCGCGAAGAGAGGAAATTAAATAATTTGAGCGCTGCCTGTTAGTTGCGCGCGCTTTACACGGTCAATCAAATTTAGATGCAGACAAAGCGTCCGATTCGCTTGCAACGTTACCGCACTTCAAAGCAATAGGTAGTCAACATATCCTCGATAATTAGCCTGAATCGTGTATACTCGTTAGTGTAAGTGCTGACGCGTACGTAGTAAAGTGGTGCGCTTGACCCACATGTGCTTGGCGTATTTGCAAGATGGTATTGCAGCCTGGTACGCAGGTTTGCGTTGAAACTCGTGGGCTGTTCGATGAACCACTCGATGCATAAAATCGATAAAACGCACGCGTTCCTTCTTTTATTCGCGTCCTGCCGATGCCAGGCTCCTTTATGTGGAGGAAGATACATCAAGTCGCGAAAAAGACTCGCGTTTTATTACTGACGATATAAGCGACATAAAATTGCAAGTCAACTATCTAATATCTTTACCAGGAAACTCGACGAGAAGTGACACGTAGTTCAGAAATCGTGTATAATTTTTTATTTACTAGGCAACACACAGTTGAAATTATGCAAAAGATTTGCTTACCTTGCAACTCTTCTCGTAATTTCAGTCGTGTAGGTTCGAGATTATCTGCGCAAGGCCAATTATTTTCAATTTAGTTTTTGGGCCAATTATTTTCTTAAAATATTTTTGAAAATTCATCAGTTTACGTTAAAAAAGTTACTTGTATTTTTTTTATACATTTGACAACATCAAAAATTTGAATGTTTTTTAAAAAATCTTGCGAGGATTCGTCGCAATTTTTCGCTTTGAGAGACATAAGAGTTTTACCTCGTGTGTATCCTCTGGAAAATTTAGTGCGATCGGGAAATCCTGCGGCACTAGGCCATATATTGGGATTGTACGGGTAGGTCGGGTATCCGCTGTTGGTTTTAGCAGCTCTGCTCTGCCTCTTCGTGTACCTCCACATGGCGCGCAGCTCATCGCACGACGGTTCAGTCAGGTCCACTCGTTTGTCGCCGATGTCACCGTTACTTCCTGGCTGCGGATCGATGTATCGCATACCCGCGACAAAGGACCCGCTCGTGCATGTTAGGACGAAGGCGATGCACACGGTCGCGGAGCGCATTTTCTGAAATTAGAACAGCCAAATCCGGTTTGCGATAGATCGAACATATCAGATAGCCATAGTAGAGATAAAAAGAAGGCCGCTACATTGTTTAAAGAGTTATTCTGGGATTTAGTTTCGATAAGAAAACTTTTTCTATAGCTTATTAAATAGTAAAAATTAAGACAAAATCTTTTAGCATTTTTATTTTAGTGTTCGGTTCTGTTCTTTTTCGAGTAACATCGTGGATTGTGAATGAATGGATTTAATTGCTGTGAAAATAGCCAAGTTAAATTAAATCTTAATAAGGGAAATTCAATACTGTGATATTAAATGCTTAATTTTTTAAACCAGGTTTAAATTAGCTTTTAATCGATTTTCGATTTCCGATTTCGGTTCGGTTTTTTTGCCTTTGGACTATATATCTTCCTCTTTGCAATCTTTTATATATCGTAAATCAACAAATCATGTGATTATTATTAATATATACTCTGTTAATAAGTGCATTTAATAAATATTTTATTGTATATGCATATATTTCAATGAATATATTTTTTCTTTAGTGATTTTTATAACACTATTCTTTTTAGATGAATAAAAGTCTTAAAGATTACGAAACAAGATAATTAGACAAGAATTTTTAAACGTTTTAAGGACGCGTAAAGTCATGAAATTGCAATTCCATAAATTCCCTTGGATTTATCCAATCGTAAATTACAATCGTGAAATATCGTAACTCTATGTCAGTTTGTGTTAGTGCATTTTACGCCTTGAATATAAAATCGACGTGATCTTTTAGAATTTCCAATGTACTGCAAACAATATACTGCACATTTGTAAATAACAATGAAAATGCATGACATGATTTCAAGTAAAGTAATATATTGTTTGACTCAGCGAAACTGTTGAAATGCTTTCTGCTGCAAGCTCGCCGACGGCGAAATCAGGCAAGCGTACTCAACAAATGGAAAATCTCGAGAAACTTAGCAATATGCCGTGCCAGATATACGAGCAGATATATATCTATGCATTCTATGATGCACGTGATTACCCCGAGGCTTCTTTTAAATAATTTCCTAAGATTGTTGAAAAGGAACTATGCAATTGCACGCGAAGTCTAAATTAGACTTTCACTAATTCTTATATGCAAGTCTATACAGATATAAAATAATATATGAAATATGAAAGTATACATAATATATGCAATACAAAAATATAAAGCATATTACTATATGTAGAATATAATAATATTTATTTTAGTTTTATTAATGCTTAACTTCTCTGTGAATGAAATAATTGGTTAAATTAAAATAAATAAAAATAAAAATAAAATTTAATGAATAATAATTAATATCATTAATTTAGCACACAAGTTGCGAAGAATTAGTTTTATATAATTTTAACATTATCTCATATTGCTTTCATATACACGGATTATTACGAGTTTGATAAAAATATAAATTTAATTGCGATCGAAAAAAATTTCTTTCTCCTCGGAATAGAATTCCGATTGAATCGCACGCTTTTCACGTCGATTTTTCACAAAACATACCGAGCTGTTACGTCGAGTGTTTTTATCGAAAATGCGCAGGTTGACTGCGCAAAGCAACAAGCTGTTTGCGTCACACCGTAATTTGCATTAATTACCTAAGTACTAGCGTGTTGAGTGGCAACCGGTTCGAGAAGGCTGAAGGACTTTAATGACGCTTGTCGTCGAGAATTGGTACCCGATCGAATTCGGCGAAATGTAAATCGAATTGAGAACGCGGCTTACCGTCAGTCCCGTTTTTCGAATGACATCGACGAATCGAGTTAGACGATCGAGTTCCCGACTCAATTGCGTCCCGGTCAGAATTTTCAAAGCTTTTTACTTGCAGCAAGCAGAGTTTGCTTGAGCGATTGTTAAGCAAAATGCTGGTAATTTTGTGCAGAAAAGATCGTGGGCACGCGATACAAAGTATAGCGTGAGCGTTTGAAAGGACAGCTTCAATCCTTTAAACGATACATTACTCGATTCTTGCTCAGGCGATTCTTGCGGGAACGAGCGTTATTTTGCTCAGGAAACTTCGACGTTGAAATGTGAAGGTTCACCTTTTTCCTTCGTTCATTTTTCTTCGATGCGATATTATTGTACACGTGCGATCGTCTGTAATCCTTTAATAGATCATTTTTCTCGGAATCATTTTTCTCGGAATCATTTTTCTTCAATACTGAAAATTAAATTACTGTGGGTAGATAATATATATATCAGTTAGTTGTCATTGTTATATAAGAAGCGTGCAAGAAAATTATATATCTTAGGAATATTATATAACCAATAATATATTCGTGACTGTGTGTTTTTAAAGAAATTGTAACAAATTTCATTTTTTATTATTTTTGTCACTTTTATTCATTTTATTATTATAATCCTTGGAAGAGCTGTTGATTGTTCTGAATAATTTAGCGTTAATACTAATTTAACAATAAAATGGAATAAATTTCGAAAATCTGTATTCTAATATAATACTGTAATATTACAGTATTGTATAATGCTAATTGTGTCATTGTGATTAATCTGTTAATCAAACTGTAACAACATAATCGCATCTTGGTATTTTGGCAAAATGGATAGAATAGTTTCGAAACACACACATATATACGGACACTGAATGGAACGTGTGCGTAGTAGCACGAAATCCAATTAGGAACAATTAGCTTTGCAATATGCACTTCCGTGGTATTATAACCACGCGCATCGTTGATTCGTTCGATCGGCCAGTTGATCGTGAATGAGATCCATTCGGAAAAATATGGCGGAATGTGCATCGATGCGATAAAAAAAGTGTGGACGGAAACAGTGCGTTGCCGCGGAAGCTCTCATTGTTCCATAGCGTTGAAGCGAAAAGCTGGGATTGAGACTTTATGGTTACCGCGTCATAAAGCTTTTATTATTCACAGAGTAGTCGTAATGATAGCAATCTTTTCATACTCGTATTGGCATTGTTTCACCAAATAATCCGCAAAACGTAATTTATATTTTCTTTATTCTCATTTGTGTGTTAAACAATTACATAAATTGCAAAAGGTATGAGAAATGGAATTACAATTCACATTTTTTATTCACTACAATTTATATTGAAAAATTTTATTTGAAGCATTTGTTCTTTTTGATCATATAATAAATAAATTTCTGCGATAAATCATTATTGAATTGCATATTTGTGCGCAGCTGTATGGATTATAATAAATTGCAGTATATTACAGTACTTATACGTGGATTAATTGATGAATAAGATTTAGAGAAAGTTATTCTAAATTGAAATTCTAGCCAGAACGCCCGAGAGAGTCAATTTTGCTTTGCATTCAATTTAAAGTTTAATCCATGATACTATTCGATATTATAACGACGCGCTTTCTTTCACGTAAAGTAAATTATTTTAAAGGTTACCAGAGATTAACGAAATATCTTTCTTTTTGTTCAAGTGTATTTTATGTCTGTGTGCGTGATTGTACGCACGTGCATCGCTATAGAAATGCAATCGGATTACTCCGCGGACCACTAAATGTTATTGCACTTTTGCGGATTTCGCATTGTCCCGCATTTACATTCATAACATGCGAGATTCGTCTCTTTATTATTCATGATTTCTCATCGATGTGTGTACAACGTATAGCGCAACGTTCATTATCGGGTTTTATCAGGATTTGGTGCTCTTTGATAAAGTGACACGTGCTTTTATTATCATCAGATATATCCCGCATACTTTTTATATGACTAAATTTGAATTTTTATCGTAATTACATAGATTAGATCAGAAATAATAATTGTGAGTAATTATTAACGAGTAATAGTTATATTCAAAGACTTATAATTTGCAAAATCTACAGGTACACGAACGTAGCAGATGTGAACTTGTAGATTTAATAATGTGTTATTTCAAAAAGTAATTATAGAACAAGGAATGAAATTAGAAACTTCGAACTAACTGCACACGCGTATATTGAGCTAAATAAATTTATCGTTTTATGACGTATGTAGTTAGTTTCTACTTTCTGTGGATAGGTATTTCTATTTTTTACTTTTTGTTCTTTAATTATTTTCTTTTCAAAATAATAATACATTATTAAATCTACAATATTCAGAAAGTTTTCTTATTTTCATTATAGAAATTTTTTTTCTGGACGATCAGAGTTCCATTATATTAAAAATATGTAGTTGAATATTTTCAGAATTATGAAAGTACAATTCTTCTGAGAAAAATTACCTTATTCAATGCAAATGATCGAGTTCTTATCGTAGTTATCAAGCGTTTTCCATAATAAATTTGTTATTGATTTGTCGTGATCGGCGTCGAACTGAGCAATATATATCTTCTCCAGTAAATATATTCCGCGAAGGAATAGCGTACATATCAAAGGACGGTCTATGCATATTCAAGCTTTGCACCTGCACCGTTACACATGTCGATCCGCCCGACAATCCCATAGCCGACTGCGCTATCAGCATACGGCGCTATTGAAGATTTATGAGAGAAATCTACTGACAAGAACGATTTTTCTTGTAAAGTTGCAACAAAGTAACGAGATCACAAAAAAGTTAGCTGTCTAGATTACTTTGGCAACACAAGTGTGCGCGGATAATCGATTCTTCGAGTAATAGAATGAAATACTTCCGCATCTTTCAATCTCGCGTGATTTACGGAAATAACAGTCTTGCAAATAAACGAGTAAAGAAAACCGATATCCTGTTCCGCGAATTGGAATTGTGGATCCGCAGTATGATCCCTCGTTCCGTGTCATTTAACGTCAGATATTTCTTTTAATTATGAATTGCATATAATCCCACAGATTTAGCTTGTGATTTGTTCCACATCATTAATTTTTCTAAATGTCGTGATTTTATTAAATAACGAAATAAAAATCGAATAGTAACGTTATGCAATTATATACTTTATGAACGGCACGTAATTTCTATATGTCGTACTTATTTTAAGCTTTGCGAAGAAAAAATGAATTTTTTTCGCAAACAATCTAGTTGAATGAAAACAAGTTTTTATTCTGGCTCGCGTGTAAATTGTATTTATAGAGCAAAAATGTGCTGTTCGTGAAAGGTGACGTTGCCATGAATGTAAAAATGCTTGTCCGCTGGAAAAATTCCGGATTTTCTACGATAAACATTGTATAAGCCGCTTTAACGTATTTCGCATCTCTGTGCGCTCGATACAGCACGTACAAATATGCCCAGACATGTACATAATTTAAGTGTAACTGCTGCAAATTCACCCGCGCGATATTCTCAGTCTTATTTGTCGACGACAGCTGGAAATGCGATATATAACTAGTCTTGAAATTAGGTCGCGAAAAGAAAATCTAATTACTAAATTCGCCTATTTTTTTACATAAAACATTTAAAGCTTAAGAATTTTTTAAATATTTTGCTAAACATTTTTTTAATTCCAGAGAATTAGAATTCTTTACAATATTATTTATATAACTATTCTATATTATCAAACAATTATCAATAAATCACCAATGACGTTAGACAGTTTTTGCCGTAAATCAGTTAATGTCGATAAAGAAAATCGTGGAAAAATGCTTTTTTTAGAACTTTATACTACGTGAAATTTGGAGATTTGCAGGCATCGCTCGTCGAGTCTTATTTCGCGTGAACGGAAATCGGCTGACGTCTTGACGAGGGATAAGCGCGCGAGGGCGAGAATATTGCGGTACTTTTATCTATTTCGAAGAATCGATCCTTCATTCAGACGATTCATCCGAGATCGTCTTTGGTCAACAGACCGTGGCAATTACTGTCTGAAATGACTGCTCGAACTTTATCGAAGCTAACAGAAGCTACTCGGAGAAAATGAAATGTTCATTGTAACGGCAGAACTTTCCCGCTTCGAATTTCTCTTAAGAGAACATTTAAAATTTTTGTACCTTTTTACTTGGTATTTTCTCATTTCTCTCATTTCTCTCATTTTATTAGCGAATAATTGAAATTTTTAATTTTGTTTCTTCTTTTATCAAACATGATATGTTTCTATATTAATATTAAGATACGTATTAAGCAATTGTTCAAATTATAAATAATTTTTTTATTTTAAATGTTGAAAAAGTAACACGAAGTACGAATGATATGTTTAATGAATATTTTACATTTTATAACTTATTGCATTACCGTTTAAATTTATATATAATTAAACAAGATAACTTGAGAAGTAGCACGTGGAAATGTTAAACTAAATCATTTATGTTGGAATTTCTATGAACACGAGCAGAATGCTATATGCATTATGTTCACTGTTTATTTGCAATGTATTTAATCGAGAAACGATAGAATATATTCTGAGTGACACATGTGAAACAATAAGAAACCGCAATAGACATCTCAGATGCATTGTCACTTTCATTCTATCGTACCAGGAAAGCGCATCTCTTATCTCCGTGTACTTGAGCAAAAGTAAAGGGACAGTCTGAATAAATTATTCGTTAACGTGATAAATGCTAAGCGTTAAAATAAAATACGTGAATTAATAGAAAACTGACATATAAATGAAAAGCTCGCACGCTGCCATTTATAATGTGCTTTGAAACTTTTTACATTTATTTTAATAATTAAATCACACTGCAGCGCGATGTTAATACAAAATACAATGCTTCAAAGCGGGACGATAAAAGTCTATTGTCATCAATTAATTTTTAATTATAGTTATATGTTTTTTGCTTTATTTTATAATGAAGAGGAAGAATTTATTTCATTGGCAAAATTACAGAAATTACAAATTATACGCAAATAAAAATGTATTGCAGCTTGAATATACCGTCAGCATTTATCGTCATGATTACTACTGTAAATTAATTGCTGATACGCGATGCACGAACGTGCAGCCGCAAAAGATATTTGCCATTCAATTGGCAATTTGTTAGCCTTAGAATTCTCTTGGAAACTCCTAAATGTCGAAGTTGCATAAGGCAAATAATTCCCGGCGACAATTCAAAGGTGGCTACCGCAAGCCTGCGCGAGCCTAAAGTGTTAAGTAGTACTTCGTAAGCTACGCGCGACGAACTCGCCGTATTTGTTCCCCTACCAAGCGTTAAAGGCAATCTGTCTTGTTCTCCTTGTTGTTACAATGACACTCACCGTTTGGCGCAAACGTGACACGCATAGCATCATTATTCTATCCAGTGTTCGCTCGATTCACGCGGATAACTTGACCTTAATATTATTTATTGGAAGCAAGACATTCTTGCCGTCCACCAAAATTCTACCGTTTATTATGTGCAGGAAAGTAAAATTAAAAAATAAATTTGTTACCGTGTATGTAGCAAAAAATATTTTTATTTAGTAATTTAATTTTGTCAAAATGTGGTCAAATTTTGTTACTTTACTGATTTAGTTAACCATATTATTTTATAGCATACCTTAGACATAGCGTTATTTTATACTTGACAAACTTATTATTCCAATTTTAAGTTATATTTAAAATATTTTATTGTATTTCTATATGTTTGAATATTGATTACTTTAGTTATTTATTTTCAAGATAACAAATATATTTACAATGAATATTTAGGTCAACTGAAATTGATAAAGTTTTAGCGACATATCTTCGCAGAGGAAATTCAAAATTTGTGAATTGCTGCTGAAACGTTGCCTCAGAGATGAGTGCAAGATAAATTCACTTTGACGTGTTATACAAAGCTGTGTTCGCCTGAAAGGCATCAAGGGATTTCTCTATCTCTCTGTATTCCTTCTACGTAGACATTTCTCTCTATTTTTGTTTACATAGAATCGCTGATGAAAAAAAACGAAAAATCCGTTAATGAAAAATCCGTAACCACCGACAGCATCTGTGAATCAACATTAAGTGGTTTTTCATTATTGGATTGATATTTCTGAATTTACGAGCAAAAAATAAATGTGCACTTAGTGGTAACATCTGCGTACTCGACTTTGACACTTCGTATATTGCACGAAGATTTATGATTACTTCTTCCGGCCAATTCTACAAATAAACGATAAAATTATCCCACTTAATTCCTTTAGCAAAGTATACATCATAATAATCTTTAGAGATAAAGCAGAACCATTTATTTTTAGCAAATAGTGATAAATCGTATCAATTAGTAGTCGTAATTTAAAATGCACAATAAATTCTTGTAGTAAATATCAAGATTATTTAGTTTAAATATTTTTCCTGAAATATTCTAAAGTATTATTAGAAATATTATTTGAAGAATTTACTGTATCTTCATAATTTGCGTTATTCATAACGCTAAACTATTTGACGAATTACAAATTGGAATTTGTGTAAGATTCACATTTTTGATAAATTTTAAGATCAAAATACGTCATCTTTATTACTATTTATAGAAAATTCAGTAAAATTTTTATATTTTTTCTCCCAAATTAGTATATCAAATGTTACATATTAATGTCATACTAATCATAAATAGCAAACGGTGTCCATTTATAGCTTTTATTAAAAAATAATTTGCAGTATAATTTCTGATGAACGTTCTTGTAGACTCGTGTGTAGTCACAAATAAACGATAGGTTTAAAGGAAAGAAAATTTTGCGCGATTAGACTAAAATTCATAGTTTGGTGAAACGTTTTTAAAACGAATATGCGCCATGGTGCGGAGAGTTTCAACAGTTTATGATACCTGATTTTATCTACGCGCGGCCTTTTCACCGTATCTGCACACCATGGCGTGCGATAAAAGGACTCCTACGATCAGACGTGACGGCTCTGGATGATGAATGTGCTAAACAGTGCGTCAATATAAAAGAGATAACGATAAATGCCGCGATTCGATCGTAAATCTCTACGCGCCCCCGCATACTAATACAATCGCACATCTCTCGATTTTGACTCTCGCGTTTTTACGTTTTTGCGCATCGGATTTTATTCAAGTTTTTATTGGGTGAAGATGAAATCAATGTGATAACAGCATGTTAAATCAATATAGACAACATATGCAAATAATAATTGCGAGCGATTGCCTCGCTTTATGCGCAATAAACTCGCAATAATTGAAAAATTAAAATACAAATTATGTATAAAACTTATATATAACATCACGTATAGCGTGTATAATTTTTTCAAATTAATTGTTTTAGATTTTATGTTATGCTATTATATATATTATAATCGATTAATGTGCTTTGCTATTTTATGAGTTTACATTTAAAAAAATTATATTATTTTTTATTTTGAAAAAAATTGTATGTTTTTTTTCAAATTATTTTATGTTTTTAGAAATTTTTATAAATTGGCATGATTTGGATATATATAAATTTTAATTATCAAAATATTAACTTTTTTCCTGAAATAAAACTAAATTTCTGCTGACGTATTTATTCTATTTTTTACGTTATATTTTATATTATTTATATATTCTGTAATTTTATTACTTTTTATTATTATTATGTAAATATTTATTTAACAGTATTTATAAAAATGTTTTATTTATTAACATATGATAGAATAACAACACAAAATATACATTTTGCATTACACATGTTATGTTATTGTATATATGCATTATGTATGAAACTGTATATTGTGCAATTTCTCACTGGTTTCGCTAGAGTTACGGACAAATCAATTTATTTTTCGCTTGGATGCTTTTTCATCGCACATTGACTGATGACCTTTGATAATATTGATTTGTTTATATTGGATGAATAAAGACAATTTCGCAGAAACTAACTCGAACAGAGACTATATTCGGTGATTCTTATACCTTGGCGAGGGTATAATCGATAAAGATAATAGAAATTGCGTGAATGATTCAATAATTTAAGAATCGAAGAATTCTTGTTGCGCAAACCATTTGCAACGGGGTCTCTCTTCTATATACGTTCGATCGTGTGGTTCCGGTTAGAAATTACATTTCTAGCGGGGCTCATAAATCATACGAATCTCGACGGGGAAATAATAAAAAACGCTAAACCGATTTGCGAGGTAGAAAGAGAACGGAAAATGACATGATTTTTCTCGAAAGCCTTTTTCACCCCAGCGCGTCGAAATGGAAAGCTCGCAACAAGTGAGATTCGAATCCGACAGGTACAGCAGACCTGGATTATTTGTTGCTTGCAAACATGTACAGTAACGAATGGTGCAGATTTCACGGGTATTTGTGTACTATGAGTCAACACAAACATGAATGAATAATTTAATTTCATTTTGCTTACATCCAAAATTTTATTAATTTTATTATTTCATATCTTATAAAAAAACATTTTATATTTTGCAAATAAATTCGTTGAATGTGCATTACATATTCAAAATATTTACTTTTAGTGAAGAAAAATAAATATAAAGAAGAATAATTAATTGAAGAAAATTTGCTATATATTACATTGTTGTTGATCAGATATTATACATGACATTTAATATTATAAAATGCAAATTATTTAACTTTAATATATTTAATTTTACTATCTGCTATAAGCACATTTTGAATATTAAAATTGTTAACAACGATAATCAATAATATAGTTTTTTGATATGTTGACCATTGAAATATTTTATTATCTTTTCATTGTCGCGTTTTATCGTCAAATTTTATGATTATTTGGATAAAATTTGACAAAAATTAGGTGAAATTTGATAAGTTTGTTAGCTACCAAATATAAATAGTAATAAAATGCAGCAATATTATTAAATTTATTAACTAAAATTAAAAAAGAAAGATTAAAATATAAAACTTGTATCAATATTATTGATTGAAAAACATCGGAACGTGTTATTGGCAATAAATTTTCCTGCTAATTCACATTTCTCAATAATCGTACAAATTATCTTTTATTATCTGGTTTATTATTGACTTTGTAATTCAATTTTGTATGATTATTCGAAACGCGATCACACAGCTTGTTAGAGCAGGGTTACGCGAAATGCGTCACCCGTGCGCGGCTGACATTTTGCAAATGTTGTCAGTCATATTAGACTAACGCGCCATGCGAGGGTAGTATTATCGCATTTACCTCGTGTTTATTCATTACATCGACGCCGTGTCGACGCAGTTTAGCGAAGTTATACCGTGATTAATGGCTGACAGCGAAGCACATAATTAGGATGCAAAATTCATCAACGAGTAGGCGATAGAGCCTAATTGAATCTGATGCCAATCGCGCCAACCGCGTTTCCGTAATTCTTCCTGCGAATAGAAATAAAAGTAAGACCTCCAAGCCGATTTGCGAATACATATTTCGGCGCAAGAATGGCGATGGCTTATGCAAAAAAAGTGTGAAATAACGTGATATATCAGAATTTTGTCGTTTGTGCGTGGGATGCCATATGTTGAAAGTCGCACCGACGTTTTTTCGCCGATCGACGGCTTCCAATTTTGGAACTGACCTACTTTTTGATCACGCCGAATAGGGCAGTATAAGGATTTTATGGCCATTCATATACGAACGTAGTAACTCTTGCAGTGTTAATCATAAAATGTTCTATTCTCGTTCAAGGTTACGCGCTTGATATTAACTAAGTGAGTTAATATTATGGGAAAACCAATCGCGATTTTGTAAATCGTGACTGTGTCGCATATGGCAAATTTATGTCAGATTGTTAGATATAAATACGATTAAATCTTTTAGCGCTTTAAAATTTTTTTCTAATTTCTAGTAGTTTGCGGAATAAAGCACATGTTTTTTTTTAATTCCATTTATATGATCCTCCTATACAGAATTTTGAATCAAATCACTTTTATTATAAAATATCAATTTATAAAACTATAATATCTGGATGTAAAAAAATTGCAAAATATCTATTTCAATATTATTTAAAAAATATTGTTGTAATAATCAATGATTATAATGATTAATCAAAGAATGATTAATCAAAGAAATCGCTTAAAACTTTTTCTGAAATTAATATTCCATCGCGGAAAATTGTAATCTCGACGTGATTGTGAATCAATATAGCGGTAATTTAATTTGCAAAGAAGTTTTAATTTCCTTGAAAATCGCCATTTTTCATCTTTAATCGATAATATAACGAGAAATTGTATCCATTATCCATTATTCATTCTATCGTACGAATAATTTCGCGTCTCGCGGACTACGCCTCTGCTCTAATTCTCCCGCTCTAATTCCAACAGTCTCATTAGACACAATTGCATTCCTTCTCGTCGGTTCAGAATCCCGACTCCCTTCCCCCATCATCGGTATCGCCTCCTCTGTAACGGTGGCATAACAGGTTGTGCGTCACGAAGAGCGCGTACGCTTAATTCTCATCAATCTGCGAGATGAGCACGGCGCGAATCGCGCGCGTCAGTTATGACATTCAGACAGCGACATTCAGAGGTTCGCGATGCCTCGCCCTCGTAGTTTCTCTCGATCTTCTCGATCGACGAACTAGCTTAAGCTTAGCCTCAACCCCAGTACTGCGTGCATTTCTATTATTTCTAAAAGCTGAGAAAAAAACTCGCGCTCGCCGGCGAGAGGGAAACGACACGTGAAACGCGAATGTGTAACAGTGCTGTGTAGCGAGTATGCAAGGGTGGCGGTGCCGGAGGGTGAGAGAGGGTGTGCGGAAAGAGAGAACGGAAGGGACGGGGAGACGACGCGCTGGCTGGTGAATGAACGAGAATCGGATTCACTAACCTGCCTGCCTGTCCGCCGAGTCCGGAAACCGAGGAGCAACTGAGAGAGGTGGTAGCGTCGAGGCGACTGTCCGCGGCTCCACTGCCTTGGTCGTACGAAACCCACCCCCACGACACCATCTCCCTCCGTCACCCCCGCCGTCGATCCTGCCACCACGCCGCCGGGGTCCCTGTTCCTTTCGTAAAACGGGGATGCTCTTGGGACTTCGCTCTCTCTCGCCCCGTTCATGCTCTCATTCGGCCCATTTCCTCTTTCTCCCTCCTACTCCCTCCTCCCTCTCACTCCTCTGCCTCCACCACCCCCATTCACCCTTTCCCCCTCTTGCCCTCTCTCTCTCTCTCTCTCTCTCACCGTTCCCCTTCGTCCTTTCGTTCTTTCTTCGTCGCGCTTCACGCTTCTTTCGCTTCTTTTTCGGGGTATTCTGGAACTCCACTTTCGCGCAGAATTCCTCCCGACCCGCCACCACCCCTGCCGCCACCCTGCTGCTGAATTTTCCCCTGAAAACCATCCTGCCGACGAATGTCCGGGAAACTGCACCCCTCTTGTTGTCAGTGACGTAGTTGTCGATCAGGGAGCCCTCGCTCGGCTCTTGCGTCGGGGTGGTTGATGATCGATCACTTAACTTCCTCGTTATTTCTGGGACGTAACGTAGTATTGTGAAATGCGGTGTACGTGGGATCAGGCACGTAAACAATTATGCGAATCGTGGGTGAATTTAATTTTAACTTGGATCGAACAACGCATAGCGGAGTTGCGTATTCTCTCGAGTTTGCGTGTAATTAAGCAAACATTAATTAGATGCAGTTATGTAAGTTATTTAATGCTCGTCAGGAAGTATCTAAAAGTGAAGAAGAACAATCATATTTCTTTGATGTTAATCGGACGACTATAGCTACGAAGAAGTATGAATGAGATGAGAGAGTGAGAGAGAAAGAGAGAGAAAGAGAGAAAGAGAAAGAACGAGAGGAAACTATGGAGATCTAATTTCCGGAATATTAGAAATCCTAGATTATATCAACGACCTCTGACGCGTCGCTTCGTTCAGTCAGGCGATTTCCTCATCCTTCCTCAATTTCCGTCTATATTTTAGGAAGCGATCGGAGACAAGTTTCCGTGAGACATATTTTATTCAATGCGCGTCAGAAAATCGGAAGGTCCGCGATCAAAATATCTCAATTCCCGACGTAAACGTTCCAGGAATAAATGCGACGCCTGTTACCGCGACTTCCTTCAGATCTACCGAAGCACTGCATCATGCGAAATGTCAAAGGCTAGTCCTCGCGTGGTTACATGGAGAAGGGAACTTAATATTTTTTCGCCCACGTATCCTGGCCCGTCACAGAAGAAATTGCGGGAAAAATCGTTGGGAGACCAAGGCAGGCTTACAGAGCTGCCTTTTACGGGACATAATATTGTTGATCTAGCTAAATTGCGCCGCGGAAAACATCGGAAAAGAATAGGTCGCGTCGCGTAGAAGGATTATTCACTCCGTTGCACTCTTTTCCAGGTGACCAGGATTCTCATTAAGCCATTCCATTTGTTTAGATTATACGATTAAATATTAACGAGAACGTTGGGTAAATATATTATAACTTTAATTGAGTGGTGAATTATGCGACGTTTAATGCGTGACATTACATTACTAGATAAATTTATATAAAATTAATAGAATTAAACACATTTTCAGAATATTCGTCGCGCAAGATATCACATTTGAGATATTTGCGACGTTGTCGGCTAATGTTTTAATTAAAAAAAAAAATTAAAATAACAAAAAAATTGTGGTAAAGTAACGAGGATAAATTCACTTGTTGATAAATGCACAAAATTTCTGCAGCTCAGTTTGCAAGATAATTTAAGTTTTATTGAAACACGGAGTTAAATCAGACTCGCACTTACGTTCGTTCCATCCACGCGGCTCCTTAATTATATTAACGAACTTCCCAACGGTTGAGTGCCGGGGAAGGCGAGTTCAGAGCTTGTGAACTTCCAAGCAAAAACGCCGATGAGACGCACAGGCAGCGACGGAAGCTCGAGGCGGTAAAGTGCTGAGAAACTTTTCCCATTTTAGTCGCCGCTTCGAAAAGAGATTTCTGCCCTAATCTCACCGTGACTGAAAGAACAGCTAAAGAAAGTAATAAAAAGAGCGATTTAATCGATGGCTATTTAATCTTGCACAGAATTCGTGTCGAATTTCTTTGCTTTCATGCGAAAAATGAGAATATGCAAAATACATTTGGTTTCAATTAAATTCGTGGAATAGTCTAGGCGCTAAGGGCTTATCGTCTATTGTGTAATTATCGTATCGAAGTTTTCTTGGGGCTAAAGCTACGGAATTCATTCATCGTTGTGTTTCTAGGATTAAGGGATAAAACGCTACAAAGACAATCGGGGGCGAGAAGCCGCAGCGAGGAGCTATAACGATTTTGACTCCCAGATACTTGTTGCGCAGGCGAGCTGAAATTTAGCTTCTCTTTAAGCTATATTGACTGTAACTACGCTATACAGCGTCGCCTCGGCGAAGCGTCGCCCAGGATTTAATTTCGCAGCAATGTATGATCGGATTGCTGTCAAAAAAAAATTTTTTTTTTTATTTACAATTTAATTACTTCTGTTATTAAATATTGTCATCTACTTTAAAAATATTATATTTGATTTATTAGTTTAATATTGCGAAGACAAACACAACTTATCGCAAGTCTAATAATTCTAATAACTCTATTAAAATAGATCATAATTAGAAAAAAACTTGCCAAATTTTTTAAAAATGGTCTTTTGGTATGCCAATTTTGCAATTGTGGCTTACGATTATTAACGAGAGTAATATTTATAGTTGGTTTAGTATTGCGTAGTACTAGTGAATCGTAGTTATGCGCTAGTTATTGCGAGGAATGAAACGAGATATATGTGACAATGCCGGATCTATTAATATTGAAATGGAAGTCTACACTGTCAGGAAAATTAGAGCGATGTGAATCACGAGATTGTCACCAATTATTTTGCATGTAGATGAAGGCTACATTCGTCGCGCCGAGAATGAGTTTAAAAAATATTCAATAATATGATTACATATTTATTGCAGAAATAGATTTGACATTAATCAATAATAACAATTTATGTGATATATAAACTTAATATAGAATTGCAATTAGTGCAAGAACTGTTATTCATACAATAACAATGAAAATAGAATTATTTGAAATTAACTGCTAACTGATAAATTTAGATTAAATGGTAATTTTGCCATTTAAAAAGAGAATTATATCACAATATTTATTGTTTTTTGGATAATTACAAAATATAAGATTAATTTTCATAATTCTTCAAGTACACATGAATGTGCAACTATAGTCTTAACATTTTTCTTTTGTTAAAAATATTCGAAAATATTGATTATACAACTTTAAAGTATACTTCTTTACAATAGTTTTTTAATAATATAACTATCGATTATCAAGATTAATTACTGCGATTATATATATAATTCAAGCATTATAACATCTACTCCATAATATCTTGCTATGTCAGTCGTGTGAGTATAAAATACAACTCGCGTATAACGTTGATCTAAATTATGAGAAATTTATTTAGGAAAAAGCAAAGGTTGATTTATTCTATCTGTTAGGCTAAATAATTTTAGCCGCCTTTTATCATGGTGGAAAAGGGCATCGCACAATGTCAATTGCGTGAGTAATTATGACCGGCAAATGAATTAGAAAAGTTTCTCGCATCGACAATTTCTCGTCTGAGACTCGCATCGAAATACGAATCTCTCTCATAAAATGGAGCTCTGTGCTTTGTACTTGATGTCATTATAGCGGGATAATGTGTGTGTGTTGTGTCAACAATGAGTATCACATCGTAATGACGTACATTCTATTGTACCATGGAAGTCTTCTCAAAATAAAAAATTCGACGAATCGGATCAAAGTTGTAAATGATCAAATTAAAAATAAACGATAGGAAATTTTTATTAATAATTCTATCAAAAGATTTTTACCGTTGCACACGCAGTGTGCTAAAGTAGAAAATTTTATGCATCTTCATATTAATTAATTAAAACTAAAGCACTTTTTGAAACAGAAATCGGTACATTAATTTTAAAAAGCAAAATAATTCTAAAAATAATTAATTAATCCTCTGTATTTAGAAAAAGAAAATGTCAAATAGTTTTGATCATGATTTTTGATCTTCAGTAATTGCATCGCAGACAAAAAAAATGTAGACATTGAATCTGATCCTCATACTTTTGCGTAATTGATTACGCATGTGTATTTACTTAATTCTATGCAAAGTGTTGAGACAAATTATATTATAATCGAAAATAATATTAGTATATAAACAAGTTCGTAATTTATGAAATATTTTTTACAGAAAATAGAATAAATAAAAGAGAAAAAATATTTGTTCAGCATCTTGAAAGATAAATCTTTTGAGAAGGGGATATTTTTGGCAGAACGTAATAACAAAACAATCTAACACATATAAAGGAATAACAAAAGGGGGTAACAAAGGATAATAACAAAAGTTTGCCATGGATGACCAAAGATTTTTTTCGCAATATAAGTAAGGGATTCAAACTGTTGGTAGCCTCATGATTGACCGTTTCAATTTCGTATATTCGCCCTTTCACGTTGTAGTAGATATATAGGTATATATATTTGTAGTTATATAGAAGACGATTCACAAATATGGACCATTTTTATCTTTTTATTTTCGTTTTTGCGTTTTGTTTGCCTTTTTTTATCAGTTTACAGTTAAAATTTTCAATATATTTTAAATGTAATATAAAATATAAGTTTTATTAATCTAAAAAGTTTAACTTTTGAATATAAAAAATTATTGTCGCATATATCTCGTAGCAAATTTCATTAAAATCGACACACATATACATCTGCTGTTTTGTTTTCCTTGTTTTTGCGTGGAATTCTTCGATATTATATGTGCGTGCTTGGGATAATTCGCGGAGGATAAACTGTAAAATTGTTAAAAAAGATTCATGCCCATGCAATCAACTTTTGGAACGTCATGTACACGGGTGTAGTCGGATGGGCAAACGAAAAGAACGAAATCGAGAGATAGAACGTAGGAGAACGTGGGGGTAAACGAGGGTGGAAACGACGAGGGCGTATCGAGCCAAGAACGGTCCATTCAAGTGCTCGTGGTACGCGTACTTTCGACAAACATGGAGTGCATAGTTTCACGAAGTTGTTGCGCCCACTATGCTTTACCTTCCTCCGGCACTATATCTGTCCTTAGACGACGATAGGGTACATGAATATTATTTAGCGGAATTTGAGTGCTGGCTGTCCAATCATGCAAAAGTTTGAAATTTTTAAGCTTGGAATGTAAATGTTGGTTCTATCTTAAAGTTTCTAAAATTGTCTAGAAATCTATAAATTATAATTTATAGAATTTCATTGAATTTTATTAATCGTAACCGCAATATAATATTTCTTAATAAATCTTGTTAAAAGCAATTTTGACGATTTCTCGAAACTAGAACGCGCAATAAATTTACGGAGAGAAACGGCAAATAAAATAATGACCGGAAGAGTGAATAAAATCCAAAAATTTTATAATTTTATCATTACAGTTTTATATTAAAATACATTGTAGAAATAAATTTTAATATTTTTAAATTAAAATAATGAAACGTGAATATTTCATATTCTAAATTTTTATATGTAATTATTGATTTAATTCTCTAATTGTCATAAAAATTGTCTAATTTTCATAAAAATATCTTTCAAATTATTAAATCACTGAGCTTTGTTTAATGATAAGATTCAAATCAAGTTTCTTTTTCTTTCACGCTAAATCAATTCTTAAAGCTGAGCGCATCAGACATTAATGAGAACTTTAATGAATAATTAATAATTATTGCACTATCAATAATCGTTATTTGCATTAAGTATCGAGTAAATCAATCGAATGCATACGGAAATTCGCATTTTAAATTCAATGACATGCAATGTAAAATCCAGGCACCGCACATATATACATTCATCATCATTACGCGGACTGTGTGAGTGCCTGTGTGGGTGTGTCCTACATCTTGAGCAAATCGGCTGTATCAAATGCAACGAAGTTTAACGGACAGGCCAAATATTGATAATTATTATATAAATAACATCGGAAATTTGCAATTTAACTTACATATCGCATCAAATTTTACATATTTACAATTAATAGTAAATATTATTTTTGATGGAAAATAAATTCCTAGAAAAAAATAAAAAATAAATTATATTTTTTTATAAATAAATTTAACTTAATAAAGATATAAGCCCAGTAATTTAAATTACATGAATCATAATAAATTATCGATTATTTATTTCTAAGTATATATCGTTCAATTCTTTCGTGTATAATTCTGTTATTTCTATAACGAAGTCTCGGTTGACCGATTATATGTTACGTGAAATTTGATATTTCCGTTGAAATATCTCTCTCACAATTTCCGAACATCGACTTCAGTATCTTGCAGTTCACGTTCTCACGGAGAAGGTGGATGAGAAGGTATCATCGATAAAGTATAAGATTTTTAGACGTTAATTAAAAGCATATAATTGAGACAATATTTTATTGAGTTATACAATTTGAAAACTGTATATTTATAGAATTTCTATATACTACACACTCTTTGTGGCTTCTCAGGTTTCCCCTTCTGAACATTTATCAAAATAAAAGGAGGTTGTTTCGACGTGTAGTTTACAGAAGAGAAATAAAGAAAGGTAGCTTTAAAAATGCCACTGCTTTATGTAGTGTTAAAAATATAGGAAATAATAACTGCGAAATTTTTTATAAAATATTTGAAGCGCACACGGATATCTTTTTACATATCGTTTACAATTAATATTTAATTATTTGTTTAATTTGTAATAAATATGTCCAATTTATATTAAAGATATATCTGTACACCACTTTAAAGTAAAAACTGTATGTGCATATGAAATATGAGTGTCATACAACTATCTCCTCACTTTCGAGTAAGGAATTTCAAGCAAAAAATGCACTCCTTTAATGTAAATTTCTCATCAAGCCGATTATTTTCATAAATTTGATCTTTTAATCTTACACAACTCACGCATCTATCTCTCTGTAATTTTTAACAGTCAATTTAATGAAATTATTTTGCGTTTGATTATTGTTTAATTTACTTTGTCTTGAAATAATCAGAACCTTTTTTTGCCTTTTGGAATTTCCGATAATTATACGGGGAATAATTACGCGCGATAGTAGCCTTTGCCTCCAGAAAATCCATGTCACGCCACAGCGTAAAATGAATTAAAAATCCTCTCGGATGCCACGAATTGTCTTAATAAATGGAATTTATTAATTCTACGCCCACACGGTTAAATTTTAACCGCGTGTGAGTCAAGGAGAAGTATGAGTACAATTTTCGCGGGAATCTCGTGATTGTCCTTTTAAGTGATAGCGATACGTCGCGTAATTAGATTCCAGCTTGTAGAGAACGAACTATGTTTTGGCCTACACGCTCCGCTATTAGACCGATATATAATCTAGTAATACTCTGCATGAAGTTACTATTAGTTTAGTTTATTACGTCTAATTTCATTATAGGTTAGAGTACTTTATGAAGTACGACATTATAAATACAAGATCATATGAGATATGTGAAAATAAAACAAGAAGCATGTTAAAAAATTCAGTTAATAAAAGTTCAGTGGTGCGGTTGTAAAAATTTTGTTTTTAATGTTGTTATACGAAATTTGTGCAACAATTAGAGAACTCCGCCGCATTGTTTTATTGTAAAACGCGTATTTATTGCAAGTACGAAATCTCTGCGGCGCAGCTTTTACGAGGGTTCTTCTCGCGTAAATAAACCTATTAACGTACGTATTAATCTTTCACACTTCAGCTTCCTCTTTCGACTCCAGCTTCCGCTTTCGACAGATAGGGATTCTCTCAACTCGAGTGTCTTTTCTCGAGAGCACATCCTCATCCCAATGTTTTATCACGACTTACGGCGTCGTAACTTTCTCTTCACTAAACCGCGATATATTGTACAGTTTCTCTAGATCCACGTGTTACGCGATACCCTATCTTGAAATTGAAATTGAAATTTGATCTACTAGATCAGTATAATGTCAATAATTCTGAGCGGAGGATCAAAAATTGACAGGAAATTTCGTGCGAATAGGGTTAATACGGTATTTCGAGATCCGCCTTCGCAAACCACATCTCACAGACTTGCGATTTATCGCAAGGGTTCGAGAGTAATTTTATTATCGCATAAGAGACATTAACCTATGAAATGCATTTATATGCATGTTATTGGATTTATGAACATGCAGTGAAGAAATATGAAATACCTTTTAGCCATTACAATTTTAATTAATAAAGTTAGATGTTTAATAGTGGCGTTACTACATAATGTTACGTAATATTTATGGACTACGTCCATTTTTGTTTTTATTTTCGAATAAAATATAAATGATGTAAGTATTTTACACGTTTAAAAGTTTCATATTTATTTAGCAATAATATTAAAACCGCAATTTAGCGCATCAGATTTTTATTTTCATCTATTTTGTATCTTCCCTATTATTTATAATAACGTGAGCGTCTTGAACCTACTATTTGTAAACGACGTAAAAATCCAGGACAAATTAAATAGCCATTTCGAAGTTTCGCAACATGCAATTTGTTGATTTGGTTTAAAAGACCGTCGTACATCCTTCGAGTTCTCTGAAAGGAAGTGTCGGCGGTCGATTCGTTGAAAGTATTAAAGAAAGAGAGAGAGAGAGAAAGAGAGAGAGAGAGAGAGAGAGAGAGAGAGAGAGAGAGAGAGAGAGAGAGAGAGAGAGAGAGAGAGAGAGAGAGAGAGAGAGAGAGGAGAGAGTGTGTGTGTGTGTGTGTGAGAGAGAGAGAGAGAGAGAGAGAGAGAGAGAGAGAGAGAGAACGCTTTTCTCGAAAGCTTGTGATAACATAACATTCTGTGAATTGAGATTAAATGGTAAATTAAATTAGAGGTAAGGATTCTCATTCCGGAGAAGAGATGTGGCAATTGGAATTACGAGAGATCAAGAGAGTTACTAGAAACCACCTGAAATGAGTCAGAGTACGAGTTTGTAGTCTAGAATGTACGGAGCCATTCTCCGATTCCATTCACTCGTCTGTTACTATACCCTTTCAGCGATGACGAGACTAGCGGCTGCCCTACAAATGCCAGGATGGAACATGAAGCGTTCAAATGTTGAATCATTCAATCGAACTATTTTTACTTATGTATACGTTACGGGGTTACTCCTACAAATATTAGTTAAGATTAAGGACATTTAAGCGTTATGTTTTCATTTAGAAATGAGATTAATAAAATGGGGTAGAAAATGACGCGAATAATGCTATAAATTTCAGTCAATTAATTAAGCGCTAATTTATCAGTAATGATAAATATCAGCTAATCTGTTTGTATAAACTTTAATAAAAATTAACGCAGGTTTAACGCTGATTTATAAAAAGTTTAATCCTACAAAGGAAACAAATTTGAGCTGAGTCACACATTGATCAATATTTATAGATTTACAGAAGAGAATTAGTTAAACCTTGATTAACAAATGTTTACGAGAATAATTTGAAGTATTATTTGCCGACGCACTGAGCTTCCTTAGTAACGTGAAATCTGCCCGCGGCAACATCATGAGTGAAAACTGAAAATTTATGAATGAACAGTAATACAGCTGGCCCGGTCGATAGAGCGGCACCCCGCATGCCCTCGCGCCGACCCATCCTCGGCGTAGTAATCAATAGGAGGGGGTTGGCGCGCCGAGAGGCGCGGCGGGCGCGCCAAGTCCATTCAGTAGATGCAGGAGGCTATTGATTGCGTGGGCAGCTAAAAGGGGCTCCCCCACTTTCGGCCATTCAGCGGACCGCAGCAGCCTGTGGCGGTGGCAGGGGTGAGTTATCAGGGGTGAGGCTCGTGGAGCAATGCGTCTGTGTATGCGTGTTTGAGAGTGGTAAAAGCGCGCGCGCGCGCATTTATGTGTGCGAGAAAGCGAGTGGAAGTGGCGTAGGTGGAACACGAAGAAGGGGAAGCAACATCTTCGCCGACGACAGGCCGTAATTTTCGGGAGCCATGATTTTCGAGGCGTCATCTCGAAAAATGCGAATAAATATGCACGAATGTTTAATTGAAAAAAAAAATAAAAATTCCAATTATTTCGACAGATTCAAGCTGAAATGGCTTTTTTATTAACTTAAAACCTGAAAAAAAGTAAATGGCTTACACATATATTGAGATACGTATATAAAATATCTTCTATTTTGATAGAATTTACTCATAAAATAACATGATGGTTTTATCTCAGAGAGGCAAAATTATGAGTTTTATCTGAAATACGTTATAAAATTAATTATTTTGATTTTAATATTTACTGTAATATATATATATAACGATAAGAGTTCAAAAGCAAAAAGTTTAATTCCGCATTATAGGCATTCTCGCGTGTACGCAAATCGTCTCTTTCATTTGAAAAAGATCCGAGAGCGTCTACCTTGGTGTTTTTCGAGAGAGATGCAGAACTCAGCTTAGTTTCCGCGCTATTTGTTTATATATACATAGTTTATATATACATATATAAAAAATACATAAAAATGCGCGCACATGACATGCATGCACATCATTTTTTACTTATGTGTAAAATTTTGTAATAACATAAAATTTAGGGCTCAGAAAAAAATGCAAGCACTTTATATGTTCGAGTAATTTGAGTAAAAAAATTAGTGTCGAATTTGAATAGTTTAAATAGTTTGCACAGTTTAAACTTAAACAATGGTTAATCTATAATGTCAATTTATGAAGATTCGAGCAGTTCTTCAGCAAAAATAGCAAAGAAATAGAGCAAAATAGTATGCATTAAATGTAGAAATTTTTTGTTTCTGTTCAATTCAGTTTAAACTACGCAAAAATATATCTTTAAAACTGTTTGAACACTTAAAATTTCTAAGCACTGCATAAAACAAGAGAATATAATTTATTTCTATTGTGATAATATAATATTCTTGATTGATAACATCACGATGCTAGTTATTGTAATAATTATTTCGTATTTAAATTAAATAAATAAAAATTTTTAGCAGAAATTTCTGAAAAGTAGGTAAAAATTGCATTTTGTTTTTGATATAAAAGTAGATTTTATAACTTATTGTTAGTCGGTTATATGCAAATATTCTTAAAGCTACTCAAATTCACTTGATAAGAGTACGTAAATTTATCTACAACTGTTTTCTATTCTCAATTTCTCTGCAGCATTGATATTTCTATAGTATATTAACTTTTTTGTGGATAATTTATCAAAGCAGGATAAGTCCAACAATGTTCTCTTTGTCCAGTAATATAGGGCTTTCCTTTTCCAAAGAAAGTTCACTGGCTTTCATGGTTTCCTCATTGCCGACTAAATATTGATCGAAGTGCAGATATACAAGTATTGTGAGAACGCGTGGTACAAAAATATTATCTAATGTGTTGTTCATTTAAATGAGAATTCTGTTTTTTGACTTTTAAGAGTATTTTTTTATTAATAAATAATAAATTTATTATTGAATCACTTTGTAGAAATCTATTTAAAAATAAATACATTAAATATATATAAAATGATGAATGTCATCAAAGTTTATAGCAAGCATAATTCATAATTATGAAATTAATTATGGATTTACAAAAATATTATTGTAAAAAGACTCGAAAATCAGCTTTAAAGTCAGGATTAGAGATATCGTCGATGGATCAATTTTGTGCAATTATTAAATTACTTTCTGCATATTCGTTTTGAAACGAAAACAGAGTGACACATTTATTTTCCGAGAAAATTGGCAAATCTTTAAGGGAGTTTCTTTTTTTCGCTGACCCTTTATCTTCCTCCTCGTTTTCGTCTTTGAAGCTCAATAAATCTGTGAGATGCTGTAAGAGAGGAACTTCCTCCCTTTGACGTCGTGTTTCACGCAACGCTAAGTTATGCGAAGATGCTCCTTGTTTAAGCATAAATTGGGTTTTCGTCGAAGTAAGGTTTCGCCCCGCATAAAAGGTCCTCGTTCTTGAAATTAATTCGTGAAAGAGACAAAGGCTTCGTCTCCGGTTCACTGAACGAATCGTGCAGCTTTACGGATGGCAAAGCATTGGCACGCGACGGGCGAACGTTGCTGAGTGGAAAGAAAATAATTGGATAGATAATTATAACGACATTCTTGTGACTGTAACTGATGAAGGGATTACGCTACTTTGAGATTGTCATTTTCAAATTTCAGTGAAATGTATTCAATTTTAGTTGACAATATAGATAAAAACAAGTTTTTTTTTATAAAAAAAGTATTATCTTATGAGAATCTTTTCCATATTAAATATCTATAATAATATATTTTTATATTTTATACGTTTATTATAATTAATTATAAAATTGTAATATGTTCTCTTATAAAATCACAATTAGTATGCAAAATAAGCAAATGTATAAGCAAATGTGTGATCGTAAAATTAAATCACTAAGCAGAACGCGCGATAGCTTGTAGATCTACAATATTATTTATTGACGATAATGACACGCAATTGTGTCGCAATTGTGCATCAACAATAGCATGTTTGCATGGTTTATAATATATATTGTTTAATTGTTCAACAATTACGTTGCACAATGCATAGCGTGACGGGCGGCGACGTACCTATTGATTTTAGGAAAGAGGGAGGATGAGAGATGGAGGGCGCGGGGATGAAAATGGTCCGACAGTCTCTTCTGACCGCTGCAGCTTCATTCTCGATAAACCTTTCCCCAGAAATCTTGTCGTAGTCTTTCTTTTAATATTTAATAATAGTTTTTGATTAAAAAGTGACAGTTACAGCTTTGGTATTTTTTACAGCAAAATTTCTTGTACATGAATATAAGAAGAAAAAAAACTATGGACATTTTAAATTAAATTGTAAAATATAAAAAATAATTAATAATTTTTATAAATACAGATTGCTTTTACACTTAATTCATAATTTTCGAATAAAATGTTTTGAATATTCGTCGATAAATATTTTTTTTTTTATGTTTGTTGAATCTAGAAAAAGCCAATAGAGAGTTAACGATTTTTCAAGCTATTTCTCAAGTCTATACCCTGTCGGCCGTGCAGTCCATCGTTGTTTACAGAGTAGCTACCCCAAGATATCTCTGCGAATTTTTCATCCTGACCCCGCGAGTCCCGGAGCTCTGTTTAAGAAATCAGACTTCCGTCTCACGTACTCCCCAGGATTACGGTTCGTCTTCGTCCTCGACCAGAAGGGCGGCTACTTCATCTCGAATATCCACAAACGGATAAAGGATTCATTTCTTCGACCCAATCGACTGTCCTTATCTCTCCCTTTTCTTTATAAAAACTTCCATTGATTTTTCTGAATATGACGATGGCAATTATCATTTTTCTCGTCGGATCAATTTTATTGAATTAGTTGAATATCTCCATTGGCACAATTATGCCTTTTTTTTAAATATGCTCATTCTACGTATTAAATTAATAATAAGGACTAATGTATTTTTATTTTTCTAAAATTAAGATATTACGGTCCATAGTTTTCTAATTTTTTCCAATTTAATAAAAATTTTAAAAAATGACTTGATACGCGCGTTACAATGAAATCACGTAGCGCGACCAATTTTGTCTTATAGAAATTATATTCTACATTGTTCACGAAATCCACATTGTTACACGAAATACTACATTCGGTAATAGCTTTACCTTCGTCAAAGCAGAAATTTCGGTCCGAGAGATTTATTTAGCACCGAAATTACGAAACATTGTCGTCGAGAGGATCATCGGCGCGAAGGAGAGATATTATCCGACGGCAAATGTTTGCGCGAAATTAAATCGTCCGCGTACCCAATGAAAAGGATATGTCTAACGAGATTGTAAAATCCGCCAGGATAATTGTATTCGCGCTCAATTTAAACTCGGGTTGATAATCGATGGTCGTTAAATCGCACAGTGCTCTACGCGTGTCGCTTCCGATTTTAATTCTACTTAACGAGCGGCTCGCGCGGACCGATGCACGATTTAATGCTCAAACAAAATGCGCTGCATCAAATTCCGTTTATGATATAATTGAAGCCGCGGTTTCGACCACACGCAATTACGTATTATTGCAACATACGAATCCGTCTCGTTGTTCGTTCGTAAATTTTCCATATCAATCCTCACCAAAAAAGCGTGCGGTAAAAATTTCAGATTGGCCTCTGATTTAATTGAGCAGTGGTTCGGACTTAATGAGAGGCTAATTGGTTAAAGCGCGACACGACACTCGTATCGACATTGCGGCAGGAATTTTAAATGAAGACTGTAATGTCCACTGCAATCGACGTTATGACGGAAAGGGATCGCATTATAATTGATTAAAGTTTTTCTTGAAAAGTGATTTACTAAAAAATTTTCAATTTTTCGAAAAGTTTATCGATATGGCAGAGGACTATGTACAATTTCAAATAAACTTTTCTACATTTACAATTTAATTTTTCAATTATCTATTTATTATTTCTCATAATAAGATGTAATTTATTTCTAATTCAATTAATAATTAATAATTTATTTGTTGCAATTCTTTTTTTGTTATATGATTTTTTTTCTAGTATTTCTAGGTATCTATTCTGCCGCAAAAATTTTTTAGAATTATTACAACATAATCAAATTAGCCTTTAATCTGATTAAGAGTAAAAATTAAGAGCAATACATGCATAATGCACGTTTGACACATAACAATACATGCATAACGCTTTAATAATTACTATATAACCATTTTAGTGATTATTTCTCTTTGTATTTTATTAATATATACAAGTAAAATAGACGAATTGTATTTTAATAGATAAAATAGCTTAATATTTTCATTTAATACACAATCTGTGTATAAGATTTCACATTCTCAATCAGTAATTAAATTGAGATTTTCAAGAAAAGCAAATACTTTGGTGTGGCGACGAAGCGAACATCAGCATCGGCAAAAGTCGCGCGCGAAAGTTTCGCGCGATTTGAGAACCGTCGCTTTAAAGCCCCACTTATCGAGCGCCTAGTTGGTATGATAATGTAATAAAATAAATGGAGGTTGCTGCTTCCGAGCGATATAGTCCTCCACCCTCTCGACCTCTCTCTTTCCCGGCCGTCCCTCTCGTTCCTCCGGGGCCCCGCAGTCCGCTGGTACACTCCACCTCTTTTCTTTACCATCTCTCTCTCTCTCTCTCCCTCCGCCACTCACTCACACGTCCCCTTCCGCCACCATTCCCTTCCGGTTTGCGAGATCGGAGAAGCAAGGGGACAGGGATGGAATCGAGAAGGTAGAAGGGAATGGAGAGAGCTCACCTCGAAAGCGAAATACAACAAGTCCCGCCGCCATTGCTGGGTCACCCTTCAGCGGGAGTTTTGTCGTCGCGTGGGTGGGGGGTTGACAGCCCCGCGCGACGAGAGTCAGCCTCACCCCTTCCCGACCGATCCGGTCGAGCCCGGCTCGACCCCGGTTTGCCTACTCCTGGAGGCAGCGAGAGGGGCGCAGGGAACGCCGGGAGGGGGGGGGGGAGACAGGTCGAAAACTCCGCCCCCGCACATCCACGGAAGCGAGTCAATACCATCGCTCCCCTTCCGTCCCCGCATACCTATGCTCGCCCTTTCTCGCCGGAGGATGGATATCGAAATTCGTTACCGGCTGCGTGTCCCCCGCGGGATTTACGATTGCGTAGGCGGAAGGAAGGTTGATCGCGAAAGGGTTTCGATACAGGTGTCTTACAGGAAGTGTCGATTTGTCCCATTTCGACAATTGCGTCAGGCGAGAATTGCTCTTTTAATCCTCTGTTATATACGAACGGTTCATTTTGTATGTCGTATCGTGGTGCGAATCTAACCATTGTGTGTAGATTAATTGGCCGCAAAATCTTCGCAATCCGGCTGTTTTCTATTCCAATAAAGCGTGATGAATTTGTAAAACAAAAAAAAAAGTTGTGTAATATATTCTTCTGTCTTTATTTTAATATTGATTATTTAAGTTGAAAAATTTAAAAATTATCCTTGGATTTGTTCCAAAATTAAAAAAAAAAAAAAAAAAAAAAAAAAAAAACAGCTTTCTCCACAAAATATGGAATGCTTAGACGTGCAAATGTAAATTGGGCAAAGTTTGTTTGATACTTTTCCTGCTTTTTAAAAGTTCGGAGGAATGAAGTCTACTCGCTTCCCCCAATTATTCTCCGCGGTTCGCCGCCTGATTCCGCGCGTTTCGTAGATCTGCTCGAAAAGGCATTAAGGATGCTCACCCCCGGCGCCGGAGCGTTTAACTCCCCGATTGCTTTGACAACTTAAGCAGGCCCTTAAACCTCGCTCGAGCCCCGATGTAATTTATAAGCGACCGAGGGGGTAACTCCGCCGGGGACCGTCAAACTGCCATGTGGCAAAACCCTCGTCGGCAAGGGAAGTCAGGGATTATGCGGTGATAAATAAATATGTACGTTTATGCAACAACCACCGTGACGGGATTGCGGGGATGCGGAGATACGCCGTTGCGTTGTAGCGAAGTCAAATTGCGTTTCGAGGGGATCGCGGATTCAATCCACCCTTTCTTGTCAAGTATACCGGCGATCTTTGAACTTTGACTCCGTTCGAGAAATCTAGATCCTCGCTACTTGTATAGTATTGATTATTAATTAAATTCACCGTAATGCGTTTTAATAAATTTTTTTTGTATTTATTGCCGCAAAATATATTTTGCAGAATTTTATTTTAAAATAAATTTTAATTTTTTTTATTATTTCTATCGTTTCCTGTAATACTTTCAATTTTTCTGTAGATTTTTAAATTAATATTTATGTCTGTAAAATGGCAGGACAGAAATTCAAATGTTTATTTAAAATTGAATCAGTTAAAACTTACCTGCGTTTTATTAACACCAAAAAATCTAATATCGTCTAGAATAATGAATAAAAGTGAATTAGTGACAAATCGAACGGGATATTGAGTCAATAACGAAAACCGAGTTAATCAGATTTATTTTTATTACAAGTAATCGTTACAATACATATCACCGACTGAGAATATGTAGACTTTTACAGCGAATAGTATCACAACACGAAATATACAGAGAAAGTGCGGACGAGCATTCATTTACAGCGCCGAAAAAATCAACCTTCGCGAACAAAATTACTTTCATTAATTGATATTACGCAACATTAAATTTTATAAATTCACATTACTGGCTGAGTTATTTTCAAATGCAATTTAATCCTGACTTTGTCAACAAATATCGCTACTCGGTTTATTAATTATACCTCTAATTAATAAATTTGTGTTCATCAGTAAAAAAAAAAAACAGTATTTTAATTGTGGTAATTTTTCAAATAATTTGACTGCAAATTTATGAATATATATTTTGCAAAGTAATTGTTTTCAGCATCACATTTCTGACACTCACGAAGCTACAGAGTGTTTATCGCTCCCGTCACTTTCCTTTCTAATTCGGTAACTTTACGACGAACGTAAATCAAGATACGAACGAGAAAGAAGGAAGAAACAAATATTCCCGCTTTTCGGCTCAATCCTACGAAAAAACGGAAAACGTCCTAATAACGTGCCGGGCCTAACGCCCGATAAATATGTCTATAATAAATAAATACATGTATATATCTATGTGTATATTTACGCCGCGATTGAGTGCCCCTCGGTCGTCTTTAGTTGCCGTTTTATTCGTTAGCGACGCCATTCTTCCTATGTCTCGCATTTGCACGATAAGAATACACGCTAGCATCGGAATCCTTATCATCGAAGGGATTTAGGACGTTTGTCCTTAGGCCTGATCATGTCGGGACAAAGCTCTCTCGCGCCTTCATTCCTTAATCTTTTCATTTAGGAAAGCCTTGTTCACCAGTCTTAACTGTCCTCCTTCGATGATCGATTCTTTCTTCCACATATCTTTTGTCCTAGTGCCGAATCCTTTAGATTTTGCAATTGATTTCGCATTATCAATTTTATCGTGACATTTGTAGCAAAGTCCTTTGGTGTCCGAAGTGGTATTAATTTTTGTACATGTCGCAAAGGACCTTCTCCATCGGTGTGTTGCCAATAGTCCTGTGAAAGTAAATCAATTCCACTCTCGCGGCTGGAACTGTTCGCAGCAACGGCAGCAGCAACAGCAATCTGCCGAAGCGGGCCGGACTGTTCGGCTGTTGAGCGCGCGCGTGATGTCCCAGCATTAGCTGCGCTTGATCCTGCAGATTTTCGATCTGACTGGAGTCCTTTAAGCCGCGGGTTTCTGCAACGGAAAATCGGACCTCCAAAAAGCTCTGATCGCGAATTTGCGAAATTAAATAACTATGAATTAAACGAAATTTGTTTTTTTTTTTTTTAGATTATAGTTTTAGAATTTATAAGTGGATCAAATTTAATAAAAGAATAAAATAAAAAGCTTTTGGTAAAATAAAAATTATGAATCAAATTTTGAAATATATTTTACGCTAAAAATAAGATAATTGAAAAATTGGGAACAATGAATTGCAAAATCATTGTGTAAAACGAAATGTCGAAGATTGCTAACCTGGGCGGAAGAGAACAATAGCCTTCATACAGGCGAATTCGGCAGGATCTACCATGACTGCTTTGTATCTCTGTAGTGTGTCGTGCAAGTGCCTGACATCCGCCGCTACTTGGCTGGGTTTTCCCGTAGTAGTTTGCAGATGCAGTCCCGAATGCGGATGCGAATGCGGCGAGAGAGTCAGAGCTGTCAGTTCGGCGGCGCTAAAGAGAGGCGAGGATTCGAGCGGCAGACACCATTGAACTGCATTTAGCAGGAACAGCTCCGACCAGACTTCTTCCAGCAATATTACCTGTGCAATAAGCGCGATCGATCGGATATTTATTTTATCAACATAAGTGAAAATTATCTTTGTTTTAATTATATCTAAATTTTTTTCACTGGCCGATAATTTTTATCGATATCGTTTGCTCGTTTGATCAATTCTCAATAACTTTTTATGCCGCGAATCGTCGCACGTTACCTGGTCTCTGAATGGCAGGCCAGCGAAAGAGGGGAGATTCTTCGCCCATTTGACAGCCATAAAGAGCAATCTCGCGCTGGTCTCGTAGACCGTTTCAGCACTCGCGGGTGAATATAACGACGGGATCACCGGCGGAAGTTGCGCGCATCCGCTTCGTTGAGGTGTCAACGGCTCTTCGTTCGTTACATCTATGCTATCCTCAGATGCGTTCCCTGCTCAAATATAAAATTCTTTTCATACAAATATTTCTAGCAATGACAATAGTAAAATCGCTAATAGTACTGGCACAAATTTGTAGAAAGAATAGATTTAGAAGAGTTACGAAAATCTTAGGATTATCAAAATATTTCACATCTTTAATGAAGTAGAAAGCGCTGCTCAGATTTTCTATATCTTTAAATTTTTAAGAATATAAATGTTGCATTTTTATTATAAGCAATTTTTAACACTACATGTTACAATCGCGACAATTATATTAAATGTAAAATGTATATACCGTCGTCGTTGTCTTGTCGAGGCGGTGTTCCTGCGTTGTTTGTTGAATTTGTTGTCGGCGCGACTGTGGGCAGAGGTAGTGGCGTAGTATATCTCGCCATTGCTAAGGACACCGGCGGTCTGCAAAAAAACAATTTATGATGAAAAAGTGAAATATATTTGAGTAATAAGAAATAGGAATTGATTATCAACTATCATTTGCCACAAACATGTCCTGTTAAATTTGCTAGAATTTAATTTTACTGTGGTGCTTAAAATGTAGCAAAATATATAAATTTACAAGGATGCGACTTGAACTCGAAATAAGAATGTACTGCACATTTAAACATTTTATGAATGAATAATATTATTATATTTTTCAGATGTAAGAAAGAGGCATTGAGACATTGTTTCTCTTCGTCATTCGCTTTGTTTATGGAAGAGAGTTATAAAAACCGTGATTATCGCGTTATTTTGCAAACTCGATTTGGCGATAAATCAAAGTGCACCGAGCGACGACATCTTCAGTCCGCTTGCGCTCGAGTTTCGTTTGTAGGTTCGTTGTGTTCGGCGTAGCGATATTTTATGTCGATTTCGGGTAGGTAGGCGGGCAAGCACGACCGAGAACAACGATCGAGGTGGACGTCGTCGATGTTTTTGAAAAATATTTTTTTTGACAATATTGATTCTCGCAGTTCGGCAACTTCTTCCATGCAAATCTGATAGTACAGATGACGTTTTGCGATGAGATCGCGGTTAGTCCTCGGATGAAGCAACAACGGCAAAAGTAATTCTTGTTTCTCGAGAAAAATAGTCTCTTGTGAAATGATGAGGTTGTAAAGGTGTTTTATTTCTAAAATATTCTAGCGTATTTGTATAATTTATAAAAAAAAAAACATAATTGCTTATATAAATTGCGAAAGAGTTATTCTGTTAACGTGTCGATCTGTAGCAACGAACGAGGCTGCTCATAATTCTGGAGACGAGACCACCGGCACCATTACGACGTTCGAGGGTAAAGTTCCGTCGCGATGCCGACGGAAGATCGATGCGGCCCCGTCGGCTTCGCCGCGGAAGATGGCAATTCCGGCCGGCAGAAACTTTGCCAGCTGCTACATGGAGCTGTGCAAGCAGCAACGACTGCGACCCTTGCCGGTGATATGCGTGACTCTACCGCACAGTCTTGATTTCACCACCGATCGCATTAAAATGGACGATTGGGGACCGATTTTGAATTCGCTCTCTCTTGATCGTTCGCTCAAGTCGATCAGCGTGCACAGCAGGTTGCAAATTAATCGATTATTTTTATATTTTTATATTGTTTCTGCATTCCATTGCAGAAGTAATATCAAAATATATATTTTACAATAATTTTTTCTTTTCAATACTTTACGTAAAATTTTTTTCATGAATTTTATGATTCGACTTTTTTGGTTACGTTTGTAAGCTAAAATTTGCGATATTTCTTCTTTTTATTTTACTCGTTGCATTCTAAAGGTTGAAAAAATTAGTCTCAAAATATTGATAAAACATTGTGGCGCTCACAATTTCTAAACTTATTTCGAAATTCCAAGAGATTACGTGTCTGTGAGATGAAATCTTCGTCGCAGATATCAATGTCGCAAACCGTTGGAAGAGGTAAATTCCGAGGACAAGGCGCGAGCAATGGGCAAGACTCCGGTGGTCCTGACGCGTTACTTGCTCGAGTGGCTGTCGCAGAGCGTCGGCCAATGCGCGAGGAACTCGGCCAGCCTCACACATTTGGAACTCGAGGGCATCCCCTTTCCGCCGGACTGTATCGCGGTACTTTGCGTGGGTTTATCGGGAACGGAAACTTTGCATCATCTCTCTCTTCGACGTTGTTACATCGGCGATACCGGCTGCGAGCTGATCTGCCGCACGATAGCGGATATTCGCAGCGTGAGATCGCTGAATCTAAGCCACTGCGACCTCACGTCGAACTCTGGCAGCGTTTTAGCATCCGCGCTTTCGAGGCAGAAGCTGGCGCTGTATCATGACACCTGGAAGCAATCGTTGAGATATCGCGAGCCCAACTTTGAAACAATGCCGGGGCTTCGTCGACTGACTCTGAACGACAATCCGCATCTCGGCAACTACGCAGCGAGGGAAGTGATCGAGGCGATACGCGACAGTCTGTGGATGAAGGCGCTCGATCTTCAGCACTGCGGTTTGACAGACCAGATCGGCATAGATCTGTTGAATTTGTTGGAGCAGAACAACACGCTGGCGGTGTTCGACGTGAGGAGGAACGCGAATCTGAATGACGAGCTCGCAGCAGAGGTGATGAGAAGGTTGCAGGAAAACGACGTCGACGGAAAGTCGGAATACAAGTGGTTGGGATTAGTGCCGAAGGATAAGCGGACCGCTTCGGCCGGTATTCAAAGAGACAGCGTGAATGAGAACGCTGCGAAAACTTCGAGACCGCGAAGTGCCTTTACTAGGTACACGAGAAGGCCGCCTCAGGCGATTCCTCCGAGAAGAACGCTTCCGATATCGATTCCACCGACGAAAATGAAAATCCGACCGCCTTCGCCACCGGTTCGCGACACTCAGCCGCTTCAGCAACGCGATGTGAACCGATCGCAGGCGATCGACAGCGTACGACCGACGCCTAAGGTATCTTTACACCTGGACCTCCAGTCTCGCATACAGTCCACGATGAATCGCGCGAATCGCGACATCGAAAATCAACCGGAACATGAAGACACTGTGCATTGCTGCGAGGAAACAGGCTCGAAGAAAAGCATCGATTCGAGCAAAGTGAACGTCAGCGTGCAAAACGTGGATCGGCAGAATGATGTGGAAACAACTCAGAATATTCTCCAGCAATTGATCGAAGCGCGAGAGGAGTACGATCGTCTCCTGCAGGAGACCAAACGGACCGATTTTCTGCTCGTCGAGGAACGAGCGCGCCGCGAGGCCGCCGAGATAAGTCTGCGATCGGCGCAGAACGACATGGCCGAGCTGGAGAGTGCTCTGAAGAGGAAGGAGAGCGAGACCAGAGGCTATCTGCTGGTCAGCCAGCAGTCCTTAGACGAGATATGCCTGTCCTTTGAACGTCTCCTGGAACTGCTGGAACGCGTAGCCGCCAATCATCCATCCGTAAAGACGCAGGACTCGCGGCAGATCGCGAGCGCGGATATCAAGCAGCGCCTGGTATCCGTCATCAGACATACCAAGTCGGAGAACCTGAAGAGAGGCTACAAGGTGGACATTGACTTGCCGAAACACGTCATAGACAGCGCACGGAAGCTCGTGAAATCCGAGAGCGACGTGAGATCGGCTCAGCCGATCCCAGCGACGCATATTGAGAAGAAGATCGGCGAGTGTCCCGACAACAACGAGCCGTGTAAAAAGCATTACGGTGCCGACAAGCCGATGTCGCCCGGCGATCGAGCTCGAGCGATCTTCGCGAGCATCGTCAGCGGCGAGGCCCTGCTTGAATTCTACTAGTCGACCGATCGGACAAATTCGACAATCGTGCGAAGGGCACGGACTTTTTTCTCGAGGTTTCGCGTGGAATGTATATATACATATTTTGTACATGTATATTGTACCCTCTCTCTTATATATATATATATGTACGCGCAAAAGGAACGTATATACACGCCGTACTCAACTCTTCTATTATCAGGAGGTAATTCTTCTATTACCGCAGCGCCATTTTTTTACTATAAGCTTTGACTCGAACATCATAAACATCTAAGAGATGTGGAAACGCGTAAAAACTATTCTCTAGACGTTCATCAGTAAAGCTCTTTTGTATTTTCGTGTTGTTTGAGAAGTAAATAATTTTCATTGCTATTTCGATGTATAAGACTGTATCTGGGCTTGCGAAATCGGTTCTCATTGAAATTCTCAGTTCCGTGATGCGTTGTGAAAAATTGATTCAAACGGCTCGTATTATCTGTTAGAAAATCTGTGATTACTTATTCATGTCACAATTATCTTAATCGCGTGAAATACGCGGCGGTGATCTGAACTTCGTAAAAAATGTATTTGCAAAACATTAATTTCTATTGATTTATACATTCGGTCATAGAATATTTTTCGCAACAAAATGTAAGTGACAGACGACGCGACGCAAGAAATTGCTTATTCAAGAGAACGGATGATCGAGATAATTACTGGGTTAAGAATACCAGTTAGCGTTTCAGGGTGATCGACGAAGTGTATAATCCACGGTCCGAAGACGACACGGCTAGTCGAGAAGGCAAGATCGATCGCTCACGCGACGAGGAACGTTCCTCGTTTATAGCCACTTTTTTCTTAGCGCGCTATTGTATATGGAATAAATATTATTTATTATTTCCGTAGAAAACTTTGTCCAAATTTTTTGCTGCGAGCGATAGGTAAAATTACTTTTCCAATTTATGATTTGCACGGTATCTTCTTTTCCTCACTTCTGGATTTCAGTAAAAATTATGATTTTTTTTTTATCGTAACAATAATCTCACGTTGAAGTTTATTTACATATAATTATAGTTTTTAGATGCCGCATTTTTTACGCGTATTGTGCAGTGCAAATTTAGATATTTTACATTTACGTAATCGAATAGCTTATTTTAGTAGAAACGACCGTGATGCACATCGGATTGTTGTATCGAACAAAACAACTGAATCGTTTATCGCTGAATCATTGCAATAGATTACATAAACTTTCTCTCTTTCTCTCTCTGTCTCTCTATTATGTAAATATGAAATTGCAAACTCTCGCATGGACACATACTCAATCGCCTCTGTCCTTTTATTAATTTTTTTACATTCGTCAAAGTTCTTTAAATTAATTAATTACACAAAAGACAATTTTTTACACATTCTGAGTAAAATATGATTGATCTTCAAATTGTCAAATTTACAATTTACATATGATTCATCGAAGTCTCTTTTTCCGTCTGGGGCTTTTAATTTTCAACTTTTCAACCTTATCGGAAATTTCAGAGTGCAATTGAGAATAGATCGATGTTGATTTAATCCGAGTAATACTAAGCTGATATTGCGAAAGCATTGATCGTGTAACGAAGTCGCTTGTGTAACGAGCGCGGTGTAATAACTCGCTGAGAACGCCGCGCCGGGACGCCGGCCGTCGCTTTTAACGTTCACCCCTTGGCGCTCTATGGATTTTCTATTAGTTCCAACCTGGGCAGCCGGTTACCTGAAAAACGCTACGCCTACTCGGGCTGCTAGTCAAAGGTAATTTTTCATGATAGATCACGCTCGGCGTGTCGCTCACAACGGCGAAAGGTAAACCTGGTGCGCAGCACAAGATCAAACGTGCCAACAACGTCGCCGGCCCTTGTTGCTCTTGCCGTTGCACTCGTCGGCAGGTAACTATCGATCGTTATCACTGTCGCCTATCGCTAATCGACCATGTTTAAGTTGAAATTTCGTTCAGCCTTTGTGGCGCGATTCGCAGGTGTGCGCCAACATTCAACACTCTTGCCCTTTCGATGTAATCACATCCGAGGGCCTCGAACTCGCTCTTTAGACTTCGTCACTATTGATTCGTGCAAACGAGAAATTTCTCAATCGCCGTTAATTGATAATTCAGCGATGTTATTCTCAATAAAATTTATTCAGTCCTTTGTTTTGCATTTTTTGGTTTCGTTCTGTTCTTTCCAGCGATTTTTGTCAATTATTGGTTTTTTATGCTTGATAATTTATCTCAGACGTCTTAATATAGCAGCGATAAATAGATCAAGCAATGAAAATCAGGGATTATAAAGGATTGTAATGTATAATAAAAAAGAGAAATCAATTATTATTACTTACCCGAAGACGCCTACGGCCACAGCGGCTTCGCGCAGCGCTCGTTCTTGGTCCATCTCGACGAGTGCTTCCGGTCTAATAGTGGCAGTGTTCCTCGGTTGACGTTCATTTTGAACAGCTGTGTGATTTCATGTTATTAAAAATATATGGCTATTATCGTATTGAAAACTATATATAAACAAATACTATTTCAGCTCTTAATTATTTTGTACGAAACAAACTGAAACAATCGAGTGATTTATATTTATTTTACATTTATTTATATTTATAAATATTTATTTTTATTTATTTATATTTACAAATAATATATAAAATTAATATTTTCTTATAAATTAATAACTCGAGGAAAAGATGCATTTCAATGCACTTTAATCTCTTGATATTCGCAATCGCATATCATCCATAATAAATTTATAGCAAAGTTGCGATAAGGTTAGGTGTTTTTGATAGCCGATTGGTAAAGCAAGTTTTTACAGGTGCGACGATTGAAAATTTCCTCTTAAATTCACTGATCGATGAATCATCGAGCCGTCATCGGTTATCGCAAGTTTTTGCGATAAGTCACGATACGATATGTACATATCAATTATATTCATAAATAGTACAATTACATTTTCCGTCATAAATTTTTTTCACGAATATCAATTTTTTTGTTAATAACTGTTTGCGCAACAACGTTTCTGCCGCAACTGCGATATAAAGTGAGAAGTGTATCCTCTATGTACATCAACCATTACGCAACAAAAGTGGAAGAAAGCGGTGAATAAAACCAGCGTGATATTAGTAAAACTCATATTTTGTTAAAAACCAAATGGTTTTTCCGACTGATTGGTAACGAGAAAAATCAGAGCGTTCGACTGCGATATATATTTATCGCGTCGCGCGGATATTTTTTTTTTGTGCAGAAAAACGGCGATCTCGAATGAGAGGATATTGAAAACGGCGGCGTAGTTGGCGAACAATGGAAGTATTGTGCCGCTCGTCGATGCCGTCGAATTCGCGGATGATTGAGATATTATTGAAATATTAGTCGACCGGATTCACGAGGGAACGGCGACGCGGTTGTCTGCCGCCCTCTCGTCAAGCTCATGTAACGCCACGTTATGTCATGCCGGCGGTCTGTGTCTGACACGCGTGAATTTAACGGGCACTCCAGCGACGCTTATTGTTTGCAGTACGCATGCAGCGTACGACCACCCGAGGGTTAGCTTTACTGACCATCAATGTGAAAGGATTCTGTGAAAAAGACCTTGATAATGATAATAGTAACGATTGTGACATTTATATTGCATTAGAATAATCAACTGCGTCGTTTTCGAAATGAGCAAGCGTGTAATACTCTTCGGATCTCTTTTCACTGTCCACGCAGAAAGATCGCAAAATTAATTATTAAAATTTTTTTTATTTGATTTAATTAAAAAAATGTACCCTTTTTGCTCACACAATATGCATATCCCTGGGTAAAAAGAGTGTCATGAAATAGGGGATACTTCGTATACCACTTTTTTTTTTTTTTAATATCCCGTAAATATCTCGTAGAAATAAACGATCGGGACCGCAAGGGTTGACGCGAACGCGAACGTCGTTTTTATGCACGCGAGCCAATCAAGCGCATTTGCGAACTCACGCTCGTGCGGTTCGCCGCGGCGCGACGGCGCTCGTTCTCTTCGTCGTCGTAAACACTGCGGTCGTTAGCGACGGTCGCGTGGCCCCCGACGAAACCCGAAGGGTTAATTGGAGGAAATAAACGTATGCAACGTACGGGCGACCGCCCGATGCGCACGCGGAGGTTCGTCTACGAACCCTTTAGCCGTCTCCCCTTCGTCCCCCTTTCGCGACTTCGCCGCCGGAGACGGCCAGAAAGGACGAAGGACGAGCAGGATGAGTGCTCGGAAGGGTGCTCTCCTGCGGAGCGACCGCGATGCAAATGAGAGAGACAGTCTGTGGGGCGTTCACGTATCCTGGTGCGAGAATTCGCGCGAGAAATGCTACAAGGGCGGATACTGAAGGATAACAATGGAAACCATATTCACAGACATGAATGAGACTCCACGCTTTTAAGGGCTGTTAGCGACAATCAACTAATCCTAGTATTGAGAAAGAAAGAAATGGTTTTATGCTGAAGTGTATTAATTATTGAGAAAACGAAGGTTTTTTTAAGTGTTCTTACAAGGCAAAATTGTGAAGAAGATTTCATTGTTCATTCAAGCTAAGGATCAAGTAAAACCAGTGGTAAAAAGTCCTGCACGTATCGGTGACCAAACGGGGCCCCGCTCGTCAGTTAAACGGACGAAGAAAAAGTCGAGGAAAGGGGAGACAAAAAGCGGGACAGCCTTTCGCAGCGAGGTGCATGCAAATTAAACGGAAACAACGGGGGCGTTTATCTCTTCTGGTGTGCGAGACACGCGAGGACGCAACGCGGAGCGAGAAGGAGACGGGGAGAGAAGAAACGGAGGTCCGACGAAGCAAGAGGACCCCATTAAGCCGCCCAGCAGGCCGCACGCCGGAGGTAAAGCGAGCCGACACGCTTTTTATTATTACGAAATTACTGCGCGCCCGTGCCGGGCCGCTGCTAAAAGGGTAGCCGGGAAAAATTGCGCGCCGGCGACAATGAGTGCCCTAATCGCGCGTCCATTAAAAGCGCGGCGGACACCACGAGTCTCCTTTCGGCGCTTGTGACACGAGAACGTGTCTTCCACGTGCAGCTCGTCGTAATTATTCCAGTCACCTTCCTCGCTAAATTCGAGAAGCAATGTGCAAACCTCCGAAGAACTGCAAGAATTTAACTGTCTACTGATTTTGGATTTCTGGCGGCTCTTGGCGGTTTCTCAGCGCAAGATTGATACACAATTATATCTTTCTTAATTATTTTATCTGGAAAATATTCATTAGAACGTAATTCTGTACATTTGTGAGCGGTAAAAAAGAAATTAAGTTACATAAAGCTACAGGGTCATCGATTTTTCTTGATATTTAAATTAAAATGTATTTATTAAAAAATACTAAACTGACTGTCAATCAACATCAGTCATTTTTACGTTTAAATCGCTATTGAAATATTCTATCAATTGTTTATCACGTTTTCTGATTAATAATATTGTTAGATAAAATCTAATTTTAATTCTTTTCTCATCAAGCATCAAAAGAGAAGTTGATCGATCAATCGATCAGAATGACATCGTAGCTATCGTTCCGCGTCGATCAGCGTCGCCGAAGGTATTGGGATCCCATCGCGAGTTCCGAAGGCATTGTCGCCGAATTGGAGTTATGGATCTGGCGGATTATCCGTTTTCGTGGGTACGGCCGTAATGCCGGAATCAATCAACGGCGGGGAAGTGGAATTCGGGCGGAGGGCCCTTTATGTTCGCGACATAAATAACTGGATAAAGGCGGGACGAGCTTGTACGAGCGGAAGTCTGGCTGTTCCGAACAGCCTCCGATTCAACTCTTAATGCCTCCCGGCGAGACACGGACGCGCACCTGTCTCTCCGTCTTCCTCTTGTTCTTCCTCCCCTCGCGCCCTCCCTGCGGCACTCAGCGCCGTCCCGCTGATAACTTTCTTATTGCCGAACTCGATGTCGCAGGGGAAGAGCCTTCCGATTGAATCGAATCGCGCACAACAACGCGCCAACGGGCGATTTTTATCCGTAAAACGGCGCACGTCAATGCACGAAATTTATTACGCACTACGGATTTTTTATGACGGAATCTTAACTCTTATTTCTCAATAGTGATGTTACATCGTATATATATATTGTATTGAGTAGAAAAATTGGCTTTTTCATAATTATAATTTAGTACCATTTTTTCTTATTATTTCCTTTCATTAATGAATGTTGGAAGTTTGACTTATCATAATACCTTATTGTATGCATCATATTTCTATCACTTAATTTATATAATTATTTTCTTTGAATTGTCCAGTTTTAAGTTTAAATTTGTAGTAGTAATATACACATTCTATCACTTACCATCTTTATTCATCCCCATTTGCATGCATTTTTTCAAACGGCAAGCCTGGCATTGATTTCGATGCGCTTTGTCCACGACACATCTTCCCGTACCAGCTTGACATCTGCACAGGAAATTTATTATTTATTTATTTTAAACATATTATACAATATATATAAAGTAAATTTTTATTTTAAGGATATTCTTTTGAATATTTGAAATCTTCTATTTCATATGTCAAAATTTATTTTTGTAGAAAATACGTTGGTATCCTTATTTTATTTTGTAAAAAAATATATTAGTATGTTTTCACCTTTTTCTCTTTTATCACTTTATTATATTGCAACGAATAAAAATGTGAATTAATATATTTTATTTTAAGGTAAACGAGAAAGTTGATTAATGTTAGGGAGATGATGTCACTTGGCAAGGTACATTGTGCAAAAATTCCACGCTTTTATTGGAACCATAGTGATTTTTATATCCATGTTGTATAATAAAAGACGGAAAATAGGACGCCTTTAAGGCCGGGCAACGAAGTGACGGGAACGCTGTCGCTGGATTGGACGAGATTAAGAGGGATAAGAAGAAGGTACGTGACCCCGAACGGTCGCCTCTTTACGTTAGTCAGCTCGGAGGGATAACCGGGTTAGCCCAACAATGAAAGTAATCGAATTTAACACCATCTCCCGAAGTGCGCACCCCGGATTTCCGACAAGTGCGTCTGAATTTCGCCGACTTTCCGCGAGGGACAAGTGCTACAGAGTTAGGACGATCGTTGATGAAATGTCGTTGTCAAGGATCGATCGATTTGGCAAAGCGTGTGCTAATGAATTCGCCTGCTGTCGCGAAAAAAAAATTACTAGTCGGTTAAAACTGGAATTTAAGCAACGGAACAGAAGGATTCCATAAAAGTTTCCGAGACATGTCATTGTTATACAACTTTTATCTTTCGGAAGTTGGAATAAGTGTAATGTGATACATTTATACTCGAAGGGACAAATCATTCGGAACGTATATTCTCACTTTTACGCCTTTTAATAATAATAATGGTAAAGCTCTATTTTGCATGAATTATTTATAATGCCTTCAGGTGCATTACGCCGTTTAACACGTGTCATTTATCTTTTAGCATTCATAACATCATGTTACATCAGAAAGATCGTTTAACAGAGGCTTGTCGGTTAAAGGGTTACAGGCGAGCCCTTGCCGCTTCGCCGGCGACGTCAGCAATAAACAACATACATCCAGCGCATCCAACCTGCATCCGACAACGCGAAGTAGGGCGATCGACGGGCGTGATAACCGGCAGCACATGCTTCCGGTAATTCAATGAGGCGAACAATGCCGGCCGCTCGTAGAACAGAGAGATGCGTAAATAAATGTATGATGTGGTTCTGAAGGGTGAATGCAGGAGGGAGTCCGGGGGGGACGAGAGGGGGGACTCCGGGCTGGGTTCGCGCCCTGCGGATCCGCTGGGGTGTGAACGCAAATCAATTTGCGCGACGGACCCCCCGCCGGCACGACGGCAGCACGCCGAGGGACCCGTTAGGTCGCCGGGCCCTTCGTGTTATACCGCCTCGGGACAAGATAGCGCACGGATCCTTGTGACTGACGTTTGTTAAAATTGTGCTAACAGCGGTCCGCCGCCGGCAGAAAATCTCGGAAGCTCTTCATATTAATCGGCACATACGCGTGTAAACATATTTCACGGAGAGGATAATCATGACAAGTGATGACAAATGCGATTGATTCGGCGGGACTCGCGTGTTGTTCGGTCATTGCGAGGAATCGTAAAGTCCACAATTAATTCTTAAAGCTAAAATTGAATCTAAAATTAATTTATTTATCTAAAATTAGGTTTTGAATAAATATAGAATTCTAGTCTTTTATGTAAAATATATATTGCAAGATACATATGAGATATAAATACTGAAATATTAATTCTTTGCGGTTCTAAATAAACTCGATGTAGTGCATTATACTGAGAAATTATGTTTTTTTAATCTTCAAAAAATTTTTTAAATAAAAAAATTGATTATCTTATTTATCTTGAACTAAGAGTGTTAAAATAAGGACACACACACACAAATATTGAATATTGTTTAATTAATTTGAACTACGAAGGGTTTGAATATAGAGAAATTTTGAGAAATATGTTTATGTGTTTTCAATAATTTACTTATGTTTCTAATACTTTTTCGAGAGTTTAAAGACGCATATTTTGTAAGTGAAATATTTCTTAGAGAATTATAATACATTCAAATATTATAAAACTCCTAAATTAATTACTTTTGATATATATATATTGCATATTGCAAATTGCAGAATCATAGAACATAAAATTCCGAGTTTCCTTAAATGTTTGCTACATGACAAGACGCAGCACGCGAGTATCGACAATTTGTACTGGCGGGCGACATTTAATTTTATCGTTTGTGAAAATAGAACGACGAGCAAGAACGAAACCGTTTCACTTCCGTCGGACAGCTATAACGCGGTAAAGACTGAAGAGCCTCCGCACAGATAACCAATTACCCGCGGAGGGGAACGAGATGCGACAGATGCGTCCCGACGCGATGCGCCACGGCGGCGCGCCGTCCACAATCGCCGGATTAGCGCAAATCCTCACGGATCGGTTAGATGCAATTAAGTGCATCGTGCGTGGATAAGAAGGGCCAGAATGTTCGCACGAGCTCCCGCGAGGCTCGCACTTGAACTCTGCACGCAAATGTCGCTGCTCGAACAACAAAGGCCGCATCTTCCTTTCATCTCTACTGTCATGTAAAACTTTTGGAGAATCATGCGTCAAAATGATATTTGTTTTTTCTATTAGGTTTTCCTGATTTTTTCTATGTAGACTCAGTTGTAAATGCACTGACTTCTCATGTCCCTGAAGCCAAACGTTGAATTAATTATTTTGTTTCATTATCGAGAGCACGCCTGCGTTTTATTATTTTTTACAAATTTTTTCAGCCAATGCGGTTCAATTATAATGATGCATTCTTCTCCGAAGACTCGTTGAAAAATAATAAACACGAAAATTATAACGCAGATTATACATTTTGCGTGCGTATAAAGCGGGACTTGATTCGGCGTTTTCGTTAACAAACAATTGATAAAGAAAACATTTCGACACGCACGTATAAATACAGATCTGAGTCGAATAAATAAATATTCGCTTTTTCCCTTCTTTTGCGAAAATAAAGAATGTTCGGATCTTCAATGTTAAAGCAAATACGTCGGCGATTGCAATGTCGCATAAGCAACGTTGTATAAGCAAAAACAAACGCAAATCTTTATCGCAATAAAATAACCTGACATGACGAGCACATTTTAACGCAATATTATATATCATATATTGCGTAGAAAAATTAATATTTTTATCTCACAGAATCTGCAATTGGAAAAGAAAGCGTGACTTATTTTGAATATCAACAGAATTTTCCAACATATCTAAAAAATTTTAATATCTATGCAATTTCGCGCACCATCCGATTGATATTATTGTTTTCTATATCTTTACAATAGCTTCGTAAAATTTCGATATTAAAGGCCATAGCTGGTTGTATCGTTCAGGGTTAATATCTAGTTAAGCATCGTGCGGAGCCATGTGGGCCAAGTCGAGTGGGCTCATCCTAATTCCGGGCCACAGCGCGGGGTGGCATAATGTCGAATCCGCCGGGGGCCCATCGAGAGCTAACCCGAGAGCTGCCGCCGCTGCACCGGTTATACCCGGGTATCCGAGCCGGTGGCAAAGCCGATGTGGCGCTCGTTCGAGGAACTATTACCGTCCCCCGGGAACGGCCATCCATCTCCATCGGATCCCTCTCGCGTGCAAGCCGGAATCGCCGTCCCGTCCCGCCGCTCTTGTCCCGCTCGATTCGCGCTCGCGGACACGCACGCAGGCGCGCGCGCGCGTAGGGAGCACTCGATATACGCAAACTATTAACCCGCCGTGTGCGAAAGCCGTGCTCTTTGAAAAATGAACACGGCGAGCGTGACCGAAATGCAAAGCGTCGGTCGAGTCCGACCGATCCCTCGAAAAGTCGACTGATGCGCGGCGTTACAATTCTTTCCCCGTCGCGGATTGAGTTGCCGGACTGTTAACGAGTGCGTCGATGAACTGTCGCGCGTGAAGGACATTTGATCGTGACGAATATATTGTTATGCGTTCGCGGCGCACGGCGCGCCTTGCGATGTTGTTCTTGCATCGCATAATTTCAAATCGCACACGCGTAAAATCATGTATCTTTCGATTTTGATTAATTAAAGTCACAGCCAGGTAAGACAACTGCATCTTTATGTGCACTTATCGCGCGACGTGCGAACTAGAATTAAGGAGTTACGGTATTGTTAGATGAATAATGATTAACAGTAATCATATTCTCCGCGGAGACGCAACGATAATGACGTAGACGAACTAGACAAACTAGACATTGTCGCCTAGTTATTAAGTCGTGCTTATTTAATGCGTCTACACGCCGGAAGCTATAATTCCACTTGCTTGTACATGCCACTCTATCGCGCTTAATTTCAAACCGAAATCTTTAAGAGTTTTGATAAGACGTAAATTATGCTTAATAATTTATTTTCCTGCACTTTTAATTGCTATAAATCTATGATGACACTCGCTAGTTATCAGAGTCAACTTTCACTCACCTGTAAATCAGCTTTCGTCTGACGCTTCTTTTGAAGAAGCCGCTGCAACCGTTGCAGGCTAATATTCCGTAATGTTTGCCGGAGCTGGTGTCGCCGCAGACCACGCATATCAGTCCGAGGCTACGCGGTGGCTTGCTGCCGTGTTGCGGCTGCTGCGGCTGCTGTTGCTGCTGCTGCTGCTGCTGATGTTGCACTTGGCTCAATAAGTGCGGATGGCCATTTCCGAGAGCGGTCAGATATGGCGACCTGGCCAGGGGAAAGTCCGTCGGCATCCCTCTGCAGAGGGGCACCGGGCATTCCTGAACCGAGCGGGAGGCGTAAGGATCGTGACTGGATGTGGATCCTGTCGCCCCCAGAGGGCTGTAACGCTCTGGCAGACCTGGGGAAATAACGCTGCTCTCGCCGGAGTCTGGAACACACATTTATTTCGTCATTAAATTTAACGAAAAGATTATAACACTACGGCAATTATTATAATTTTGCTATTTAAAATTATCTTTTAATTCGATCTTTAGGAAGAAAATGATTTCGTTTGTAATGTTCCACACAGTTCGAAAAAAAAAAATCAAGATAGACACTACAGTATTATTATTTGATCATTTTTGTGATATAAATTTATCAGTTGATTCATTAGTATAATATAAAATTATTATAAATACAAATGCAAAGCTTTATATTGAAGTTTTTAAGTAAATTACAGCCTGTTTGAATATGGATAACGAGCCAGGTGTCAAAAAGACGTTGAACTCAAAAAGTAAGTTAATTAAACACATTTTATCGGTGCACGACCTGCGCCGATAAAAGGCCCAAAATAAACGGAGAGTCGTAAGTTAACGTATGCCGTTTTGATACAGGTGTCGAAATTTTCTGGGTGAACGAACTTCCGAAAGGAAAAAAAAAAAAAACACACCGAGAGAATTCGCGCAATTGCGAATTCTCTTGGTGTGATTTTTTTTCCTTTCGAAAGTTGTAATCCAATGCTGGATTTAAATTTCCTCATGTTCGACTAAAACATCGAATGATTTCGTACTTTAAATATATTCATGGAAATATTTGCATGCAAAATGTAGATATAAAATGAGGCTGAAATCGTTGATAATATTAGTTTGACCCTTGCGTGACTTAATTGAAAATATCGTTTAATTGTTAAATTACTACCTCGCGTCTATCTGTGATTATTAATTATAATTTTAATTATAACGAGCTTCAATTTAGCTGAATTATACTTATGACATTTACATATTTCTATTAATTTAATCCTGCATTTTCATTAGAGAGATAGAGGAAACCATTTTTAACATCAAAATTTTATTTATAATTTTACATAATGTGTAAGTTAATTTATATATTATATTGCATAAATATTTCAAAAACAAAAGTAAAAGACCTAATTCTTTGCAGATCGCGTGAGGAAATCAAATCACTTCTCTCTCCAACAAATATATTATATCTAGCTATAGCGATTCATTATTTTTTTTCTATCGCAGCACCGCGTTACGGTGATCGAACAGTGCGATGAAAGATCCGAGATTTATGATCGAAGTATTATTTTTCCGCGATCAATACGCCAGCGTTTCCATTCGATCAGCTGGCCGTTACTTTCGGCTTAATCCCAGAAATCTCTTTCGCGCGTCTGTGCGATCAACCCTAATCGGGGCAGCTCCAAGAACCCCCGCCATTTCTGATTGATTTCGAAATAGGGGTGCTCGAATACCGCGATTGCATATAAAATAATTGCGCGTTCGCTTAACGCTCGATCGTTATGGACCGCCACGAAGATCACGCGATCCACTTTGTTGCCATTCGCATTCAATTGGCGATCGATATCTCGAACTGGCAATCGAAATCCTCTCATAACCCTCGACGAAAGCGATTCTAAAGGATTCGCTTGCCCCTTGCGAATAACGAGTTACCCTCGTGTTATGTAATAGCGATCAGATTTAATAGCAACAGTTTGTACTTTGGAATCATTACTCAAGTGATACATTTTTATGATATTTTTAAAATATTAAATATTTAGGATATATATTGGCGTACAGCACACACAAATCTTTTCTGTTTATTTTTAAATTATTGCATTCTTAAAGCACGTATAATTTTATTTGATTAATTAATAATTAAAACTAGTTCTAGAAAGGAGATTATTGTGTGTAAAAGTACTTTGAATCAATATTTATTGATTCGACAACATTTATTGATTATTGATGAGTAAAATTAAAAAAAAGATAGGAAGTACTATTGAAATCTATTGTACTTTTTTTATTAAAGACGCGTGATTTCTAATGGTCTTTAATTCGACATTGTTCCGTTATCAATACATTATATGGTAATTCTGGAACGGATCTTATCTGACCCCGCATTAACGAGACCAGAACGAGTTTTCAATCGAGTTCGGGGGACAAATACGATGCGAGCGAGATCTCGTGCTTCGCTGAAAATACCGGCGTGACTAATAAAGTCGAACCGAGCAGAGAAGCGAAATCCCATTTTGTTGATCACGCAGATGTTCATCGCCATGGTGTGTGCGATCTTTTCGCCTAAATCTGTTTACGTTGACATTCTACTGCACTTCAAATACTAGAAAATTTCCCATTTATCGAAATATTTAGAATCAATCTCGTCAAGTTGCAACAATATTTTTTCAAGAATAGAAATTAAGAACATATATATTAAAAATTTTAATTATATGTTAATTAAATTTATAATTTATATATCCGTTTGCACTATAAAAATAGATTTTACGTGAAGAATGCTGCAATTTTGAAAGACTGTCTTTCGAAAATATTAAAACAATTTTACAAAAATTAACAATTATTATACAATGCATGCTACGCGTGTTATGACTTTATTCGGCATAAATATTTATATTCGAGCGTTCTTACTTCCTGAGCTTTTTCCAAACTCATTTCTCGATGTAAATACTGTTTGTTCCCGCGATCCACCCGGTAAGCCTTCGGGGACAAAAGAGAAGGATTCCCGAGGGGTGCCAGAAGCTATCGAGCAGTAACTTTGTCATCAGAAAAAAAGATAACCCCGCCAACGTCAAAATTTCTTCTCTTCAACATGGTCTTCCGAAAGTCTGAGTTTTATCACTAGCTCGGAAAGCACTCGTTACACTTGGATAATCCGATTGTCGAATCGCATCCTCCGATCGTTATCAAATCACGTCAAAATAGGAGACGGCGTCAATCTTGTTATTAATTCAACTCGCGTGACTTTGTGTAAGCGTACGGGCTTTTCGATCTTGTTAACGTACACCCCCCCAAATCCTGTCGATTACTAGCAGTGTATATTCCGGCGCGCTGATTCAATCTTCAAAACAATGAAGGAATTATCCGATGGTAACGCCGATACGATCTCGAAAGCAGATTATGAGATATGTATCAATGACGCAACTCATATATTATATAATCGTAAAGCTATCATATTCCATTTTCAGATTAGTTTTGCGTAAATCTGTCGAAAACGATGTTTAAGAACACGTGTATATATATATATATATATATATACATATATACGCGCTCGCAAATTACAGCATTAGGATAATCAAATCTTGTCGTGGTGCAATCTGTCGGCCGCGCGCAGGGTTAAACGGGAGGAGAAAAATGACGGTCCGATATAAAATACACACCCGCTATAAGCCACCCGCGCCGAGAGTAACGCGCGCAAAAGCAGGGGCGTCAAATTTCATTAGCATATCAATGCTGGCGGATGGCAAGGCGCCACCTGCGCCCTCGTATTATGGGATCATTGGGAAAAGTGAGAGGGGGATTCTTACGAGTAGGGCCAGGGGTTGCGCTAGTTGGAGAGATCAAAAAAAGAGATTCTTTTCCCTACCCCTCGATGTCTCTTTGCTAATTTCGGCTAACTGTTAGCACATTAAATGCGGCGATGGACCAAAAAGATCGCACTTTGCATTTTTACGTTTTTACCAAAAAAAAAACCTACTAAATTGAAGACAATACTCTAAAAATGTAAATAATGTAAAAATGTAAAATAATAAATGTAATAATGTAAATAATAATGTCAACCGTATAATTATAGAATTCAAATAAAGGTCTGACTTGTAAAAGAATTTCAAAATAAATTCAAAACTCAACTCTCAAAAGAATACTTGTTTACTTCTACTCTTTTAAAGAATACTTATTTACTTCACAAAAGCACCAAGCCAGGAAAACAGATATCTCGCATCAAGGTTTAATGATAGCAAAACAATGCTAACTGGAATAGTAATATTTAACATGAACGAAAATGGTATTAAACACAGCTGCTTTTCGGATATTTGTTTTAAGTGGATGCAGGTTGATGTCACAGCTAAATGAAATGCAATGAGCTAATTGTACGAGGGACAAAACAGCAGAAGCTTTACACACTTTGTTCAAGTTCATAATATACGGCCAAAGTTTTAAGTCACAATATGGAAATTGATAAATAAAAATTTAACGATAACTGAGAAAGCATGTGTCATCGAACAGAATTCAGCACATACAAGTCGATATACATACAAGATAAACAAGACTGGATAAACATTCACGATTCGATATTGCTGACGGGACCGATAAGACATTAAACTATCCGTAATCGTTTAAAATTATTGAACGGTGAAATTATTATTAAATATTATTAAGATGCACATTTTTAACATTACAAAAATTTTTTACAACTTGTCAAATCAAATTTTACACAGCCAAAATTTACAAATACATTTTCCAACTTTGCTTGGCAATTTTTTAATTATAAATGATTGAGAATAAAAGACTTTCTGCAATTAAACTTCAAGAATGCAAATAAACAAGAAGACATTTCAAATGTAATCTTTTATCTTCTCAGAATTTTAATTTAAAATTTAGCTAATAAAATATTCAATGTTAGAAATACATTCTAAATTAATAAAAGAATTGTACTTGCAAATTTTTTGGCCGATTAATTTAGTAATAATTTATACGTAATAAATTAGAAAACGTAATAATCAATAGCACAATTTTTGAAGAAAGAATTATTGAAAAGTGCAAAGGTTCTTCCCGCGTTCCGTCCGTCGCTGAGAGCGGACGATGCAATGCGACGGACAGACGTATGCAAATCTCCGCGACTTTTATACGAGTTACAGACGTGGGGTAGGATAAGTGGGAAAAGAGGGTGGCACGTAGGCGACGACATTATGCCATTAGAATAATCAAATTTTGGCTGACCCGGAGCGTAGGAAGAGAAATTGCACGTTGATGCAAGTTTATGCATTACATTACGCATTACATTATGACGTGAGAAAAATGTCGCGAATACGAACGTTAGTTTCTAAGCATTGCCATTAATCTGCAAATTCCATCTAGCAAAAGATAAGATTTTAAAATCTTCCACATATTGCTGATTTTTTTTCTACAGATATCGTTTCTTTAGCATGTAATTTTTCAGATAATATGATAAATTATCCAAAATATAAAACTATTTATAGATATATTATCAAATATACATACATATTAACAATAAAAATCTCGCGCATGATTAAATGAAACTTTTCAATTAAACTCTTCCAATTTTCATGCACAACACAGCAGTCCCGAAGACACTTAAGAAATGACTAAAGACGGACATTAGATTTTCAAACATTTATGAAATCTTTTTTTTTAATTTATAGCTATTTTTTTTATTTAACTTACCGTGTCTAACGCTCAGCGGACTGGCGGGGCTCCGTGGATGCTCCGAAGTGGTTTCATTCTGCGCCTGTTGATGCTGATGCTGATGATCTTCGGTGGCCGTGACCGTCGCTGCTCCGTTCATCGTGTCTCCTCGATCATTCGTTATCAAGCCGTCGTGCGTGCTAAAAACGGTACATACCTCTTTAGACTTCACTGCTTCTTTTATGCAAAATTCACACCTGATTTATCGATTTCGACTGATCCAATACAAGCATGCATACAAATGCAATAATTTAATCATCTTTCATTTGTAAAATTCGTCATGTGGAAAATATGCCGGTTTAATGTGCTTGTCATCGCGGTATGAAATAGATTTGCAATTTTAGCTTATCTAAAAATAAAGGCTGGCTTCCTAAAATAACTCGAACAGAAAAAATCGTTGCACCACATTATGTGTATTTATATTTGTAATCTAGAAAATTTTTATTCCGATAATTCACACATAGAGATTTTTAATTGAATTTAATCAGTTAGACAAAAGGTGACTTTAAATAATTGTTGTAACAATTAAAAGGTAATCTTCTTTAATCTTTTTTAACAAGTCTGCCATTTTTGGCAAACAGCTTTTAAATTTTCTTCTTTGAGTGACAATTAGCTTGTTCTTGATCAAAGAACGCATCTTTCAAAGCAAACTAGAGTGCACATCATGCTCACCTTTTTTTTTTTTAATTGAAGATTATCGTAAACTCACCTAAGATAACTCCAGATTCCAACGTACCCGCACTGTGGCACGTAGGTCACTTCCTTTGCGATCACTGACTTCTCCACCCTTTTCAATCTACGATCACCAAATTTTCGAAATGTCCGTTTGATTTACGATCACTTGATTCTCCAACTTAGTCGGTTCTGCTGATCACCACCGATATCGGCAACCGCAACGCGAAAGTTACTTCTGCAACCCCGAAGAAATCTAAAGTCACGAGCCAGACAAGCGCGATTAAAATGCGAAGTAAAATGTTGGCTGCTGCAAAAGTTTGCAGGAGAGATCGGGCGAACACGCGTTATCGAGATTGACGCGTTCCGCTTTGGAGATCGGCGCGTAGGCGAAACGATCGTTCGTCGATGTCGGATTGGCGTATGACGTCTGCGGCGTCCCGATCCGGGATCTCGGCGGCGAGTCGCCGTTACCCGCGGATGACGTCGGCGTCGTCGTCGCCGCCGTCGCCGTCGTCGTCGTCGTGGCGGTTGCCGTGCCGTCGGAGGCAGCGGGCGAGCAACGCCCGGCGCCGATTGGTCCGCCGGCACTTTTGAAGGCGGGATCAGGAGGCAACGCCGGAAAAACGACAAAAACGAGGAGCGGGAGGATTTAACCTATAGCTTCCACGTTTGACGCGGCGCCTCGCCGCGACGCCCGTCGTCACGACGACGCGCCTGCGCCGACCCCTCCGACCCTCTCCGATGACGCCTGGTATCTCCCACCCCGGGCGACCCGGAGCGAACTACCCCTACCGAAGCGAGACGCTGTCACAGGAAACGGCGCCTACCTGAGCGTCGTGCAATTGTTGATCGTTGGCTACGCGACGGCGAAGCTCTCTTTGCTTTGGCATCGGTTCGCCTGGATAAAAAGTAACGATGCGTTAAACAGCAAGCACCTTTTGATCCGTCGTGAATTAATCGAAGGGGGGTAATTGAATGGAGACACAAGGATTCACAATAGGGCGTAATAATTACGATTCTATCGAAATTGTTTCTATTCTCAGCTTGGACCCGCGTGAATTTTGTGAAAAAGAAGTTTACGTATTTTCACCTAATACATAGCAAGTTCAACTTACTGATAGACAAAATGAGTATCACAGCGGCAATTTACAAATTGCATTTGTAACAAATGTAATCTAATTCACATAGAAAAAAACATAGATATATGCCAATAAGTTTTATTTGTTTACGTGGTATTGTTTACAGTATGAGTTTATATTTTTTAAATAGGAGTATATTCTAAGCTTTCCGCGGAGCAAAAATTTTAACCAACAGAATTTTCTTCGTCATCGCTATTGAAGAGTCAAGGTTCAAAAGGAGCCGCTAGCGGAGCGATTAATGGACCGATCGAACTTTCGACTTCTGAAGTGTTCTCCCGGACAAATCGAGCGGGATCCACGAGAGTGGATGTGAGCAATCGGTAACAACCGATGCCTCGCGACGCCGGGCGTCGTTGTGGTTGTGGTGGGCGAGGACCCCGGCGGCATCTAGGGGTTGCCGGGTCGCCGCCATGCTGGATTCCTGGCGTCGCATGAGCCCTGGTTGCCTTCTGGTAATCGTTGCCAGGGATGCGACGACCCCACCAGACCGACGTCGCCACGCCCCGCGGATCGCGGACGAACCAATGACGCCGGGACGTCGCGACGCCGGCGTCCACCAATAGGATTACCCTCTGATACGGTCTTTCGCTTGTCGGTGACTGCTGCACACCCGCTCCCCCCAATCCCCGATCCCCTCGTCAGGCTGGATGCCTTTCAATTTCGGGCCCGCGGCCTCATAAACGCAGCCAACCACCCATCCACCCGCGCCGCAGGGTTGGATCGGGGGTGGAAGGGGGTACAAACACAGCCGAGTTACTTGCCGTCGGTGTGTCAGTGTGCGTGGGCACGCAGACAACCCGGGGTACAAAGCCGCGTGGAAAGTCGGGGATGAGAAGCGGAGAAGGGGTGTGTATGTGCGCTCTCGTGGTGGTACATGGGAATGCACGTTGTGGGACGGCAGGGTGGCTCAAGATGCATGTGTGGGTGTGTGTATGTGCGAAGATGGGAATGGTACAGTGACGGTGATCAATCATTCGAATGCGTTGTAAAGAAAACGGTTACATTATATAAAGTTATGTGTTTACGATAAAGTTATACTTAAAATTACATATTCCACGCCCCTTCGTGCCGCATCTTTCAAAGCTACTTTATAAGAATAACGTGATTGTTATAAAATATAATTACAATAATTATTTTATAAAAATTTTATCGAAAAAGTGATATCGCGGTGCAAATATCTCAAACAAGCGTAATTGTTATTGTAAATAATAAAATTTAATTTTTAATTTTATAAAGTTATAATTTTAAATTTTTGTCCAATTTCATAAATGTTTCCTCTTAATATATTTGATAAAGCACTAATTTCAAATAATAACATTGATATCATCAGAGAAATACACATTATTCTGCTGTTTTTAGTACAAATATAATTATTTTTCTATTATTGCAATACAAATATGCACCTAATAGAAATTATTTTAATATAACGTTTTTATTTTTTACAATAAAATATGTTATTTATATTAAATTTAAATCGTTTTGATTATAATGCTTAGCTTAAATTTGTATTCATGCATAAAGTAAAAATTTCAATAAGCACTTGCGATATTTTTAAAGTGAATACAGTAAAGACTTTGTGTTATTCTTGCCTAAGGATTAAAGTTTTCGAGGATATGATTACGATCAATTTCTTAGAAAACCGAGTATTTGCGAGACATCCATCAAACTCTCGTTCGCCTCGTTTAATGCCACGCTAGAAAGTAGAACGAGCAGCGGAGAGGAAGTTGCTCTTCCTCCCTCGATGAATACCTCAAAGGGGATATTGCGATCGGTGTACACATCTCAGGCATCACCCCGCAAATTTACACGCTTGTGCTTTCTTAGCGCGTCTTTTGTGCAGCGTTCCTTAGATGAGTGTTATTTTCATGCATATGTGGTAGGAGGCATGTATGTGTTACTCTCCGTGTGAGTTCTCAGAAAAAGAACTTTTTTTTAGCACAGATGCTATAGCGACCTACGTAATGCGAGATTATGTGCCAAGTTATGCTTAATAAAAAAATTATGACCTTCGATATAATAATGATATTTAACGGTGAGGCTTGCACTGTTCATTAATAAGAAAAGATAAAACTGAAGTAATATTTAAAACTGTTATATTTTTATCGTCTTCTCTTAGAATATAAATGCCATCGACACACATAAATACGTTTTTAAAATTGAACGACGAGAAGATATATTGAAGACAACCGAATTTTATGCTCTTTGATGTTGCGTCCAGAATAAAAAGTAATAAACTGAACATGAACGATAATGCCAAAAATTAACGGAAGTAACAGTAGCTGTTGAAAAGGAATATTACGTGTATTTTTAAAAATAATAAAATAATTATAAATTATTAAAATCTATATTTTATTATGAGATCTAAATATGTTATTAATTGCATCAAAAAAATTTTGTAATAAGAATATAAATTAACAAAGTAAATATATGAAATAATATTTGCAAAAAAGTATCCTAGATATAATTAGTAAAAATGCGGAAAGCGTATAAAAGTAGTTTAGGTATAGCATAGCAGCGGCGGATAGCATGCTAAATTGATCGTGCGATTTTCGATATTTCTCTGTCGCTTCTGTGTTGTTTGCGATAGTTCTTTCACGAAGTGGATAATTTGTGAGATTTATTCAATTAAAGTAGAAATCGAAGCAATGATATTATTTTATCGTTATGTTTTTCGTGGCAACGAATTGACTGGCACGTAACGATTGTTTTTTATCACGCACAGAGTGCTTTTACATACGCCAAATCACTTTGTTGGCATTCGTCTTTAATCCTTCTTTATAATATAGTAAAGTGAATTTTATCTCTTCTATGGATATACTTTGTAGAGCTTAGTATCTAAAGGGTTTATCCTTAACATATCTAAAATATAGGATCACAAGTCGAAGATGATTCTCATATGTATAATGCGCTGAAAGAGAATATTGAATCCACTGTCTCTAACATTTTTGTCTTTTTCTCTCATTCAGCTCTCTATGACAAGTAGTAATTACACTATTGCTTTAGCTTTATTATAATCGCTTCTCAACTATAGTTTATATTTTATTGTTAGGTCTGTGAGCCAAGAGAAGCGATCACACTTTTATCTTAGCTCTATGAACCGAAAGCGTTCACACTTTTATCTTAGTTTAATGGACATTATGAACGCTCTAATAATATAATCAGAAATATTATTACACAAATTAAATGTTTTTTTTTTAATTTAAATGCATTGACAGCGTTACTGCGAGTTACAAATAGCCTTATGTAACAAGTGCATGTAATGTGTTAAGGAAATATTAGATTTATTATTCGCGATATCTTCGTCTAAACAAATAAATAAATGAAAGAGGGTGCGCGATTGTGTAATATTAGAGATATCTTTTAAAATACGAGCGTCATAATTTTACGATAAAATTCACGTTTGGAATATTGTTCAGAATATTACGCGATCGTTGTATATATAAAACTATAATGGAATTCGCGTCGAAAATATTATATAAAGTGTCACGCGCGATTGTCGTATTTTCAAGTGTAAAGAACCACCCATCGATTAACATTGATTTTAAGCATAGAAGATTGAAATTGCGAATTGGAAATTCAAATTCGATCAATCAAGTAACTTCAATTTTACTTCTGTTTTAATAGTCTTATACTAACTTTATGTTAATGCCAACGGCACATTATATTCTATTAAAAAAAAGATCAAAATACAGATTATTTTAAATTGTGATAATTTAGATTTTAAAAATTGTTTTTTATTTTCAAAAAATTATTTTAAAAATAAAACTTTAAGCTTTCAAAAATTTTAAACAAAATTAAAACCATTTTTTTACTCCGTGCAATTTTACATAATTTTGCATTTATCAGCAAAAGCATTTAAAACAGAAGCAGTTTTCAAGTTTTGAAATGCATTTCTAAAAATTGTTTTATGACCATTTCTAAGAAAATTATATAAATTTATATTTTGTCATTATTGTTATTAATTATTATATTCCAAGCCCCTGAGGCCCTTTGATAGTTACAAAAGTTCTCAATGGTATTCATCGTATTGATTATTTCGAATGCCTGACACTTTGCTGCATTTATCAAATCATGATAACTTATCTGTAGCGAATAAAAACGAATACGAATATTTGTTACTAACTGTACCAACTTTTGCTTCAATTTTTATATCTAAAAGTTTATAAATTTTTAGAGATAAATTATGTAATATTACATTAATTAATTGCAAATTATAGTAAAATAATAAATATAGTTTTTTTGCATTCTCTATTGGTTGTTGTAATATTTATTATAATATAATATATTACAATTTCCATACATATATATATAATGTTTATTTTAATGCGTACAAAACACAGTACAATATTTATATAACGCAAAAGCATGAAATTCTATCAATCATATTATTATATAATTTTACACGATAACTAGCCTCGATTAAGTAGCGCTAATTCAATCTACTTATTATATACGAACAAGCTCTAATTAACTGTTTTTTTTTTTTTTTTTTTTTTTTTATGTAGACGAGCTAGGAAACTTTTTCAAAACGTTATCAATCGCGTAGCAAATGTCCTCGAAAACTTCCGCTTCTTCTTTTTCACCGTCGATAACCACAAGATGTTTTTTATAATATTTAAGAACTGATTTGATCTTTTCTTGATAGTGCTTAATTCGGAGTAATTTATCGTCGATTATGCTCATCTGTCGCTCTGTGGTGGTGACGGTTTTCGCCAGAACCCTGTCTATTAACAGCGAATTTCTGACGAGCAGGTACAGAACGAGGTCCGGTGGACGGATGCGACTGTTGAAGTATTTACATTGCATTTTTTCTCTGGGAAATCCACTTACTAGAAAACCTCGCGTGGTACTTAATTTGCTCAACATTTTTTCCCCAATAAGCTGTACCATGACATCCGGGGGGACATTCTTACCCTCGGACATTAAGTGCGCCAAAATTATGCCTTTTTGTGAACCGGTGGCTACTTCGTGGCGCAATAGCTCTCTGGTTATGATAGTGCAAAAGCCGTAATGTTTTTCTATACGTGTACATTGTGTTGCTGTTGGAAAAAAATTAAATTGTTTTTAAATTTAAAGCAATTGAAACTTTACATATGTATAACCATTTTTTTAAAAATGTGATCCAAATTAATAATATATTATCATTATTTTGCGCATTTTTATCTTCTAGTAATTATTAATATATTGTTAGATTAGTTATTTAGAATATTTTATTAATTTTTTTAGTGGACTATGATTAAAATTTCCTAAAAAATACTAAAAAAAAAACTAAAAAAAGATATTTTTAATATCTATGAAATTATACATAATTGAAAAAAAAAACAATCTAATTATTACTTATGTATTAATTGATAAATTCGGAATATTTAGTTTTAAAATTGTAAATAAAACCTCAACACATACCTTTTCCTGCTCCAGGACCGCCGATTAAAAAAATGATTGGCACTGTTGATTCCTTAATTGCTGTAACATTGGACTCATTGTTTCTTGGGATCAAAGCACTTAAAGGATCGATAGGTTTTACGCAGTTGCCCATTTTTACTTTTTATATTCTTTTCGTGATATTTATTAACTATAATATTGTGTTATTTTTTTTATAAGCGGTTATATACGAGAAACAAAGTTGTGCATTTTCTATATGACATATTAAGATCTTGAAGTTGAAGCTCTAAATTAACATTGCGAAAGAAACAGTATCGATTTGAAAAATGTCGTGAACATAGGAGTGATATAATATTTTGGAAAATTTATAATAAATAAAAAATGTTTGATGATATCGGCTTTTAATTATACTCGAAAATCTATTATAAACTACAGCATAATTATGAATTTATTCACAACGATTCCTATCGTGGCTAAAGTAATCATCTCTTTTTTCGATTGTTGGTTATTTGCTTCACTCAAGAAAAATATGGTAATCATCCACTTTATTAAATATGTTTGCAAATTTATTAATTCAATAGTATTTACGGTTTTTATAGTAAAATTAAATTAATTCTTTTTTATTTATAATCTACTTTTTCTAAAGAAAAACATTAACCTAAGTTTTATAATAAAATTTACTCAAATTTATTTTTGATGATTCATATTTATGAGTTTTAATCTTAATATGCGTGGGACAATAATTTATTAGAATAATTTTGATTTCTTTTTTTATCTGTTAGCAATATGTACAATGCCATTAAGCTGGCCCGTAAATTTCTTCCGAACTTTGAAGAGCAAAGATGTAGGACTCTTAATAATATCATCAATAAATCGAATCAGTTCAATGAACGCGACGAACTGAAATATGTTACAAAATGTCGAGTTGCCATCGTTGGCCTCGGTGGAGTCGGCAAATCTTTGGCACATTTATTAAAAACGTATCCAGGGAGTCTTACGGAGCTCCGACTTTGCAATCGAAGCGATCCCGAGGGAATAGTTGAAGAATTGAATCATATACCTACAAAATTGCCTGTTCGAGGATTTAAGGGAATAGATAGATTGTCCTTAGGCTTACAGAACGCCGATGTAGTCGTCGTGACTGCGGGAATTGCCAGGAGGCCAGACATGGAAAGAAGGCATCTTTTTATGGTATATAATAATTGTTTGACTTGTCTTCTACAACACATATGGATTTATTAAGTTAAAATATTAAAATTTATGGCATATAATGATTTGCACATATCTTCTTGTTCAACATATAGGCTCTAAATGTTATTCAAAGTTTATGAAGAAAATTAATTAAGAAACCAATACTAGTTTTTACAGATAAAACTAGGAAGGGACAAAAAGTTGTTTTATCTTTTACGATCACGTGATATAAAGTTTTAATTTATCGAAATGTTGTACAAAATAATTTTATTTTAACACTCAGTGATTTAAAAAAAAATTGAATTAATAGATTCTAAAAATTAAGCTAATTTAAAACGATGCAACCTCCCACGAAGACTTCATATTCGAATATACTTATGCCGTTCACCGTAGGAGAACGCCGCGTTAACAAGAGACATAATCAACATCTGCGCAGACAGGTGTCCTGATGCTCTGATAGCCATAGTGACGAACCCTTTAGACTCGATGGTGCCAGTCGCGGCGGGAGTCCTAAAGACGCGCGGGGTTTATCGGCCTGAAAGGCTCTTCGGCGTCTGTCAGATCGACCAGATGCGGGCGCAACGTTTCTACGCGCAGGTTATTGGTCAAGAACCGAGGAGGACTTACGTTCCTGTCGTGGGTGGCCACGCGGAAAACACCACAGTTCCTTTATTCTCCAAGGCGAGGCCGAACGTTCCCTTAACGGAAGAGGAAACTAAAGCTCTGATCCAGCTTGTCCGGGAAGCTGGGAAAAGAGTCGTTCAAGTAAAATAAGAATTGAGTTCTACGAACGAGTGAAAGTAACGTTTGTTATACAAAAATACGCGTGTTATCGCGCTGTATACAAATATAAAATTTAATATCACACATTCAATATTTTGTGTAATCAAATTGAATTAGTGATCAGATTCGGAATAATATTTTTCAGAAAAATTATTGATCCGGCATTCTATTCAAATCTTTTATGCTGTCTATCTTAGGCAAAGAAGGGAGCGGGCGGGTCTACGTTTTCAATGGCATCGGCGACGCTGTCCTTCGTTCATAATTTGTGCCGCGCCATCCATCACGAGCCACATGTGATCATTTCCGCTTACGTGGAGTCGACGGTAACCAATGCGCGTTTCTTCAGCAACGAGTTGCTGCTCGGGCCACGTGGCGTTCATAGGAATCTCGGATACGGCACGGTCACGACGTTCGAACAAAACCTGATAGACGAGGCGGTGTTAGTGCTTCAGCATGATATTGCGTTGGCCGATGATTTCGTCAAGAAAAACGTCAAGTGACGAAAAATACAAAAATTCCCGTTTTTCTCACTAAACGCGTGGGTAAAAAATTCAATTCTTCACGATTTAATTACAATTGTGCGATTTCAATTATAATTTGTATCATCTTTCTTTATCTGCCTGTAAATATTTTTGCCTGTGATAAAATAATCGTACTTTTAATAATTATAATATACAGTAATTTTTATGCATTTAACTAACTTTTTTTGCAATAAACAAAATAGTGAAATGAATTACTCTGTGCGGTCACGTGTTGGATAACAACTTTCCTTATTACGCGTTATTTCAAATTTTTAATAACTATATTTTTCTTATTTACTTGCGAGTTTATCGATATCAGAATTTGCTCAACATTGGACTTTACGATCTATAAACTCTAAAGTTCGTTATCTCACAACATTATGGCAAATGTTTAGAATTCCGTTATGAATATCGCAATTATCTTCAATTACTGCCGGTTGCACCATGCTTCGTCGGAATTCGAGGAGCATGCGACTAACGGGATAATTGTCTGCTAATCGGGCTTTGGAATAAAAAGCGGACACAGGTATTGCGCTATTGTGACGAAAAGTTGCACAGTTGCTAGAAGGCTTTTGTATTTCACGTCGTAACAATACGCTGTCATTGTAAGATATGGACCGATTCCCAGGTCGCACGGGTAATTTGCCAAATAACACGGGTCGCGCGATTCATTGAACGATCGTGATCCAATGCAACGGTTACGCGGCTCGGAAGGGCTGATATTATCTTCTGAAACGGAAATTGCGCATTCTGCCGCCCGCGAGAGAGATTCCGCGAACTTGCGGTGACGCAATAACGCAATTTGTTTGTCACCTGGGGCGACGCTCGGCAGGAAAAGAAGGAGAATGTAGAAGTGAAAGCCCTTATATCCTTTCGAAAGATTAGATCAGAAATTGTTATATTGGTTTAGTTCCCAGAATTATATCGCTAATAATTATCAAAGTTTAATTATTATTTGTAGCGATCGTGAAAAAGGCAAGTTAATGCGTCCTTATAATTTGTATTATTAATTTCCTTATTACAAAGTAATTTAAAAAATAATATCGCAACCGTGTATTTTATAAAAAAGTAAACATCGCGAAATTAAGATAGAATATTGCTTTACTACAAGCTATTTGCATATATTACATATAATATTATAGCTATAATACGCTACTTTATGCACTGCTGCTTTCAGTAATCTAATTTCGATAGAATGCAAGATTGTGGAGAAGATGATAATTTCGCTTCATCTAACATTAGCGAATTAGCTTCGGTGTACGCGTTTTATCACCATTCGTTAATTAGCGATCGCGATAATATCGGAGCGTGCAGCATTTTAGGACAACCGCGGAAAGCTGCCACGCACGATTGGCGAGCCCGTTAAAAATGCTTGTTGGAGGGTATTAGCGTCCTTCCAACGTGAACCAGATCGCGACGTAAGATCGCGATTAAATGGCATTTACGGCGGATTAGAAGTGACGCGCGACTCGATCGCTACTTCGTTAAAAGCGCGGAATTACACGTTGGAATTATGCATGTAAATCTGTCCGTGATCGCCGTCTTTAAATATCGGCGTCGGTGGCACCCGACTGCATAATTCGCCGAACAAGTTCGCAGTAAGTTCCTGAATCCGAATCTTTATGAGGGAGTTGCGAATTAATAATAGATGCACGTGGAGAAACGGGGGGATTAATTTATGCGATTACACGAACACGTTTCCCTACCGCATTATTTTAATGTCAGTTATTTCATTTCATTCCGCTCGTGTCGATTGCATTCGATGGTATTGATTTTTAAAAATCATTTTTACTTATTTATATTTCCCGTAAGAGCAAAGTGCTCTTGATAAGGTGCTGAATTTTATTATTTTTTTAACACTCCTTTTATATTAATTAGAGAAAGTAATTTGTCCCGGTTGAATGAAGATCGACAGATATTCAACATTCCCCGAACTTTCGAGTGAGAAATAATCAATAAATTCCTGACTCATGAATTGCCTGATTAAGATAGAATGAAGGGCCTTCTCGGCTTCGTCGATAAAATCATAAGCGCATTTCTCGTGCGAGTGAAATTAGGGAAACAGGTTCGGTAGCGGTATTTAAAAGGCCAGAAGAGGATGGACTAGCGCGATAGCACGCCAATCATACCTGCACCGTCGCATTAGCGATAACGTGAAATTACCACGAGGCATGATTCCCGTGAATCGGGGCCTCAACGCGTGAGCGCCGACTTTATTGAAAGGCAATCGCTGCTCTGGGTCTCTCCGGCGTGGAAAAAGCGTTTCCAAGCGATCGAATCGTGGAAGGGAAACTGGTAGTCCGAAACGGCGATGCTAACATCGCTCGTGCACCGTTCGTGTGGATCGCCATTAGAAATTCCCACGGCGTTTTATCGCTGCATTTCCGCAAAGAAACTTTATGCCACCCGAGACCCTATTCTGCCACAATCAATGATCGGAATGAAGACATATCGCCATCGCGCGAATTGAAGCGCAGCGCGAAAATCCCCGCAATTCGAGATCTCAATTGCGCGCTCTTCGTATCTCGCATTTAATTAATTTATGTGCATAATTTCGCGGCTTATTTTTCAGTCGTTAAAAGCGTACTTTTTCCCTCTTGCAAAACGCTCGTTATTTTACGTACGCACGCCAGTTCAGCGTAATAAATGTATCTTTTTACTAATTTTAATCTGATTTAGTTGAGGCGAGATGACGTTAATTAGCTAGCTTGTTTATTGCACGTTCTGCAATAGGGTTCATTGGAATTTCTGCAATTTAGTATATTGCGCATTAATGATTTTTTTTTTACGCTGTAATTATACTAGATCGTTTGCACCTAGCAAACGTCCTAGCTAACGTGCTAACGTTGGTCTTTAGCGTCGTTCACGTCACTTAATGTATGAACCCTTCGGCTGAGAAAGTCGTAGATATAAACGCAGAGCTAGAACTCTTAGCAATGAGAGCTCTACGCTAATGGCCGGTAGTGTAGTTTTAAGAAATAGTCGGTTAAGATGTCTCGCCGTTGATTTATAACGCTCATTATTTTACGCCGATTTACATTGAAACGAATCCAGACGATATGTCGTAATCGTAATGCGCATTTTACTGTAGAAGGCCATTCAACGCGCCGCACCCAAGGGGTTAATCACTAGTTATAAAATTTTCGCATTTCTGCCGTTAAACGGGTCGTGATAATTGCGTAAAAATTTCGCTCTTCACACCAATTATGTAACAGAGAATGCACGGACGCGCAGATCAGCGCCTAATATTAAACCGTTGCTCATTGCGCGGCAGTGAAAACGGATTTTGCCGATAAGTTGCGCATGTACCAGATGCCAGCGAATGAATTGCGCGCTTATTTCCGCGCCTTAATAAATAACAGTCTCCTCGGGAGTTTCGCAAAAATTGGAGCAACCGCGCGCCGGGCCGACGTGTATTTCTTAAAGTTGCACAATGAGAGCTCGAAGAGACACGGCTGTCTTTGTCGTGATAGACAAACGACGATCGCATTGCTCCGCCTTTATCGCAATTAATGGCGTGAAAGGCGCGATTTTACGCGTGAAACGCGAAATCCGCTGCTTAAAATAACATTTTTCGCAGAATTCAGGCACCGTTGATTCGCTAGCTATCGCGCCGAGTCGATGACAGTTCGCGTTCGCGTTCGCCAAGCGTGTTATTGTTGTGGGCACGTTGTTCAATGCACAAACCATTGATCGTTATCGCCTGAATCGAGCAATTATGACGCAACATTAATGATCCTGATGAATGGTGTCATCAAGTCAATGACACTGCGAGCGGTGCCTGCAAAAAAGCAGGTAGCTATACAAGTCGCGCAATTAGCTCCACTTGCCATACTATAATCACCGTATTACATCGAAACATTGCGTGGCATTTAAATGTGCGAGAGAGGATCTGATAAATATTTAAATCTCGTTAATTGCCATCATTACGCACCGCGATAACTATAATTGAGCAACTTAAACAGAGATACTTCATCATAATCGTTATTGTTGCTAATAAAATTACGGACACTGATTCTTTCTCACGTTACTTCTACGAGAATGTTTTTAATACTTCTCTGCAATACTTTATATGCAGGTATACATAAAAAAATTTCTGTAAACTTTTAACATTTTCAAATATGTTTTCAATACATATTGTTCTGTAAAAATTAGATGTTCGTAAAATATATATATCTTTAACGAGTTCAACACAATTAATCCAATTTAAAATGTCAAAGTCTCTGATTGTAATCTGATTGCAAGAATCTTCTATTTATCGAAACGGGTTTTTGCCCGATAAACGCTGCTTTGCGAAAGGATTGTTCCGTTATCGCACGAAAATTATTTCTCGTGCTTTGACAGTGCGATCGAGAGGATGACCCGATATACTTATTTATACCTCGCGAGCGAACGAAGCTGATGAACGACGATGATACACGGAGCAAAATGCAGTCCGGACGTCTTGCTCTAGGAACGCAGCAATTTAGCGATATCAGCCGACAGGCCGACGTAACTAATTCTATCTACGTAGCGCCACTTGATAATTTGCTCGGGAAAACATATTAGATCGCCACCAAGGCGGTCGCTAATTACAGGCTGTCCATGCGGCTGTCCATACGGATGCATCGGCGCTGCGAAGGAGATGTTAAACCACTCCGGCGAAAGTCGTCCGGCTTCAATTATCAATGTCAGCTGCTGTCATCGCTTCCTCCTAAAACTTCTGAAAGCGGCGGGTTTTCTCGATTAATCGCAATTTCTCCAACACCTGTATTTACGGATAATTCAGAAATTGTTTACGCGAAATATCGACTGAAAACACGTATCACTTACTTTTTGGTAAATAATAAGGTGTAATATTTTGTGTTATATCGTATTTAGTGAAACTTATTTTTAGAAAAAGAAAGTATTAATATAAATCATTCTCTGAATTAAAGACATCTCAGGAATCTTCATGGTTTGGAAATATTTCTATAAAAAAAAAACTAGGTGCTATTAATCTTTTGTAAGAATTTGCGGCAGAGAATCATCAATAACAAATAGCTAACCGGTCACGCATCATATTGATATTTCGCAGTAGCGAGATCTGACGTACGACCAGCTGCACGAAGCAATATGTTCTCATTTTGCTCTCTTTTGGCGCACAGAGGGATTAACCAGGTTCTATCTTTGTTTGAAACGTCATGTCTATGTTCGACATCTCGTTACGACTGATCAGTTAATGCTTTCCAAGAAAAATGAGATTCTGCGAAGGAATATTCATTATGTGGTTTTGCGAATTATAATATTATAAATAACATATCTTTGATTCATCTTCAGACTACCTAATTTGTTAATAAAATGTCGACTTTACTGAACGAAACGCCTCACGCAATCTACGCTTAAATTACTGAAAGTAATTCGATTTTATCCAATTACATCTATCTTTTCTTAATACAATTTTTTATGAAATAGTTTTTGGAGTTATTAACAAAGGAGAAAAATATACTTTTTTTGTTAAAAATTTAAAAGATAAATATAAAGATTTTATTGCAAAAATTGGGTTTTTTGGGTTTTTAAAAATATTTTACACTTAACTATCGAAAATTTTGGATAAATTTTTTTTAATAAATAATTAATTTTAATTTAATTAACAAATTTTGTTATGTGAAATATTTACAATATTTTAGACGTGCCACGTAAGATATCGATTCTTTTCGTGTCTTTAAATTATTATGATCACATTGGTTGATTTCCGCGAGTAATTTAATAAAAAATGATAGATTTTTTAATTAATTTTTTTCAAAGGTTTATTCTGTAAAATTTTGTGTCCTGGAAGGAAGAAAAATAGTCTTGCGTCACTGTTAAAATAACGTTTGCATACTTTGTTGCCAGGTGACGTGCCACATGAGGCACCCAAAGCTCGATTCCGCGATTCCACGCGGACATATAAAGTCGGTCCTCCACCGACGGCAGCCGTCAGTACGAAACGACACCTCTGACAGAGGAACACGGCTTTCGGTCTCCTCCGGGCTGCAACATGCTCTCGCTATACTTCATACACGTTTAACGTTACACGCGAGATATCGAAAAAAATATCAGGAAAACGCGATAAATCTTCATGAAGCCATTTCGTAAACATATCTCTGCGAAATTTACGATTGCATCTTATTGATAAACACGGTTTTACTGAGCGCTGGTGAATTAATTAGCCATAAATTTATTAACTTATAAATTAAACTTTACTTGTTCGAGAAAATTTTGTAAGTAAAGTGCGGTTTATCAAGATGAATCCCTTGGATGTAATAACAATTTTCTTTGCAAAGTTGCAATTAGAAGACGAATTTTGTGTATCAATGTGTGAGTTGATTTCGGCTGCCGCATCTAATTAGTGTGCTCGTCCTCTGTCAACAGTATATATACACAATCCGCACTCACAACAGTGCAACAGGTTAGTTAAGTGTTTGCAAGATCAAGATTTAACGTAATCTTTTAAATAGAAATTTAAAAAACATAAAATTATAAATTATTTTTAATTTTGATTTTCAATAAGATAAGTTCAATAAAAAATAAATATTCCTAAAGTTTAAAATTATGAAGCACACGATTATTTAATCATAATTATAATACATAAATATATATATAAAATATAATTGAGAAAATAGAGTGATTTAGCGGCAGTAATTAACGTAATTTCACACAATATTTAAAATAACTTTATATAGACGTGTCTAAACAAGAATAATTTATCATTAATAAATTACACAAATATAATAATGCATTAATTTATCGTAAACATACTGAGAATTGATAAAATCTATTTTCTATACTTTGAAAATTTATGATTGTACTTAATTCAGCAATTAGAGCTTAGATAAAATGCTGCTTGGTTCCTTTTAATTATCACAGTCTGTATAATTGCCAACGCACCAATTAACGAACGCCGTAGACAAAAATGTGCAACATGCTCAAAGGCTGATTAGCTACATGCCACTTTCGTTCGAAAATTACTCCTTATTCACAGCCTTGTTCACAGGTTTGCCTTTTGCAAACGCGTATTAATAGTGTGGCGATGCTGGTGCTTCGATAATCGTAAAAATAAACGGCACACCGCGACTTGCGTAAGAAGATTCCCTCAAATGTTCTATCTTGCCGCGACGTAACGTGTTTTCACTGCAATAAAGTACACACCTAATAAACAAGAGTCAGATAGAAAACATACATACGGAAACGTATGTGAATAATTTCCTAACTCGCAATAAGAGCTTCCACATGTACGCTGAATGGTATCTTCGGCACGTGTTAATGGTTGCTTGTTTGCAATGAGCTACTACACTTTTAATTTACATCCTTATCATGCAAATTATAATCAATTCAACATTAATATTAATGGAAAAAAAAAAAGAGAACTTTTAGTAAAATGAATCGCAATCGTCGCAAATCACGTAACGGCTTATAAATTCTTATTTAAAATCGCTTTTGATCGGAAATACAAGACATATACACTGAATAAAAAGTTAATAAAATTATTGTGCATAATTATGCATGCGCAACTTATTTGCTATTCGTAGTACATTATTTTTAAGCGCACGCGCAACACATTTGACACACCCTCGGGCAATAATTGTAAGCCTAATGAGCAATCCGTATGCTCTTAACGATCGTATATCACACGGGCTAATTTGCATCCCGCCGTGCATTTATACGCGTTAATAACGTTGCGATCTCGTTTCGAGTGTCAGATGCACAATCCCTTTTCGACTTTATGGATATGTTTGTCACTGAACAACGCACGTCAAACTTACACGACAGCATTGTGCACCGGGTACATTGATGTTATCGCTCTCGACATTTCAGAATGTGGAGCTTATAATGGTGTTCACTCGCGGGTTCCGTTTCTGCAAAAATTCTCCGTGGCACTACGACCGGCGCACGCTCGACTGCGGCGAATTTATCGTACTCGATTATACAAGTGCACTTGCATAATTAGCGACGCGACTTCGCCCGCCGTCTTTGTCGGCGATTTATCTCGTAGCGCGCGCATTCGATTTACGCGGGGATCAGCTTTCCATTCTGTAAACGAACGGAATTAGTTACGATGTATTTATGATCTGCATACTTGCAATTCTTACGACTTTGATTAATCGATTTTGGCGAAAAAATGCACGACCCAATTCTATTTCGAAACGGAAAATTACATTACAAAATCGCGCTGTCACGAAAGAGGGACGGTCGTTTGAAGAGAACTTAAAGACACTTAAATCTGAATTTTTCTCTAACTATCGACATGCACAGCTAAATACGATAAATAGGGAAATCTCTCGTTTGTATAATCTGCAGATAATTCTAGCTCCGGGCTACTCCACCTTCGACAGGTCGACGTACGGGTAATATAAGTTCTTGTCTAACGCTCACTAGCAACTGGAGCATGAAAGCATTATACGTGCATGTGCGCTCACATGCGCGCCAGCCGATGACTTCTCTAATATCCAATTTCCTTCGCCACGGACAGTCTCTCTGGCGTCGCGCCACAACATTTGATTTGAATGTCAAACATCGTTAAGTGCAAACAGGACATAACGATAATTAAATCGCGAGTTATTAATTAAATAAATGACAAGACTAATGCAAATTATCATACTTGCATTTTCGTAATTTCTACCACGGCACAAACTGCACAGTAATAAATGGGCTGAAATTTAAAAATAGCACAGAACAGCTGACGTACTGGTGCAAAAAAAATTCGAATGTTAATCAGACACTAAATATTCTCGCTTGGAACTCGCAAAGAAACGTTCACATTTGCGATTAGCCACGTGTATTCCCATCCTTATTTTTTACCTACAATATCGTTGGCGAATATATACGACACATTTTGTCTTAAGAATAATTTTATTCTCAAGATATTTCTTTTCATTTTATTCTTATATAGAAAGTGTAACGTAAAGATACGAATAAGAAATAGCTATGAATGAATTTATAGGTCGTACAAAGTAATAAACTTTGTAGATAGTATTATTTTATTATTTTATAAATATCTTGTTAAGCAATAACATTTAAGTAAGATTGAATTTACAAGGGTTCAATCAAGCTCTCGTAAAGTTGCAGATCGTCGGGACCTTATGAAGATGATGATGTAATTGCATTCCTCGCGATTGGTGCCGGTGTTAACAGAATTTTATCTCTGGAATGTTACTATGATGTGCTTATCGTCATCATTCGCAAAATATCGCAGAAATAACTTGAAGACTATTCGATGAAACTGCGAATTCCATAGTAATTACGCGAAAAGATACGGAAGAACTGTTATATTGATTCATTTATTAAAAGAGACTCAAAGTGTACGCATCTTTTAACACTGTATTTTGAAATGTTTTAAAATTATTTTACTCACAATATTATTAAATCACATAATTGCCGCAAATTAATTATTATCATTACAATTAATTAAAATTAAAAAAAAAACAAATAATAACAAAATTACGTTCTCTAATATAAAAAAGATTTTATGTTAATATATAAAAAAATTTAATATCTTAATAGGAGATCGAGAGGTTCAATGAAAAGACAGTTTGCTTTGCGATTCAAGTAATCGAAGAAAGTTTTAATCGACAGCGAAATCGACATTACAACGAGCAGTGATTTGAAAGCGTGAAAAAATGACGTAAAAATTAGACGCGCAGATAAAAGTGTGCATCGTCGTCCGGAAACTGCAGCGAGATGCATCGACAGTGAGGCCGAGGGAGCGAAAATCCGTCAAGATGCAATCACTCGTCCTTCCCTTTTTGCTGCTATCTTTAACGGTAAGGCATAAGCGCAACGCGCGACTAACATATTGACGCGTGATTTACCGCGCCATTAAGTCGGCCGACCGGCTGCAGCCTCAATGTCAAACTCGTATATCAAACGTGGGCGAAATTGTTCGTAAATATGTTCCGGCATGTGTCACGAACATCGCACCGCCGGTCTTGACCGCTGAGGTCGATCACATAATTTCCTCTTGGAAACAAAGATAAGAAACCAAAGTCTTTATACCAATTTGCGAAAGTCTTGAATTTTATCGGGATGAGATGGCAGAATTCTAGACTTAAAGACTGGAGATAAAGAGACGAGAGAGTTTATTGACCGTAATCAGGTTTATAACTGATTTTACTTTTACGCGTATTGTTACCGAATGCTATTAATCAATAAATTCTTTTATTTCTACCGATGTATCTCTGCTAATAATTTATTTAGTAAGTGTGAGGCACATTTTGTTAAAAACAATATAATGATATTTAATCCATAAAAATTCACAGAGATAAGTTTAGAGAAATTTTTCAGAAATGAGCTCTGTATAATCTTTGATCTTCGGAATACAAATCGAATGGGTCTGTTCCGATGTCTATTTTCCCTTTTTTGGCTTGTAACGTTTTTTTCAGCCGAGACGAGAGACTCTTGTTGATGATAGTTCGGCTTCTACAAGGTAATAAAAAAGTGTTACACGGAGACACTCTTCGTCCCACGATGATAAGAGTCTTTTATAAGAGGGCGTAGCTTTATCTACATGCGTGGCGGAAATTCTCCGAAAATGCGCGCATATATTTTTAACGTAGGTTAACGCACGAACACATAATTGATACCATTGGTGCATAGTAGTTAAAATATAAATTTTCAAGAAACTTATAAAGCACATATATGGAATAATAAATATAAATAAAACAAGGTATCAATTTTAAGATGCAACAAAATAAATAATGCAGAAAACATCTTTTCAATCAATTAGATTTTTATTAATAATAAAACGTTGAAAAAAATCGAAAATTTAAGAAAGTTGGTTGAACAGATCGTTTTAATCTATTTTTAACACCGTAAATATATTCTTTAATTCACTTATATGCTTTTTACAAAATTGTAATAAATATTTTAATATTGCAACTCATTATTTGCACGTTACCTTGTACGCATGTTTAAGTTTGCAGTTTTTTTCTTAATATTAAGATCAAAGTGCTGTGGTACGTCAATTAATCACTCTGTTAGGGAAAAACATGTTCAGTGAGCTGCGAGGATACTTTCGTGTAGAAAAAATATAGCATGTTGTTTTATAAAAATTGCAAAAAATATCGCTGGATATTAATTAAAACAAACGATCAGCCTTGTACGATAATGTCATCATAATATCACCTCGACTGGCCCGACCGGCTCGCGCGTAAAACGCTGTTATATTAGCATAATTAAGCGCTACTGGCGCCTAATTGTGGATAATTTAGAGACGCGCGACAGCCGTTCCTTTCTACGCGAATCAGCGGCGACGTGCGAAGATCTCAAAGTTAATCGAATTTTCAGATAATCAAATATATACGCGGGATATTGAGTTCCGGTATGTGTGATGTAAATTACGTTTGAATAGATCTTGTATAATGAATGTGTTGAATAGGAAGTCTCGCTTAACACATTCCTGCGGCTAAGTGCGCTGCCGGCCGTGTGTATTTTTAGAATGGCAGAATAATATAATCGGGGCAGAATGTGCAACTTCCTGCCACATGATCCGAAATCGGATCGCGAATCCCAACCGCGAGGAATTTTTAAAGCGGCCATAAATTTTATACTTTCTATAAATATCGCACCCGCGCGCTCTCTCTCTCTTTGAAAAAGGTAGAAACTCAATATTACAAAATAGTTTTTATTTTAGAAACTGTTATCGTTATCCAACATACATAAATGTGGTGATAAAATATCTTTTTAAATTACAAATCTTTCATTTTCTTAATATTCAAAGTTTTGAGTTAAAGGCCAAAGATTAATAATAAATTTGTGTTCTTTAACTTCAACGTAACCTTAATGTCAATTTCAAGTATGAATTACTCTTTCCATATCGCTGTCCTATACGTTCACTACATTATGAACGTTTTTGCAGAACATTCTTTGTACTGAAATACGACAAACGATGTCCGCGGGGCAGTGAAATTTTCGCAGGAAACTACTGTTATAATTTTTACGGCCGGCCAAATTACGACTTTCACTGGCCTACAATCTATTTGACATATTTATGTGGCGGTTATTCGTCTTTATTACTGTGGACGCGTGGCGCCAGAAGTTTGCGTCGATTTCGCATATCCGCAGCGCGCTTATTTGCAATCCACGACGTCTTTATTTACTGCATATCCGTTTTGTTTAATGATTTACGAGATTTCTTGTCGGCTTGAGAGCGGAATTGAATTTTCTCGGCTGGTATTGACAAAACATACATCGCTGACCAACCTTTATGTCGCTGTCGTCATTTGTTCTCGAAATATTTTATGTGCTAAGCTTAAATGTTCATTATTTACAGCCTTCGTCAATTTTGCAGAAGAACAATAAATGACAAGATCCGTTATTTACAGCAAATATATGGAAATCTTTATTACTAGATAATTTGCGAAGATAATGGAAAATTACCTATATTCCGGCTTTAAGGAACTTTAAAGGTATGCAATAACAATGTGTTAAGGATAATGAAAATTTATGTTGTTCTTCAGATTATAACCGTGTAAGGTGTAAAAAAAATTGTCACAATGTATATTTATGTAAATCGATCGATATAGAATGCATATTATTATTTATAGAATCGTATAGAATCTAACATAAGTTTCTTGCTTTCAAATTATATTAATCACATTTTTCTTAAACAGTCGGCAATTTCAGATAATTGAGCAGTTTGGATAATTTGGATCTCGAGGTCAAACATCAAGTAGTTTAGACATTTCGAGTTAAACAGTTTGAACAGTTGGAATATATTTTTAGCATATACATCTAATGCATACTTATCTCATTTGTGCCCATTGCAAATTTATATTATGCACAATTTGTAGGCATCTGTTCAATGTCTTCGTAAACAAATGTGTTCTAAATACGTTCTTGCTCACTGCATTTCGCTTTGATTCTATTTATTAAAATAATTTCATATCTAAATTTTTCTTTTAAACATTTTACGAACAAATTTTATAAAATTGAAAATATGGACAATATAATTGACACATACGTAAATTTAGGTTGAAACAAAAAGCTGTTTATTTTGCATATTACTTGCTCTCATTTTTTTCAATGTTTAAACTGTTCAAATTTTTAGACATTATAAATTGACATTACAGATTATTTATGTCTAAACTATTTAAATTCAAAGCGGTCAAAGTATTTTTGCTCCAAACTTTGTTTCAACATACAATGCGTTTGGATTTTTTGTTTGAGTCCTAATTTAAATATCAAAAGTAGCGAACAAAGGAACGCAGAAAGCTACTTTAAGAAGAATTTTAAATGTTTGATCTAATGGCGGATTTACAAAAAGAGCATCGCGGTATATAAAATACAGCAGGTTCGTCATTATGTGCCGCATTTAGGGTGATGGGGATTTAACGGCTTGAGTGGCCACGAAAATAACGCACCGAAAATAAGCGCTAAGCACAGATTCGATGTTGGGTATCATCGTGAGACGATCGGCTCAACGCCGTCGATCTTGATTATCGTAAAAAGGGAGATGCACTGCCGCGCTGTCTCGGGTTCATTCAGCATCACTCTCGACGGTGACATTACGCATAATCCGGCTAAGCCGGCGCTTAGAAGTCTGATGAAGTGCATCCGATCTCCTAGACTGCGTTTTTGTACGCCATTCATCCGGTGTGTATGTTGCGTGTGTCTGTATGTCATACGTTAAAATAAAAAAAATTTATTGCATAAAATATAACGATAAAAATTATTTTTATCAAAAAAATTGATGCCGACATTTGATTCATATTTATCTCATTTCTGAATATAGTTTCGAAAAAACTTTTATAATTTTTGAACAAAAAATTAATTCTAGGATGCATAATTATTTCTACCTTTGAATCTTCATTTACTTAATTTTGTTAAAATAAATACAGAGGTGCATCGTTTTTTTCTGTTAAATTAACGAATTAAACGTGTAACTCGAAGCGGTTAATTAGGTGAGAAGAATGACACGCGCGCGACACATAATCTCTGAGGTAACCGAGAAAATCATTTAGTCGTCAAAAGATGCCCCTCCCTTTATCGCGTATATGTTTCTCAGCGGTGCGCCGAGTGTACATACGCACGCGTTATTTTATCGCAATGTAAACACCTGATGCCAGACGAGGAACTACACATACGCAGACTCGACAGAATTATGGCATGTTCATTGTTATTTACGATGTACGATGCGATTCCATAAATTTTAATATAACTTCTTAGTTGAAATTATTTCACTCGAACAGTTTCACACTATTGCCTCCAGAATAAGAACATCAGTGACATATTTGCGACTATGCTTAAACTCTAATTATAGCGAGTATCTGTTTAAATTAAACAGTTTTCTAAAAACTACGAAAACTTACTTGATTAACTTCAAAACAAATGATTGCAAAGATGTATTTATTGTCAACATTGTTTCTTGTTGACTTTCGAGATATTATTTTGATATATTTCACACGGTGATAAGTTTTACAATCATTTCGCAACGGAATCTAAATTAGAAAATTATTCTTATTTATATCATTGTTTGTATTACTTTTGCGGGTAATTCTTTCTCTTTCACATTCCGGTTGGAGCAACGAACGTTCTACGTCACTGTGCATTCATTGTTCGTCGCCGATTTATGAATTCACTCATGCGATATTCATACAATTAACATCGTGCGATCTCGCGTATACAAACGGCAAGCAAGTTGACATTCATCCCGAGTTAATCCAATTGAAGAGAGGAGTGTCAGTTTGGGCGCGGCTTGATGTGCAATTCGTCGATTAGACCTGGTTGAAAATGGACAGCCGGTCTCGATCGAGCCCCGTCACTCTTTTAAAATTACATTACACGTGACATGTAAAACGTCGAACTATGATATTGCAAATATTTTAGACACCGAGTAAAAACTGTGCTGCTAAAGAAACTTTTGAAACATAAATGCTAAGCTTACAGCGTTACAATTTATTTAATGCACCACACATTTTACATTTAGCGGAACAAATAATTCTTTATAGAACTTTAATTAAATTTTTGAATATCAGTTCTACTAATAAAGTTCGCGCGAATTTTGCTGAATAATGAAGTTTATGAGAATCTACACGAACTTTGTTGATTATTTGACAGAATTTTAGAATTAATAAACAAAATCATTTATGATATTAAGGCAATGTGGGAGCAATAGTTGGAAAAATGATTTATCGCGACAGACACTAGCAATCCAGGAAGCTGGCGGTAGATTAAACGAGATTTACGTAGACCTCGTGAGTGCCACGAATAGCACCACGTGGCATCGTGTGGCGTGATAATACTTTGATCGCGATTCAGGTCGAATCGCGCATCTTGCATCTCCAGCCACCGTTTGATCGCTTCATTAACCTTGATGATCTTACGCAGCAATCTGGCAAGGAAGCCAAAACATTCCACCATTTCGATGTACTAGATCTCGCTGCTATTTCGATATCTTTATAAGGTACTCTAAAAGAAACGTACACGATAAATATGGATCCAACGCAATTCACGCTTTAATAATTACGCGGGATGTCTTCCCTTCTCTTTATTTAAGTTCGATTTCTGTTTGTTATTTTGAACGAGGCACGTCATTGTTCCTGATTTATTTGCTTTTGGTGCTAAAATATATGTATTAGATCACGCATCTATAAAGTGTTCTTACGCACTTGTGCTAATTTTCAAGACGACTCATGACTAGTGTTTATTTTTATGCGTTAGCGTAACAGTGGGTGCGTTAACCGTGCAAATGCAAAATGCTCGTTCGTGCGTTGCACAGAGGAAAGGGTGATGCGAAATTATGACTGTCACGGCGTAAATTTAGACGATTTGCCACCGTTTCGATCCGTCTGCACTCTGCCATCTCGTCTGGCTAAACTCACGACGGTCTTCTGGAAATGAAAAATCGCGACACGCCAATTAGAAGATAACTTTGCCGTCTAAAAAAACGTTCTGCCATTTTTTTTTTTTAATGCATCGGTTATAATGTGCGACTAGCGACACGGAAATCGAGATTCTTATCAAGCGTACAAGCGCATCGCCTGTCTGCGCATCGAGAGTGGGTGTGTCGCTTCCTATTAATTCATTTCGCAGATTCGCATCAGCACGGCAATTCATGCTTTCTGCTAATTCCACTTCAACATCTGGGAAAATATAAGGATCCAGCCAGGATCGTTATTCATCGGCGATCTAACAGAGCGCTCAAGCTTTAATCTTGGATGCTGAAGCTTTGATTGATGTTCCGTTCACGAAGCTGCACAATTTATTATCTTTCTCGCGCATTTCTTAGCCGAGCACGTGTTATATCGACTGTTTCAGTGTGGTGTGAGAGTTGGCAGCGGTCATCTGATAGACGGAATTTTCACGGAGCCGACTTTGGAGCCGGGCTACAATTTGGTGGCGGTGGTCCCGCGTGGCGCCTTGGCATTGAACGTGACTGAACTCCGTCACACGCAAAACTATCTTGGTGAGAGAAACAGGCAGTTTATCCCCATTAATGCACGATGATTAAGATAGCAAAATTATTTCCGTTTAATTTCACGTCAAATTTTGTACTCCGCGTTTTAAGCGCACTTTGCATTTATTTATAAAATTATTTAAATAATGTTTTATCTTGTTTCTTAAGTATTTCTTATTGGTAATATTTTATAACATATTTTAATGACTGTAATAATTCTTTTAACGGCAGCATTACAAAGTATATGATTTTTTTTATAGAAAGTAAAATAAAATTAATTGGAAGTGCTTTATTATTAAGTATAAATTGATGTCGGTGCAAGTTTGTATATTTTGCAATGCAAATTGATCGTTACGTGTCTAGGTCGTGACTGGTAGATTCTTTTTAATGACGTTCAGATCCTATCAATGCTAACATTAATTGCACGATTGGCGCCAGATAGAATAATTCAGTGGTATCGCTTTGGATTTCGTGGAAAATGCAACTAACCGGTTGCGAGGAATGCATTTCCACCTACCGCGATTTCTCACCGTTTATGCTCACTGTTACGGTAACCCGTTATACGGCGTGGTCGTTAAATAGCGACCGCGCCCGATGATTAAGATCATCGCCGCCCCGCGAGTGATTACATGCAAAAATTAATTTGCAGCTGATACTCTATTTATGAAATCGAAAATGACTAAGCACGATTGAAGGAAATGAAAATTGCACTACTTTCCGCGGTAAAATTATGGATTTCTTACTCTTATATTTACAAAAGAAATATTTATGACAAAAAAATTGGAGATTATTAGACGCAGATTTATGCGTTAAAATAACTGCGTTGGCTTAATCATCTAGTTAATCATTCGCAATACTCGTCTCGGTCATTTTCTGAGAAAAACTCTTGACAACTAATAATTGCCTATTATAAAACAAGAAAACGCAAATCGTTATTGACGGTTACGATTATTGAATTTGCAAAAATAAATTGATTTTTTTCCTCTTTAAACAGTGCGTGGCGTGTCTAAGACGAAACATTAAAATACTTTACGTAACCTGCAATATTTTTATTATATGGCGTGCGCGGTTTTTGATTCTTGGGATTCTTGAGATTACGCTTTTTGAAGGATTTATGGATGAGAAAAGAAAAACCACAAAATGTTTGCAACGGCAGTAATTGATTTTCAATCTTTTCATTTTCATTTTATTATTCATTATTTTTTATTAAAAGCTATTCTAGCTTTTTCGAATTTGTAAGATTTTAGCTGCTAATAAAAGTTAGCAAGAGATAATACTATAACATATTAATATTTAACAAAAATAAAAGAAGAGGACATAAAAACATTAATGATAATAATAGTAACAAAATAAAAATAATTGATATTTGTGTTATTATTTTCTAAAGTGATTTTAATAACATATAAACAACGATAAATTTATTGTAGCAATGCTTAAAACAAATATTATTTTTAACTTTGGCAGTCAAATAATCAGAATTCGATTAGAAATTGAGCCTCAATTTGCAACGAAGCAATCATCATTGCCGCCTTCAATGCCGCTCGAATCCATTCATCGCTCGATCAGAGCAACGTAATGATTGCCTTTCACAGGATGCGAACAACAGATCATAATCGCTGTGTCTCCTATGCAATGATCGCGTCGTCGATAAGCGAACGAATCACCAGCGCGTGATTAGTCGGATCGTTAACAATGCTGTCGGAACTTTCATTACCGCCGACGCGATACACCCTCCCATTATCCTCACCTAATCTGCGAAGATAGATTACTCGAAGGCAGCAGAAAATCACTCTGCATAAAATTAAATCCACAATCTTTGAGAATACAAAGATAACATTGAAACATAAAAATGCATATGAAACTTTATTTCATAAATTTTTATAATTTAAATCTATTATAATTAAAAATTTTTAAGATGGATAAAGATCTGATATAAAAGAATAATATATTATAATAAATTTTATAATAAATTTTACTGCACGCACGTGTTTTGACTCCTTTTAATTCGTTTCCCTTTCACTTTACTTTTTCATTTACTTTGCGCAGAATACGTCTGTACAGAAACGCAATCTAATCAGTCGCGGCGTCGTAAATGGAACGGAGTCCGTTGTCCCACTAAATTAGATGCACCGGCCCGTGCTATGTGGATTACATAAATCGCGCGCGACCGTAACTCGCACATAAACGACCGCCATTGTACGCGTAAAGTCTCGCTTAAACGATCGTGATTGCCGGCTTTGGCGTGATCCGTGTCAATCGATGTGTCGAAGATCATCGCCACTCTTTCAATAGAACTAGTAGTTTATTTGCGAATAAATGCGGTCATCAAGTGACTTTTTGATCCAGCCAGTCAAATATGTTTGCAATGCCTTTAAGACAACTACATAGTTACATTAGATTGAAAAAGTTTTATCAGAAATAAATATATAATATGATGCAAATTAGGTTAATTATTTTTTGTCAATTTTATTAAAATATTTTTATCTCAAATATTATTCAGAACAATATCTTTTTTCTAGTTTTTATTGTATAAAAAAAAAACATAAAGTGATATAAATTTGCAGCTATTAGACTGCAAGATGGCAGCTATTTGTTGAACGGGAATTACACTATCAATTGGTCCGGCGAGTATAAGGCAGCTGGAACAACGTTTATTTATCTTCGTCAGGGTCCTCAGAATTTAGAAAGCTTTTCTGCCGCAGGTCCATTACAGGAACCCATAGATGTCATGGTAAGTAAAGTGAATAGATATTAATAAATCATGTGAGGCAGTTTAAGTAAGTGGGAGCCGTTCCCATGTGATGGAACAGAGCGTCAACGTTTAATATCCATATTTCAAGCTTCCAAGACATAATAAACATATCTGCATTTAAAAATAATATAATCAATAGTAAATGTTGATATGTTTGTCTGTGTAGTGAGAGTTGCGACTCTGTAGAATATTTTGCACCCTTCAGTCAAATTGTAGATATTATTATTACGCGATCGTAACAATGGTGCTTCACGAGCGGCGATATGAAACATTGTTGCGCGGGCAATCGTGGGCGTTAATAGGTTCAACCGAGTTCCACTTAACCCTTTCACCGCTGATTTTCCGCCACACGATCATCATAAATCATGTAGATGCTATATTTAGTGAAATTAAATTACCATTCTACTTTCATGTGTTAAAATTTTTAAGACTAAAATAATATACGAATTACTTATTGTATATTATCGTATATTATCGTATTGGAATGACTTATTGTATCTCTTCGATTACTATTATATTTCGTAGGTTTTATATCAAGAACCAAATCCTGGCATTGTTTATCGATACGTTATTCCCGGAAATTCTCCAAGAAGCACTCATCTCACGCACAATTCAGGTACATATTTCATCGATCGTGCATATTTAAAAAGATTTTGATAACTAATTTTGCTTATATTTTTAAAACTTATTTTACATAATACAAAAGAATTTAATAAAGAGAAATTAAATTTTTAGTATAACTCAATTTTCTTAAAATAACGAGGACTAATGATATTGATTTGTAAAAGAATTATTTATTTATAGTTTCCAATAATGGTGTCGAGCCTGGCTTACAAAATAGAAGGTAAAATTATTTTTAATACATCAACATATATTTAATTAATCTAAGAAATTGAAGCATTGTCACATAAATCAGCAATAATTTGCGTTTTTATTAATGTATTTCATAGTTAATTATGCATAATTTTTTTTATTACAAACACAAACAATTTAATTTTAGAATTGAAAACGGGCCTACAATAAGTGATGTAACACCCTCGCCGTATCTATCGCGACGTTACAGGAGAAGAAAATTTACCTGGAAAGCAACTGGCTACAGTGAATGCAGCAAATCATGCGGCGGAGGTAAACAAAATGTAGCTAGTAATTAGTTTGCTTTATGACAATTTGTGCGGATACGCCGGTACAAAGGGCTTCTGTGTATTACATAAGGTGTACAGACACTCAGGCATTTGTGTATCAAAGAGCACACACAGCAGCAAGTACCGGAAAAGAGATGCCACGCGTTGGAACGACCGCGAGAAATTCGTCTCAGGTGCAACACCAGGCCGTGTCCACCAAGGTAACTCGGCTTTAATTTATAAGACAACAGATATTATATATATAATGGTGCTATAAAAATATATAGCCTCGAATAAATTTAATTATATCGCAATTATATAGCATCTTGTTAAATACGTTCAAATTTTTTAAAGAAAATATCAGCTTACGACGGAAAGTTTTTAACAAAGATAAAACTACTTGTAAAAAAATATATTGTTGTAAGATTGCAGGAAGATGTAAATTAAAAATTTATTACCGCTGCGCGAACAATTAATGAAAACGTTTTTAAATGTTGCAAGAATCAAATTAATTATCTAAAACGCTCTATCTATTTAGCAATCTTTAATATCTGTGTAAAAATTCTATGAGAACTCTGTACTCTCTCTCTCTCTTTCTCTCTCGAAGGTGGCGTGGCGGACCATGGAGTGATTGTTCCACTTCCTGCGGTAGTGGAGTTCGCACGCGCGAACTTGAATGCGTGCAGGAGGTGAAATCGTCATTAACGATGCGAATCGCCGACGGGGCTTGCACAGATCCAAGAAATCTGCCGACAACCGAAGTGTGCGAAATGCCAGCGTGCAACGAGGAGATTAGGCCAACACCGACTCAGGCGTCTTCGCAAACATCGGCACCGCGATGGACTGTGGGCGTTTGGTCGCAAGTAATTTTATCTTGTTATACATTCTAGTGAAATAAATCGATTTGTAATGATACTTTGCTATATAAGTAAAGAGGATAAAGCATGCGACGTATGTCACATAAATTTCAATATTCAATAAATTGCGAGCACTAACAGAATGATACAATATTTCCAAGCTGTAGACTTTGATATTTTATTTTAAATATTTAATTTAGCTTAATTGAATAGATAATTTAGATATATAAAATTATAGTATTTTGTTTGATAGACTATTTTTTCGCGAGATGCAAAATAATAAAAAAAAAAATCTTTTTATTAATTCTTTTAATTTAAGAACGAATCCCTGGCGGTCGTCCTTAAGTTAAAAAGTGGATCTCGATCAAATTGCAATTCTTTAATTTTGTGTGTTTTAAAGTGTTCTACGTCTTGCGGCGTAGGAAAGAAAATGCGAGTTGTAACTTGCATTACTCAAGGTGCTCCGTGCGATCTCTCAGAAAAGCCCGAGATACATGAAACGTGCGACTTAGGATCATGTTTAGCAAAACCAACGCCATTAAACGTTATTTCTGCAAAGCTTCAGAGTCCACAATGGTTATTTACCGAATGGTCTGACCAAGTAAGCCTATTTACAAATGTTTTATTTACAAAAACTAAAATTATCACTCTAACGAGACATGCATAATATCAGCTTAACATTAACAATTAGCTTATTATTTATATTCTTGCAATAAACCAAAAATAATATAAGAATGTGAAGTTAGCGTATTGTTTAGAACATTACTTTTCATACAGACACACACAATTGTACTAATTTTATTATTATCAGCAATTTAGGATTTTATTGATTAATTATATTAATTAATTATATTAATTTATTGATTTTAGTGTTCAGCGGAATGTGGTACTGGAGTTCAGACCAGGAGAGTTCTGTGCGAGACAAACTCTGACGACGAGTATTGTGATGAATCGAATCGACCTGAAACTTCTAGAGATTGTTTAAGCAACAGGACCTGTAGCGGTCAATGGTTCACGGGGCCGTGGACAGAGGTCAGATAAACATAATTATCTAATAAAAAATTATATAAAATAATAGCAAGTTCCTATTTAAAATTATTTTTTCTGTAAATTAAAAGCTTCGGTCTTCGAGTATTTTAATACTGAAGCTTCGAATCTTCGAATTTTTCAAGTTCGAATATCGAAACTTTCGAAACAAAACACCAGCCATAATAAAAGAACTCGTATTGCAAATAAAATTCTAAATTAATTTTAAAAAATAAAGATAAAATAAAATATCTGTATCAACTTTAGTGAAAAATACATATGTATAGTTCTATGCGTAGTATGGAAATATATTTTTTTAAATTAATGATTAATTATTATTTTGTATTATTTTTTTTTAATTTTATATTGTTTAGTGTTCCTCAAGCTGCGACTTGGGTGAGCAAGTCAGAGATGTAGTATGTGTTACTACTCTTCGAGGCTCTCTACGCGTTGTGTTGGACATGAATTGTCCTGCGAACAAGCCGGAAACTAGGAAACCTTGTAGAGAACGTCCTTGCACGTCTACTTGGTTCATATCAGACTGGACATCGGTAATATTTATGAATTTAGCAAAAAGTAACAGTTTTTGATTCGCTTCTGTAATTTGTAGTGTTCACGATCCTGCGGCAAAGGTACTCAGAAACGTGAAGTACGATGTCTAAACCCGGACGGACAATTACCAA